>NC_083686.1:11136893-11439924 GCF_033118175.1 Dama dama | reverse complement strand
GTTCTTTAACTTTTGTCCACTCACCCCAAATTCTCTTCCCGTGTGTGTGTACTAACTTGTTTCAGTCATGTATGACTGTTTGCGAAGCTATGGACTCTAGCCCGCCAGGCTCCTCTGTCCATGGGATTCTCCAGACAAGAATACTGGACACCTCCTGGCAACAAGGAGGGTTGCCATGCCCTCCTCCAGGGGATCTTCCTGACCCAGAGATGGATCTAGCGGCCCTTACGGTTCCTGCATTGGCAGACGGGTTCTTTACCACTAGTGCCACCTGGGAAGCCCTCTCTTCCCATACCAAAACACAAAATTAATAGTTGTGAATTTGTGTCAGCATGCCCAAGTCTTTTTGTAAGGTATAAGGTGTAAATTCATGAAACTTTGGCTCAGTGGAAACGCAGTTCTCTGGAATTTGCCTAGGACTCAAGTACGGGGCAAGTGTCACGTGGCCAAATCTAGTCTCCCTGAGACATTAATCCAGGAGGTGTGGAATCCTGTCTGTACTGTCCACCATCCATCCTGGTGGTAGGACCAGCAGTGACCGTCCCCCTGGGGCACTAATACCATCTTCCTGTCCCAGTACAGTTACACCCACTACTGAGATCCCTGGCAGAGGAACCCACAGGTTTTTCAGCCCTTTAGCAATTTGTACTCTCTCATGAGGAGAGGGAAATGGCAACCCACTCCAGGATTCTTGGCTGGAGAATCCCATGGACAGGGGAACCTGGCAGGCTACAGTCTGTGGGGTCGCAAGAGTCAGACACAACTTAGCGACTAAACTGCTACTACTAAATTCGCATTGGAGAAGGAAATGGCAACCCACTCCAGTATTCTTGCCTGGAGAATTCCATGGACAGAGGGGCCTGGCGGGCTGCAGTCCATGGGGTCACAGAGAGTCAGACATGACTGAGTGACTAACACGCACACACATATACACTCTCTCTCATGAATTAAGTGAATAAAGTCACCCGTTACACCAGCCGGTCTGGCAAGAGCAAATGAGCACAGAATTATTGGGGAATTTCTCTGGTCTTCGTGATCCAGCTCAGCAGCACCACTAAATTCAGGTTCAATATCATTTCATTTTAGGAGATTGGCCTCCTTGAGCACAGTCATTGTACCCACGTCTTCATGGAGAGCTGAGGCGTCTCTTCTTTCAGCAGCATGGCAGTCTGAGCCCCTCTTGGATTCCCCACGTACGGTACATGCCCCTTCTGAGTCTTCGCTTGTGTTGATTCCACCTGGACTCCCTGCCTCCTCCGTTTTGTTTTCCAAAATGCTCAGTGTCCTTTGAGATTCTCCTGGGGCTTCCCTTTCTGACCACTCCGGGTTACTTTCATCTCGCTAAATCCTTAGAGCTGTTGTTTTCTGTCTCACTCACCACGACACTTAAACAGAAAGAGGCAGCATCTGGTTGCTTCTTTGTTGCATACACACGCCGTCCTCCTGTAGGGAAGGGAGTGGATTGTCTTTTATCTCTGTGACCCTCAGTACTTCTCTGTGTTATGAGCAATGCGGAGTTTTGGAAATATAATTTTAAAAACACAGTTTTGAATCTGTAAATCAGCTCCCGTCACTCATGGCCCATGAAATAGAGTCCAGACTTCCTGCCATGGCTCCTGGAGGCCAGCACAGCCCAGCCCAGCCCAGCTCCTGCCCTGTCCCTGGTCTCCTCTGTTTCCAGTTTCTTCTTCCTCTGAACTCCAGGCACATCAGCCTCTTTTCAAGTCCACGCTGTATGCTAAGCTCCTCTACCTCTGAGACATTGCATGCACTGTCCGCCAGTCCAGAATGTTCTCTTCTCAGCTCTGCCCAGGCCTGGATCCTTCTCACCCATCACTGTTGCTGTGTAGTTGCTGTTTAATTGTGCCCAAGTCTTTGCGACCCCATGGACTGCAGCACACCAGGCTTCCCTATCATTTACCATCTCCTGGAGTTTGCTCAAATTCATGTCCGTTGAGTCAGTGATGCCATCTAATCATCTCATCCTCTTTCACCCCCTTCTCCTGCCCTCAATCTTTCCCAGCATCAGGGTCTTTTCCGATGAGTCTGCTCTTCGCACTAGGTGGCCAAAGTATTGGAGCTTCAACTTCAGCATCAGTCCTTCCAGTGAATATTCAAGGTTGATTTCCTTTAGGATTGATGGGTTTGATCTCCTTGCAGTCCGAGGGACACTCAAGAGTCTTCTTCAACACCACAGTTCAAAAGCATCATCCATCATACTATATTTAAAATGTCATCTGCCCTGGGGGACCATCCCTGACTATCAACATCAGGTAAAAATTAGGAGTACCCTCCAGCCGTGGTCCTCACTACCGCAGCATCCGGCACGGCGGTGAGAAAGCTGTGTGCTCTTCAAACCCCGTTTGCTCGGGCACACAGCTCCTGGTGTCCCTTCCACTGGGTGACCTTGGCTTGGTGCTATGACCACTGGGACATGGTGGGGGTGATAGATTCCACTCCAGGCCATCCTGCTTGACCTTCCATCTCTCACTCTTGCCCCAGTGGCTGGTCAGAGACAGAGGACCCTAAGGTCCTCGGGGATAATGGAAGCCACTGGGAAAAAGCAGAGTGAATCCTGAATGAGTATTTGGAAAAAGTATGAGTGTTAGTTACTCAGTCATGTCCGACTCTTTGTGACCCCATGGACTGTAGCCCGCCAGGCCCCTCAGTCCATGGGATTCTCTAGGCAAGAATACTGGAGTGGGTTGCCATTCCCTTCAATTTCTGTTGGATTGTGATGTGAGCAAGAAATAAACCTTTATTTTATTAAACTACTAAGTGAAAGTGAAGTGGCTCATTTGTGTGACTCTTTGTGATCCCATGGACTATAGCCCACCAGACTCCTCCATCCATGGGATTTCCCAGGCAAGAATACTGGAGTGGGTTGCCATTTCCTTCTCCAGAAGATCTTCCCGACCCAGGGATTGAACTCGGGTCTCCCACATTGTAGGCAGATGCTTTACTGTGTGAGCCACCGGGGAAGCAGAACTACTAAGCTCTGTAGTTTATGCATTATCGATGTTAGTCCTCCCTGGTTAATATACCCTGCTCAGCTTCTCCACAGCATGTAAGAACAAAGCTAGCCGACAAATATATTACACAGTTACAGACGGTGCTTGCCTCCCCTAGGCAGTGGCGAGACCCCAGGCTCTGACTGCTCCTTAATTCTGTGTATGGTAAGTGACAACAAATGAACAGTCAGCTTCGGAAACACCCAGGACATGGAACCAGTGATGGAACTTCAAGACGAACTTGATCCTCTTCCTTGCTGAGCGAACTTGACTTTGGCACTCTTTCTTGCTGGACCCAGATCCTCACCTAGTGACTTCCCCCCAATTCTTCCAGGTCTTTGAGTCTTCCTGGGACTGACAGATAGGTTGGCTTCTCAGAGAGAGAGAGCCGTTTTTTAGAAAGATGAGGAAGCTGATCAGCAGCTTTCCACGCCACCATCCTGGAAGAGTGATGGTGATGCTGTGTCAGTGGAGGGTCCCTCATCACCCACTGGCACCTCACGGCCACAGAAATCTGACCTGTGTGTGTTCCTCAAGGAGACATCTTTTTTTTTTTTTAAACAAAAGACAACATTTCCCTAAAAGTTATTTTTAAGACGGAAGTGAAGATGAATATGTGTCATGTAAACTCAGGGGATTCCCTTACTGGCAGGGGCAATTGCCCCAAACTTTGGTCTTGAATGTGGACCCCTCGTGCCTACAGAGGTGTGGCAAGAGTGTCCAATATACCCCTCAAGTTTTGGTCCCCTGACCAATCGCATCTTGGTTGTTTTATAAAACAGAAGCAAGCAAGCTTGGATCCCTGAGCAAACCAACTGCTTTATACACAAGCTCCCATGGTGGTATTTACTCTGGCCTCAGAAGTCTGAGAATTACCGACATAGATACTCCAATTCTCATGCCATGGAAGGTGGACCATCCCAGGTGGCTCAGAGGTAAAGAACCCGTCTGCCAATGCAGGAGATGAGGGTTTGATCCCTGGGTTGGGAAAATCCCCTGGAGAAGGGAATGGCAACCCACTCCAGTATTCTTGCCTGGAGAATTCCATGCACAGAGAAACCTGCAGGCTACACAGTACACAGGGTTGCAAAGAGTCAGACACGACTGAGCGCCTAACACTTCAGAGAGACTCTCAGACTATTTTCACTAATAAACAGGTCCATGAACTTAAGCCCCTGGAGGGGCAAGGTGGCTGCCTGGTCTATGACCCCTTTCCAGG
This sequence comes from Dama dama, assembly GCF_033118175.1. NCBI lineage: Eukaryota > Metazoa > Chordata > Mammalia > Artiodactyla > Cervidae > Dama > Dama dama. The sequence continues at coordinate 11,435,694 of NC_083686.1, read as the reverse complement.
GACAGGGTGGCTGTCAGAGCTTCTGGGTGCTGCTGCTGAGAGGTGGTCACAGGAGAAGGGACTTCTGGGCTGGTCCCGGGAAGAGAATATGCTTCTCTGGTGTGAGAAGAGGAGTCGCAGGAGGAAAATGCAGAGTCCTCGAACTTTCTGCTTCTCTAGGAAGTGAAGTCAGTTTACAGGCCCTTCGGATGACTGTATTCCCAAAGCAGACAGGTTCCCCAAGTGAAATGAGCTTCTGCTTTCATTTCAGTCACAAGATTTCAGAGAGAGAGACACAGGACAGAGAGGTATGGTGAGGGTGAGGGTTGTTGATGTGCAGTCGTCCAGTCGTGTCCGACTCTTGGCCACGCCATGGGCTACAGCTGGCCAGGCCTCCCAGTCCCACACCATCTCCCGAAGTTTGCCCAAGATCATGTCCATTAAGTCAGTGATGCTATCCAGCCATCTCATCCTCTGACGCCCTCTTCCCCTCTGCCCTCAATCTTTCCCAGCATCGGGGACTTTTCCAGTGAGTCAGCTGTTCGCATCAGATGGCCCAAGTACTGGAACTCACTCATAAATATCTGGTAAAAGCAAGAGGCTGGTGAATCCCAGCTTCCCATCACTAAGTACCCAGAGCCAAGAGAGCTGTGGCCCCCACACCTTTTCCCTTGTGTCTCCGCGTTAGAACCCCTCATGGGTAGCAGGGTATGTGGCCACCCAGAGTAAGTCCTTATTACATGTCCCTGTCATCACTTGGCCATGGGTCCAAGTTTTGGTTGATGGAGGAGATGGAAAATCAACTCACAATCTCCGGGAGACTCTCTTGAGGAAGGTTTTTGTGTGCTGTTTGTTCCTTGTTTTCCTTCCCTTCCTCCCTCCTGCAGACATCACTATTTTAGACGATGAGAATGAGCGAGGCAGGAGGGGCAGCGTTTCCGAGAACTTCAAGGAACAGAGCTGCCAAACGGCCTTGAACTGTTTAGCTCTGGACTTGACTTATGTAGAAAATAAACATTTGTCATGTCTAAGCTCCACGATTTCTTTTTAAAAGTGTCTTGCTGCCTTAAATGTTGTTCTCAGCTGTGGTGTTCTCCATTAACAAACACAGCAGAGCCTCTGATCAAAGGCACGGGCCCACGTTTCCCAGAAGCTGAATGAGAAGTTCTAGGTTCCAATCCTGGCCATGTGACCTCAGGCAAGCTTGTAAGCCTAGTAGGAATAAGAATGTGCGCCTGCACGCTTAGCCGTTCAGTCGTGTTGGACTCATTGTGACCCTCTGGACCGTAGCCCGCCAGGCTCCTCTGTCCATAGCAAGAGTACTGGAGTGGGTAGCCATGCCCTCCTCCAGGGGATCTCCTGACCCAGAAGTCACACCTGAGTCTCTTACATCTCTTGCATTGGTAGGAGGGTTCTTTGTCACTAGCGCCACCTGGGAAGCCCAGGAATAAGAGTATCTATCCCAAATAACTGTTGAGAAGCTTAAATAAATAACTCCCTGGCTCAGTGCCCTCCTAAGGAATTGCTGTGTTTTCTGCTACATGTCTTTTCAAGGTCAACTTCAAGGCCAAATCTTTTTTCACTCAGCCAAGATCTTTAGATCTTCAGATCTATATTTAGAATTTGTTCATTAGTTAGTGCCCATTTCCAGACAAAATATGTGCCTTTCCAGCATTCAACTATCTACAAGCACCTGTCAGTTATTCAGAAGGATTCTTCGAGCAGAGCTCCCTTCTAGCCATGAGGTTGGGAGTCAATGACTGAGAATCTAAGGCTGATACTGTTTGGGGCCCAATTTAACACGTGTGCTGTGATGAAGCTGAGTTCTATGCTATTGGTGTCTCTACAAGTTCCCTAATTTCGCTTGGGCCCTGTTTAGCTAATCATACATCGAGGAGAATACAATGTGTACCCTACAGCTAAATTAGACAAGTTTATAAAAGGCCTGGCACATACTAGGCACCCCACCTGATAGGTTAACTTCTTTCCATTTTCTCTCTTTCTCAGGACTCACTGGTGTCATGAGAGAACCGGTATTCGAATTCTGAGCTCCACATTCACAGCCCAGGTTCTTTCTCCCACATGAGGCTGTCTTTCTCCATTTTTATCCTTTAAAAACTTGAAGGTATTTGGGGATGGAAGGCATCAGCCTGATCTTCCTCTTGGTCTGTGAAGAGGGGGCTAGTTTACACTCTGCACCCTGGCTGGTCCCAAACTTTAGAACATCTTCTGTTTGGCATCCATCCATGGCTGTAGGGAAAGGCAGGAAGGGACTTCCTAGAGTTACTTTCACTGTCTCTGAGTCAAGGATCATGATGTTGAATAAATCTTGACTATATGACTTATATAGTCAAGAGGAGAAGGAAGAAAGAAGAAAGGAGGGAAGCAGGAAGGGAAAGAAAGAACAGGAATAGAATATATAGACATAGGTAATTTATGTATGAGGATGAGATGGATAGGTAACACCTCCGACTCAACGGAAATGAAATTGAGCAAACTTCAGGAGATAGTGAAGGACAGGGAAGCCTGGTGTGCTGCCCTCCATGGGGTCTCAAAGAGATGGACACATCTTAGGAACTGAACAACAAGTTTATGTGTGTTATATATCTAATACATATTAATTCTCTATCTATCTGTCCATTTATTAATTATCTATCAATCTATCTACCTGCTCAGTCATCTAGCACTTCTGGCTAGATTTCAGTTTTCAGTGAATAAATTTCAGTTTTATTCACTGAATCATAGTCTCCTGATCTGAAGATTATGAACTGTGAATTTCAAGTCACAAATAAGTCTAAACTTGCAGACACCGCTATATGCGAAACACTTATTGGGAGCTGGGAGAACAAGTTCAAGGTTCTCGCCAGACAGCTCTTGGAAATTCACTTCCCTTTTCTAGTTCTTAGTTTCCTCATCTGTAAAGTATGGTATGAGAATCTCAGACTAGCTGAGTCCTGGGAAACTTTCATTTATATTTCCCTTTTCAGAAACTTGTGGTCAAGGTTTTGCATTGAATTGTGATGGCATTTTGTATTTTTAAGAGTATTTTAGTGTACTGATGTTACATGTGCTTTGATAAGTGCATTACGTAGAATTATTATCAATTACAACAAACAAACAAACAAAAACTCGTGGTCGAAGCTGGTTAGAGTATCTGACATATTAAGAAACTACCTCAGTTGTTTGAATGAATGGATAGATGGATGAATGAATGAATGATGGATGAATGATGGATGGATGAATGATGGATGAATGAATGATGGATGAATGAATGGTGATAGTTAAACAGGCAAGCTGCCTCTTGGTGCAGGCTGACTTGATAAGTTTCCATCCACTTGTCTATATTTTTTTCTTCAGCCAGTGATTCTCAAAAGACTATCCTAGCACTACCTGAATTAGAATCATCCTTCTGGCCTCGCTATAGCTCTGCCAAAGAACAAACCCTGGCATGGGCTTGTGATAAGCGTTTTTCGCAGCTGAGATTGTGATACACACTGGATTTTGAAGGCAATTGTAAATCCGTGGGCTTATCAGCCTTGGATGATTGGAATCCTAGCTTGTGCTTATGAAAACTGGGTGGAGAGCTTTTTCCTGCAATTCAGTTGTTAACATTTCAATTTGTTCCTGTTCACCAACTTCCCCGGCATTCTGGGGGAGAACGAGCCTCTACTATATTAATACAGATATTGCACTACCTAGAAATGGCCAGCAGGCGGCAGTGGATGCTCACATATTCCTTACCTACCATTTCCCTCCCTGCCAAGTCTTAAAATTTGTATTATTTTTTCTTTTAGAAGTGAGGGTAAAAAAACAAAACAAAACAAAACCTTTAAGATTGATTTTCCTTAGAAAAAAACAAAACAAAACAAAACAAAACAAAACAAGGATTCCTGTGCAAAATGAAATTTGTTGTCTGTTTAATTGAGTCAACCAACAAACATCTTTATCAGAGTTTTTATGGTGTGTGGTGACTTAAGACAGAAGGACGCATTTTCTAAACAGGCTGTCCTCTCCAATATCAATCTTTATTCAGCAGAAGGAGACAATCTCCTGAGTTTATTTTGTGGAAAAACTTGACACTGTTTTCTATTTATCAACATCACAAAAGATGTTGGTATTGATGGATTGTCCAAGTTTGGATATGTGTCTGTCTTCTCCTAGGCCTAGAGAATTTTTTTTTTTTAGATAGATTGTTTTGAGCATAAAAAATATGCTGCTGTAGGAAAATCATAAGATACAGATGAGCAAAAAAGAGAAGTAAAGTTACAACAGTGTTCCCATACCAAGATATAGTTGTTTAGTTGCTAAGTTGTGTGACCCCATTGTGGCCCCATGGACTGTAGCCCACCAGGCTCCTCTGTCCATGAGATTTTCCAGGCAAGAACACTGGAGCGGGTTGCCAGTTCCTTCTCCAGGGGATCTTCCTGACCCAGGGATCGAACCCAGGTCTCCTGCATTGCAGGCAGATTCTTTCCCAACTGAGAGATAGCCACTATAAATATTTAATTAGAGCAAAATCACTAATACACACACAAGCACACATACACAGACATGATATAAACTATGTCCATATGATCAAAATGTGTGTGTGTGTTTTCTTGCCTGCCCTTTCCTATAATACCTTGCTATAATATACCCCTCAATGACTATGCTTCAAGATAATTTTTAATGTCTATGTAGTATTCTTTCATACAGACACTTTCAACCATATTTTTACCATATTTTCAATGAGTCACATGATAAAAAATTGCAAGCACCTTTAAAGTACCTGGGAATGTTATAAATATCATGGGGATGAACTGTCTTTTGTATAAATCATCACGTGCGTCTTTGATTATATCAGCTTTATTCTGGTTCAGTAGACACTGGCCATGGTGTGTCAGCTTGCAGAGGCTGGGGTGGTATGGTTCACTAAATATCTTTGTTAGGGTGTAGAATCAAGTGCTCTGGGCAAGTCTGGGCAGCTTCATCTCTGCCAACTTTTGGGGGGGAGTTGATTTGTTTTCTTTCCCTTGCTTGTGTCTCTAGAATGCTGTTAATGAAATGAAATCCCATTTGTCAGTTTTCCTCTCCCTTAAGGCAGGCGGAGAACAAGTCCCAGGGGAGAGAATACAGGTCACACTTAATATTCACCGGCCACTGAATCAGATTAGCAACCTCATTTGAGGCACCATCCCCTTTAGAATTTTCTACAGCCCCTCCACCCCTGTCCTCCAAAGTCTAAGTGGGTGGTAGAAGGTGTTCAGAAGTGGTAAGCATGTGGGGAGAATATACTTGACAACAGAGACTTAGTACGATTGAGGAACAACAGCCTTGAGAGAACTGGAGAAGGAAATGGCAACCCACTCCAGTATTCTTGCCTGGAGAATCCAATGGGCAGAGGAGCCTGGTGGGCTACAGTCCATGGGGTTGCAAAGAGTCGGGCCCAACTGAGCTACTGAGTATACACACGCCTTGAGTCCGTGCAGCCTCCCTTAGGACCTGACTGAGCAGCTTCTGTAAGAAGGATTAGGCCCGGGTGCTCGTTTGTTCCTTATGTACATTCATACTTGCAAAGTTGATTTTGCTTTTTCCTCCTTCTCCTCATTGCTGTGCGGGGCACACTGGGTGCTGGTTATACTCTCCAACATATGTTATATGAACATAACACATTATATATAATATAAAGAATAATTCATTATATATAATATAATACAATGAATCCTGTGAATTCATTTGTGATGACATCACTCCCAAAGCCTCTATTGCTTCTTTGCACACTCCCTCTGGTCAATTTCTCATTTTCTTTCTTTTTTTTTTTTTTGGCCATGCCTCGTGGGATCTTAGTTCCCTGATCAGAGACCAAACTCAGGTCCTTGGCAGTGGAGGCTTGCAGTCCTCACCACTGGAAAGCCAAGGAATTCCCGATTTCTCTCTTTTTTTTTAAGTCTCATTACAGTCATCTTTTCTAGCCACCAGTTTTCTAGGAAATTTTATGGGACCTTCCTTGATATAACAATACTCTAAGATGAATAAGTATTATATATAAATTATATATTATTATTATATATAAATTATATATATTATATATATAATTATAATATATTATTATATATTATATAATACTTTATTCACACTTTTAACAGGGTCCTAACTAAGTGTCTACTAACAGGAACTAGGCCCTTTAAAAAAGATGTAGGAGAAGCACAAAAAGTGGTTTCTGACTCACTCATTCACCCAACACGTATTTTAGGGGGAGTCCATCAGGTACAGTTTAGTTGGACAAACATTAATGAGTAGCCACAGATACTGGCACTCTGGCAGAGTTCTACCCATTGTGCAGATGAAGAAACTGGGGCCCACTGGGATCTGTGCTTCATCCAAGGCTACGCAGCTAATAAATGGAGAGCCAGGATCTCCACGTCATCTGGCAGGCTTCAAAGCTGTGGACGTCATAGACGTCCAGACTGGGAGCAATCAGAGGGAAAGACTCTAAGTCACTAAAGTCACCTTGAACAGGCCAATAGTTTTATTCAAGGAAAAATGGAAAAGGATGGAAGGAGGAATAACAGACTCCTGCTGACATTCCCACTACTTAGGTGCCTGGGGGGCCCTGACTTACCTGTGGCACTGTTGTTTCTGGGCCATGACCTAGGACGGAAAAGAGAACCAAAGTAAGTGTCTGCTGCATTCAATTCATTGTCCTCCCCAGAGAAGCAGGCGGTCATCGAAGACAGGTCACAAATCAAGTTATAGAGCACTTCCTTTGTGCTTGTGCTGTTCTAGACCCAAAGAAACATCTCACTACAGAGAATTTAGAAAATAGAGAACGGCATCTAGAAAAAAACCGTCAACACCACAGGTAATATTTCAGCGAGGCTCAGGCATATGTGTGCATGTGTGTATGAGGATATCTGCACGCATTTTGATACGTAGATGCCTAAAAATAATATGAAAGAATATATAGGCTCCTGCAGATATAGAGAACAGATGTGTGAACCCGTGCTGGACGAAGGGGAGGGAGGGATGAATTGGGAGATTAGGACTGACATATACACACTGCCATGGGTAAGGTATATAGCTAGTGTGACCCTGCTATGAAGCACAGGAAGCTCAAACTCAGTGCTTCGTGATGACCTGGAGGAGAGGGATGAGGGAGGTGGGAGGGAGGACCCTTCATTGTACAGAAGAAAGTAACACGACATTGTAAAGCAGTTGTACTCCAATGAAAACTGCATTGTAGATCTTTAACTGCTACTCAAAAACATGATATTTATCTGCTGTGTGATTTCTGGAGGGGGAAATTAGGTTCTTGCTCCCTTTTGCAACTGTAAATCATGTGGCATTGTGGATCCCTGATTGCATTTTGAATCCAATCGCCGAGTATTTCCTTGGAGAGACTCCATCAAGTGCAGCGGAAATGTCTGACAATGATAATACGGGTCTTCTAAGCCCCTTGTTTCATATCACTCACGTGCCTTCTGGATGGTTTGCATCAATCTTTCAATCTATATTCTTGTTTACAGAGTGAGGGGTGATCATCTCATCACATCTTACCACTGTTAAATCCATGATCATTTAAAACCATTTAAAACAACGTCTCCTACTTGCTACTTGATTCTTTTTATCTGTTTCACTTCCTTGATGACTAGTCAGAATGAATTATTATTTATTTTTTCCAAATAGTTTCAGGCCTTTGTGTGTCTTCAGTGGTGAAGTTATCTGGGAAGACCAATGAGGTCTTCTCCTGGCTGCCACATTCCCCCTTGGACAGTGTGCTTTTGGAAGCTCCTTCTCCCTAGATTTCGGGCAATGATCTGAAAAGCCCTGGGGAAATGAAAGCTCTGAAGGATGAGTCTGCTGTGAGCTTAGCTGTTTGTGCCTTTAATAACCCCTGGTCCTTGCATGGTAGCTATCCTCCGAGGCTCTCAAAGTGCGTCACAGGAGCAATTAATTGAGCATCGCAACGCACGCCAGGTGTAAATATTTATGAAGTCTCGTTGGTGGTGGCTGGAACACCGGGCACAGAAGAGTTAAGCTGGGAGATCGTAGTCACCAGGAGCCCACAGCCCTCGAGTCCCACTTCCAGCTCAGCCTGTTCCCTCCTCTCACAAGCTTCAACCCCAAACGATTCTGTTGGGTCGCTACCGCTGTCCCAAGTTCATGGAGGAAATGTGGGGTCCACAGGGCTCCATGGCTCATCCCGTCCTGCTGAGATCAAAGGAATTGCCGCCAGCCTGTGGGACACCCCCCAACCCCCAAGATCCCTGCCACCTCTCCTGGCCCTTGCCTGCAGGCGCTGGCCAGTCATGCTTTGGAAGAACTGTGCCCCGCCCTGGGGTGCCGTGTGGTTCGCTCTTGGCTCTCTTTTAAGTTGCCTGAGATCCTGCAGAAATTCACAGTAAATCAGCCGGGAAGGAGCAGGTCATTTATCTGGGGCCTGAGAGCTCTCTCTTGACACTTTCCACACATGGCCTCCTCCCTGACATCTTGGTCTTTGATTAACGCCACGAAAGGCTCCCCAGAGTCGCAACTCCTGACGTGTGATGCGGAAATGATATATTTCTGTGACTGTACAGACGGTTTGATGTGGGCGTGGCGGGCCACGGACAGAAGGCAGCTTATGGGCACAGGCAGGATGCGGTCCTGATCCTGGGACTTTGAGGACGAGGCACCCTCCTCCTGGGACTGGAAGAGGGCCTTCAGGTTTTAAACTGAGACTTCATTCTCCATCTAAGCTTGGCCTCACCCCCATTTTTGTTTTATTTTTAAAATTTTATTTATTTACTTATTTCGTTTTTGGCTGTGCTAAGCGAAGAGTTTTTGTGTGTTGCTAAGCGAGCGTTTCTCTAGTTGTGGCCAGCGGGGATCCACTGTAGTTGCCAGGCCCAGCATTTTCATTGCGGTAGCTTCTCTTGTTGCAGAGCGCTGGCTCTAGGGCGCGTGGACTTCAGTGGTGGTGGCTCCCCGGCTTTAGAGCACAGTCTCAAAAGTTGTGGTGTATGGGCTTAGCTGCTCTGTGGCATGTGGGGTCTTCTCAGATTAAGGATCGAACCTGTGTCTCCTGAATTGGCAGGCAGATTCTTTCCCACTGAGCCGCCAGGGAAGCCCTCACCCACCCAGTTTTTAGACTCAAAAACCATCAATGTCTGAAAGTACATTGGAAATAATGTCCAGTTTGTGGTTGCAGGTTTCAGATTCTTGGAGGCTGGACTGAGGTCTTGGGATGCTAAAAAGGGCGTATCTGAAGGGAAAAACACCCGTTTAGGCCCCGAGCAGGGCTCAGCTCTGGCCTGTGGGCATTCCCTCCTTTGCAGATGCAGCTAAAACTTAGAAGTCACGTGTCTAAAGTGACGCGGAAAGCCATGGGCAGTGGCAGGATTGGCCCTATTATTCACCAGCCGAGGCAACAACTTAGCCCGCTGGGCTCCCTGCCTCCGGAAGCTTCCTCCCGATTGTAAAGCTGTCTGCAAGTGGTTTATCTGCTGACTCCTCTTGGTGGGGCCCCAAAGCCATGGTGCTCATTCATATGTCACATCCTCCGGGACTGTGCACCCCAGGGTCCTCTGTGCGTCAATGCAAGCCAGATGAATTAGCAGAGGAAGCGGCAGCCAGGCAGGAATGATGTTGTTATTCCAGCTGAGCCCAAAAGCCTGGGGTGGGGGAGGGAGGCTGCAAGGGGGAGTCTGGGGAGGCGTCCTGGACTCCAGGGTTATGTCTGGCTGGAGTGCGGTGGACCACGTCTCAACACCGGCAGCTGACAAGCGCTCTGAAAAGGCTCCTGTGTTAACACTCTTCCCAGCCTGACAGCCCAGGGTGATTAATGAAGGATGCTGCTCGCAGACTTCCTGGAGATATGATGCATTCTCTCTGTGCTCAAGTGAGGCCCATGGTTAGCAAGCTGCCTCTTGCCAGGGGATGACAAGGATGCTCCCCAGCTTGCTTTCGTCAACAGCATCCATCACGTGGCCACGTGTGAACAGGCCGCAGCTGGATGGCGTGTCGCTTGGCAGCCGCCCCTCTGCCCTCCCGACCCTCCTGCTCCTTTAGGTATCTGGGTCCCGAATAAAGCAGCTGCCTCTCTATTTCTGCTTGCACGGGCAGGTGTCCACACGGTGGGCAGGGCAGTTCACGGGGTATAATGAACAAAGCCGGCCTCCAGAGGTTTGTGGTTTTCAATATTTAAGGCTCATTACAAATGAAGATGTTTAATTTCTGAGTTAGTTTGAATTTTTAATACTTCTTAATAATTTAAAAGGTTTAATCATTTTTAATTTTTTGAGGGTACTAGATTAAACTCCCCCCCCCCCCCCCACTCTCCACCCCTCGCTGCCTGGGAGAACTGGGTCTGATGGAGTGGGCAGGGTGCACGCATGTTGTCTTATCCATGGAAACAGAGTTTGGATGGTGTGTTATTCCGGTCCCATAGAGACGGGACCTGATCCTGTCTCTAGGGTCAGACTCCTGGCATAGAGATTAAATCCTCATCACCCTCTCGAGTCTGGTGGGCCCCTCTGGGTCTCCCCAGGCACCTGCCTCTCATCCAGAATGCGGCAGCAAAACCCCTGGGAAGTAGTTGGGGTGATTTCATCCCCCTCTCCCAAACCTCCAAGATTAACTGGCTCAGCTCCACACCTCATTGAAAGCTCTGCCCCTGAAATAGAAAGATTACTTTAGAATAAAATTCTCTGATTTGGGGGAAAATGCCTGATCTTTTTAATAGTCACTACCTCTAGTAGCTCAGCTGGTAAAGAATCTGCCTGCAATGCAGGAGATTCTGGTTCAATTCCTGGGTCAGGAAGATCCACTGGAGAAGGGTTAGGCTATCCTCTCCAGTATTCTTGGGCTTCCCTGGTGGTTCAACTGGTAAAGACTCCATTTGCAATGCAGATAGACCTGAGTTTGATCCCTGGATTGGGAAGATCCCCTCCAGTATTCTGGCCTGGAGAATTTCATGGACTGTATAGTCCATGGGGTTGCAAAGAATCAGACATGACTGGGCAACTTTCACTATTCAAACTCATTTTAGGGGCTTCCTGGTAGCTCAGTGGTAAAAAAAAAAAATCTGCCTGCCAATGCAGGAGATGCAGGTTCTATCACTAGGTCGGGAAGATCCCCTGGAGAAGAAAATGGCAACCCCTTCCAGTATTCTTGCTTGGAGAATCCCATGGACAGAGAAGCCTGGTGGGCTACAGTCCATGGGGTCATAAAAGAACTGGACACAATTTAATGACCAAAAACAATAGCAAAACTCATTTTAAATACAAAACAAAAAGGAGTGAAGGCAGAGGTCAAGTTTCTAAATTCATTCCCTTCTTCCTGCTCTTTGAACTTCTCTCTGCAGCATGTTGGGAGCTGTGTACTTTATAGAAATCATTTCACTCAAACTTCATAGCAATCCTTGTTGGACAGTGTCTTGATATCAGTGTCAGGGCTACGATGGGATGTGAGTGCTATATTTCCCACTTGGTGGGCCCACCCTCTTCTCTCCACATCCCTGAGGGATGGGGAGGGACAGGCAGCTTGAGGGGCAGGGAACCTGAGGGATGAGCCGGAAGGACTGTGTTGACCTCCAGGTGGTGTGACGCTTCTCAACGCAGAGGATAAAGGATGCTCAGAGCCGCATCTCAGGAAAGTGATGCAGGAGCATGTGTGTCCGCGTGGAGAGGGAAGGACAAGGGTGTAACAGTCTCAGGAAGAGGTATGACAGGCCTCACCAGTGTGGGTTTTTATTCCTCCCTGACATGGGCACCCCAACCCTGCTCTGATCACCTGGCACCTGCCCGGTGGAACCCACACTCGTATCACCAGAACCGAGCCCAACTCCACTTCTCACACTTTCTACCCCAGGCCCTTAGCTCCTTTAGGAGCTAAGACCAGGGGAGACCAGGTACCTAACATAGTTGGAACGTGGCTTATACACAAAAACATGTTGTTGAATGAGCACAAAGGAGGGAATGGGCGAATGGATGACAGCAAGGCACGCAGGTGGCAGGGAAGCACAGGTAAGAGAACAACCCTGGAGTGAGACAGCCTCGAGCCCCACCACAGCCCACGTCTGGGTCCACATGCAGACTTAGCCTCTGCCAGAAAGGCCTGAAGGCTGCCCAGCACATAGGAAGCTGGTCCATGGGTGTGCATGAAAATCCCCCCTGGGGCTTGGTTCCAGTTTTCATTACAAATTTGATGTCGGAGAATAAGGAATGACTCCTTATTCCTTTGAAGCAGATGAAATTCACACCAAGGTGGAATCAGATCAAGTCTCGTATTTAATAAGTGAATAATGGTTCATTCCTTTTTGGGGGCAGGTGATGGAAATGTTCTTTTAAAAATTGAAGTATAATTGATTTACAATGATCCAGGTGTATAGCAACATGATTCAATTATATATATATATATTCTTTTCCAGACTTTTTTCCACTATAGGTTATTATAAGCTAGAGTATAGCTCCCTGTGCTATGCAGTAGGCCGTGTTGTTAATCTACTTTATATAGAGTAGTGTATATCTGCTAATACCCAATTCCCAATTCATCCCTCCTCCCTTCCTTCTTAGTGGGGCTTCCCTGGTGGCTCAGATGGTAAAGAATCCACCTACAATGCAGCAGCCCCATGTTCGATTCCTGGGTCAGGAAGATCCCTTGGGGAAGGGAATGACTACCCACTCCTGTATTCTTGCCTGGAAAATTCCATGGACTGAGGAGCCTGGCGGGCTACAGTCCATGGGGTCTCAAATGAATCAGACATGACTGAGCAACTAATACTACCCCCTTGGTAAACGTAAGTTTGTTTTCCAAGTCTGTGAGTCTATTTCTGTTTTGTAAGTAAGTTCATTATATCATTTGTTTCAGATCCCACATATAAGTGGTATCATATAATATTTGTCCTTCTCTGTCTGACTTGCTTCACTTAATACGATAATCTCTAGGTTCATCCATGTGGCTGGAAAGGCCTTGTTTCAATCTTTTTATGGCTGAGTAATATTCCGTTCTGTATATATATCACACTTCTTTGTCCATTCATCTGTGGATGGACACAGAGTTTGCTTCCATGTCTTGGCTGTTATGAATAGTAAGTAGTGCTGCAGTGGACTTTGGGGTGGATGTATCTTTTTGAAATAGAGTTTTTGTCTTTTCTGGTTGTATGCCCAGGAGTGGGATTTCTGGATCATATGGTAGCTCTATTTTTAGTTTTTAAGGAACCTCCACACTGTTCTCCATAGTGGCTGTACCAATTTACATTCCCACCAACAGCATAGGAAGATTATGGATTCATTTTTTGGTGAAAGATATCCTTGACTAGGTCTAAGAATCTTCTCTTTTCTATTTTGTTTTTACAGAAAAATATTTGGGAGGATGCAACTCCCTGAAGTGATCCTGAGAAAGACACTGCCAGTGCTTGATATCATTCTGAACCATGAAACGCTCATACCCCCCACCACACTCTTGGCTGGGGGCAGCCCAGTCCGACCCTTACCTCCTCGGCATCCTGCCCTACCAGGGTCCTGGAACCTTCCCTCTTCTGAGCTTCTATGCCAGCCCTTCTAGCTCTAACTGTATGTAGCTCAAAGCAGTGTATAGTTATTCATTTCTTACATAAATCTCATAGTAAATTTCATTTGTCTTTTCCTTCTTTCCTCAACTAGACTGTAAGTTCTTTGGGGACAGAAAGCATGTCCTGTGAGCTATAATCCCTTCCATATATGCTATCTGAGCTCCTGACAAATATTGGAAGAGGAAAACAAATTCATTTGGCAGCTTGATGGTCGTGCCGTAGACGAGTGAGCGGTGCAGAGCGCGGTGCTCTGCTGGTGCTCTTCCAGGACGACTTTAGCTCCAGTGGGCAGAGCGGCGCCTGAATCTCCTGTCCCCTCCACCCTTCACGCGCTCTCTGTCCCTCTCCCATTTGTTCTGCTCTCTCTCTCTCTCTCTGTTTCTCTCTCTCTCTCTTTCGGCTCTGCAGCCTAGCTCATGGCGTCTCAGTTCCTCGGCCCGGGATAGAACTCAGGCCCTCGGCAGTGAAAGTGCCAAGTCCCAACCACTGAGCTGCCAGGCAATTCCCTTCTCTCTTCGTTTTCCCATCCTTCTTGCTCTGTGAAAAGTTTCTTTTATCACCTGTTTCAGGATCCAGTCTCTGCCAGGTGCTGGGAGGAGTACAAGCTCATAGCATCCTGAGGCATCCTGACTTTACCTGCCTCCTTCCCGCTCTTGTTCCCTTCAGCCGTGTTTATCGAGCATCTTCCACATAGGCGCTTACACAGGAGCTCCTTGCGGATGACCGCAGGGAGCTGGCGGGACAGCACCCTTTTCCGTGCAGCCTCTGAAAGTGCCTGGCACCCTCCGGAAAGCTCTCAGCTTGGCGGATCTTTAGGAAGGACACTTTCTGCACAGTGAGGGGACCAGAGGGAACAGAAATGATTCTCAACATCTCTCTCGGTGCCGCAGACTCTCAGAGCGGTTGGAAAACAGGAAGGGCAAAACCAGAGAAGCCAAGCGCAGACCTACTGCAGCGGCCGCCCATCCCGAGCTGAGCTGTGATCTCAGGGGTGCCTGGCAAGGACAGCCGGCAGGGGGCCTCCCGGGGCACCAAATAGAACAAGGACGCTGTCTCCCTGAGGACCGGCCTCCTGGGACCCGAGAAAAGACAGCCGGCTGCACCTGGCCCCCTGGAGTTAGCCATTGCTGCAGGTATTAGTGGCAGGAGAGAAAAATCCCTAGACAATGAGGTGATGCATTGGACAGAGTATGAATGTGGGAAACATGAGCGACGCTGCAGCGATGCTGTTCGGAATGGCCTCGTCAGGAATGCGGACGAAAGAGACTTGTGCTTGGACTGTGAACCTTGGCTTCGCTTCTCCCTAGAAAGCGGTCTTGAGAAAGCGCTCCGTCTCCCAAGCCTCCCGAGCTCACAGGGCCTGCGTCTGCTTCAGTCCCCATACAAGCAGTATCTTGTGTTCTGTTACACCGGCCTTTTTATTTGTTTCCACCAGAGGCTGAGCATCTTGATGGCAGGGGCTGTGTCTTCCTCATCTTTGATTTTTATGGTCCCCAAGGCAGTGATCGCTCACAGGTGGGGACAATGTTCTCTCCTATTTCCATCCCACCCTCCTGCACCCCTGTCTTAGATCTTCTTCCTTCCGTCTCCTTTACCTAGTTGAGAGGGCTGAGCCCAGAGGCCTCTTACTCCAGATCCAAAGCTGGCACTCTTGGTAACAATGTTTGACGCCGAGGTTCTCAAACATGCCCGGCCATCATCATCACTGGGAGGGGCTTGTTTAATCCAGGTGCTCAGACTCCAAAGCCCAAGTGTTTGATTCAGTAGTGGGTCTGAGGACCTACACTTCCAAGCAGCTCCCAGATATGCTGATACTGCTGGTCCAGGGATGAGCTCTAAGACTAGCTGCTAGGAATCTTCGTGATTGGGGATGTCCTTCTCAGGACATGTCAGCTCCAGGAATTGCCGCTGGAGGCTTCATGATTGTGGGTGTGGATGTTATGTGCTCCTTCTTCATAGTGGAGTCTTGACAAGCATAGGTTTGAGATTCACAGGAGTGGAAAACTTAGAACCGAGAACAGGCCCTGGATTTGAAGTCAGATCCTGAATCCAAATCCAGCTCTTACCAGTTACTGGCTCTGTGACTGTGACCAAGATATGGCACCTCTCTCAGGCTTTCTTTCGTCCTCTGTTAAATGGGAATGATCACAGAGGGTTGGTCAAAAAGTTTATTGAGGTTTTTCCATGACATCTTCCCAAACTTTTTGGCCAGCTCAATACCTGCTTCAGAGGATTAAATGCTGGATTTTCTTTTATGGAGAGTCTGGTACTTGTTGGAGAGACTTTCCTGGTGGCTCAGATGGTAAAAGCGTTTGCCTATAATGTGGGAGACCTGGGTTCTATCCCTGGGCTGGGAAGATCCCCTGGAGAAGGAAATGGCAACCCACACCAGTACTCTTGCCTGGAAAATTCCATGGACGGAGGAGCCTGGTGGGCTACAGTCCATGGGGTTGCAAAGAGTCAGACACGACTGAGCGACTTCATTTTCTGGTACTTGTTAGGCATCCAGTTATTGATTCAAGTTTGGACTCCACTGGAAAAAATCAGTCACGATGCTTCTGTTTCTGCCCACATGGGGACATGGTGGGTGTTGAGGACTCCGCCAGGTAGATTCCATGGGCTGTTCTGGAAAACATTCATCTCAGTCTTGTGGACAGGTCACGGGTAATGGACAGGTATGTGATCCTGTGTTTTCCTTGGATAGTCTCCTAGGCAGTATCGCCTTCGTGAAATCCCAGCACCGAGCTTTATATACTACCTTGTATGTTACCAGGAGGTCCGTGCATGTTTGAGTTTGGGGTGGGTGGGGGAGGACAGCCCTTTGGCCCCTGTCCCCAGAGTTGACCCCTACACCTAACTGAGGGATGGCAGTCATGAGGTCAGCGATGCGGAGCCATGGTTGCTTCAGAGACTGGTAATGTTTGTAATACTCAGGCCTATTGTTTGCTATACACCGCAGCCTCAGGGAAGTTATTCACTGTCTCCAGCCTGTGTTCTTCTCTCCTATAAAAGGAACTCAATGAGAATGTGACTGCAAGGGTGCAGTGAGACACTACGTATTGAGATTTTTCATTTTCATTTTTTTAAATTGGAGTATAGTTGATTTACAATGTTATTGGCAAGAACTCATTGCTTCGTCAGGGAAGAGTCTCCCTACCTTGCAGGAGACCTCGGTTTGATCCCTGGGCCTGGAAGATCCCCTGGAGAAGGAAATGGCAACCCACTCCAGTATTCTTGCCTGGAGAATCCAATGGACAGAGGGGTCTGGCAGACTATAGTCTATGGGGTTGCAGAGTTGGACACGACTTAGCGACTAAACCACCAACCACCACCACTGAGTCAGTTATATACATAGATACATCCAATCTCTTCTTAAGATTCTGCTCCTAATAGGTCGTTACAGAGTCCTGAGTGGACTTCCCTATGCTCTACAGTAGGTCCTTATTAGCTATCTATTTATACACGTGCCGTGTGTGCCCTGCCAAGTCATTTCAGTCATGTCCGACCCTTTGAGACCCTATGAACTGTGGCCTGCCAGGCTCCTCTATCCATGGGATTCTCCAGGCAAGAATACTGGAGTGGGTTGCCATGCCCTCTTCCGGGGGATCTTCCCACCCCAGGGATCAAACCCAGGTTTCTTAGGTCTCCTGCATTGGCAGGCGGGTTCTTTACCACTAACACCACCTGGGAAGCCCCTATTTATATATAGTAATGTGTATATGTCAACCCCCATCTCCCAATTTTTCTCCCCCTCCTTCCCCCTTGGTAACCATCAGTGTGTTTTCTACATCTGTGACTTGATTTATGTTTTATAAATAGGTTCATTTGTCCCAATTTTTTAGATTCCACATACAAGCAATTTCATATGATATTTACCTTTCTCGTCATATAAGCTCTTAAAATAGCCCATGGTGAGCACTCAGTGACTGTTAGCCTTGGTTATTTATTGAGAACCTACTATGTTCCAGGCATGCCGCAGAGGTCAGGCATTTATTCCCCAAACACAAGCACTGCCTTATATCTGGGGGACTGATGGTGGGTAAGACAGTCTACTCTTGCTTTCCTTTTTTTTTTTTAATGTTGCATCACACAGCTTGTGGGATCTTCTTTCCCCAAGCATGGACTGAACTGAGCCCTCAGCGGTGAAACTGTGGGAGTTCTAACCACCTGACTGCCAGTTAGTTCAGTCTACTCTTGTTTCCAAGCACCGTTTCTAAAAGAAGCAAGGTATTGAAATGGAAATGGGCTTATCTGAGTGAGGTCACTCAGCTAGGGAGCAGAAGCCATTCTGTTCTGCGGTCCTGCCCATGCGTAGCAGTGCCCTTACTGCGTCATCACCAGATGCTGATAATCATCATTTGAGTGGAGAATGGAAGCATCCATTTACTAGTTCTGAAAGTATGATGGTAGATCCAAATATGCAGTTTTTAGACATTTTGATTTGATTTATAGATCTCAGATACTAATTTATATTCATATAATACTTTCATTATAAAATATGCAGTGGTACAAAGATTTGTATGTATATGGCAGTTTTTTTTTTTTCTTTTTAATTTGGGTTTATAAATGGTTTGGAACAGGTTGCAGAAACATCGTCTGTTGCTCTTTTTAATATATCTTGAGCAAGCTATGACACATCCTGAAATAATTTGCTTCGGAAAAAGCACTGCTCTCTCTCTTTTGCAAATGTAACTGTAAATATTACTTTGAGGTATGTAATTGCTGCAACCATCTCCATATGAAGGAATACTTCTAACCCGTCCATCTCCCATCTCTTGCTATTGTCAAGAAATCAGAAATATCGACTTAGAAGGTATTATTCAAATATGTTGAATGTAAACACTAAAGAAGTCTGAGAGCAGCCACAAATTTTCCATTGCTTAATGCAGCTTTGAAAATATTTCAAGTATTCTGTTTTATAGGCATGCATTCACTCTGCTTAGGGAAAATATTACTTCAAACACGTCTTAGCATGCCAAGAACGCTTCTAGTGCCTGGCACTTAGTAGGAACTGAACGGATGATTGAAGGTTGACTTGAGTTGAAGTTCGCTGGGATGCAAGTGTTGCTATAACACCTGGAAACCCTTGGGTTCCTTTAGATATAGAGACAGCTCCAGCAGGGCTTGGTGAGGGGCTCTGGCTAGGGGCAGGCAGGCCTGCAACCCTTCTGGGCAATGGGGCATTGCTCAGAATCAGACCCTGCTCAACGCAGAGCTAGAGCTGGCTTCATGATTGGTCCCTGTCACTCATTTCGTCGAGTGGACCTCCTTCTGAGCTCTCAGACTTGGCTGCGAGCCCCTTGGAGACAGGACTCTGCCTCTTGTTTCAGCATTTTCAAGAGTCTGTCCTAATGCCTTAATTGCTCGTAAATGTTTCGCTCAATTGAAAGAGAAAGGAAAGAAACCAAGTGGGCACATGGCTCCCTCTAGTCTGCTCCTTCTGAGACCTGGCTGTGAACTCATGGCCAGATCCTCCCATGATTCATCACTTAAGTCATTCAGCAGCTGAAGGATGCAAGCTTTCCCCTCAAAGGCTGTCTCTTGGGCTGTTTAGAGACCCGGGTGGGTGTTGGAAATAGCCCTGGTCTGAAGCGCTATGGATGCCTGTGCGGTGCTATTTTTAAATTAAAGAAAAATTTTTTTTATTGGCTGTTTTACTTTACACATAATCTTTGATTTTTTATTTTAATACAAGTATAGTTGAATTACAATGTTTGTAAATTACTGCTGTATACAAAGTGATTCAGTTCATATATGAACTGAGATCTGGCTGTGGTCTCATACATATACTTCTATATACAAAGGGGGCTTCCCAAGTAGCCCTAGTGGTAAAGAACTGGCATTCCAATGAAGAGGTAAGAGATGTGCTTTTGATCCCCGGGTTGGGAAGATCTCCTGGAGTAGGAAATGGCAACCCACTACAGTGTTCTTGCCAGGAGAATCCCATGGGCAGAGGAGTCTGGTGGGCTACAATCTATGGGGTCGCAAAGAGTCAGACATGACTGAAGCGACTTATCACACACACGTGCATATATATATAAAATTCTTTTTGATATTCTTTTCCATTATGGTTTATCACTCTACTTCCTTGTGCTGTACAGTGGGACCTTGTCTAGCCATCCTATAAATAACAGCTTACATCTGCTAACCCCAAGCTCCCACTGCATCCCTCTCTCATAACCAAACCTGCATCACATACGTGCTGGCAGTCTGGAAGTTCAACCTACATCAAATTCCTTCTTGTTCTAGATCTTGGTCTCCCTGTAACGTCTAAGATCACTGAGAGCAATGTACGTCTTTCCCATTAACGTTGTGTGTGTGTGTGTGTGTGTGTGCACGTGTGCGTGTGTGTGCGTGTGTGTGTGTGTGTGTGCGCGCGCGCGCGCGCGTGTGTGTGTGTGCTGGTCAGCTTATTTGCCACAGCATCGAAAGTTTTACTCCTTTATTCATGAACAAAGAAATATTCTGACCTATTTTTCGGCAGAGCGAAGTTCTGGAATTTCAAATCACTGGATCCTTCTTTGACTATTTTTCTATTGCCCCTGTGATGAAAGAAAATAGATTATCGTCAGGAAGTAGCAAGAAGTGAGGGGAAAAATTAATTAAGTGCATTCATTCATAGAAAGAACCACTAAGTCAGATGTAAGTAATTAACATCTCACAAGTAATTCCGAATCTCTCTTTGCATTTCCAGTGGAGTTAAACAAAATCTGGACTTAAGATAATCCAATTACTCGAAAATACTTTTTTTTTTTTTTTTAATGCAAGAGCTTTATTTTACAAGGAGAGATAGCCTGGGTTAGAATAAGTGCCCCTAACTGGATGAAGACGTGGGCTTTGTCACATCAGCGTGGTCAAGTAGTGTCCTCCCTAAGGTTCCTAAATTTCCATAACCTTGCTCTGTACAGCAAAAAAAAATCACATGCGTGCCACCCCGTTAAGGGGAGCCTGTCAAACAAGGACAGTGCCTGCAGGCCAGGGAATGTCCTACGTGATTTCCTATGTTGGCTGAATTCAACCAAAACTAGCAAACATCATCCGTGGTTGGGAGGAAGATGACTTAGGAATAGCAACTCAGATCCAAATAATATGTGTTGAACTCCTGTATAATTTAGGGACTTTGCGGTGCTATTTTCTATGAAGAGATTAACCAATTTTAAATTGAGTTAATTTGTTCAAATTCAGTAGGGCATTCTCTATCATAAAGAATCTCCAGTTCATTTCATTAGCCAAGTTTAATATACTTTCATTTTTCTTGCAGGCATCTTGTGAGCTCTATTAGATGTTAACGGATGGTCGCTTCCTCCACGAATGCTCCTTGGCGGCTACCAGGGTAGCTCCTCTGACCTGCTTGCCCTCCTGGTTCTCTCCACTTGGGCCACACCTGCTTCTTCTATGACCTTAGATTTTCCCCTCCTCCCTCCCCAGGGCTCTTCCAGAGACTGGTCCCTCTTTCTCAAACACTTGTTGTCTTTCTTCTTCCCCTGCATCAAACTCAAGCTTCTGAGTTCAGTTCACCTGTCATTTCATCAGAGAAACCTCCTTTCTCCTCTGAGACAGACCCCTTCTAACACCGGTCTGAGTTTTAGTTGTCCTTTGACTTAACGTGTAGGCGGTATTCATGACTGTGATGCTGGGAGAACTGCCATCTCCATGAGGGCAGAGACTGCAGGAGACTGCCTGCCCAGGGCTTGGGACTCTGCCTGATTGTGCGGGACATGCTAAAAGATGACTTGAGGCTCTCTCTCCAGCCAGGATTTTTTAAAACTTTTTTTCTATATTGGAGTATGTTTGATGAATAATGTTGTGATAGTTTCAGGTGCATAGCAGAGTGACTCAGCCATCCATGTGTATGTACCCGTTCTCCCCAAAGCTCCCCTCCCATCCAAGCTGTCACGTAACATTAAGCAGAGTTCCCTGTACTATGGGTGGAACTAGAGATTGTTACACTGAGTAAAGTCAGACAGAGACAGAGAAATATCCATCTAGGATTTTTTGTATAGCCTCTTAATTGCAACACAATAAATTAAAAACGTAGTGAGTTGTTTGGATATATTTTGTCACCGTGTAAATTGATCATCTAGAAAGATGATGCATGATTCCATTATTTTTCAGTTTTTTTTTAATTCCATGATTACATAGTTGTTTCATTACTGTATTATTTTATATTCAATACATTTTATTATTTCATTTTTTTTTATTTATCTGGGCTAAATCTAGGATCATAAATCTTTATCTGCATTCTGATCTCGTTTCTAACCTCTGGACAAAAACATCTACCTTCTGGACTTTTTTAACTGGTCACCCCCAGCCGACTCAGGTCCTTTCCTAGTGAATGGCCCCGTTGTTCACAGAACTTCCAAACAATTATTTGTGCACTCACCTTGAGTCTTCCCTCCCTTCTCCTCTCCATCCTCACCATCTCCACAATTTGTTACCAGATCCTACAAACTGAGTCCCAAACATCTCTCTTCAATCCTTTAAATGACACCCAGTCTTAGCTCTGCCTTCATTCTCTCCAGCCTGGACTCTGATGTCAGTCCCCTGGCTTCCTGGGCCCCAATCCACCCACCAAACTGCAGTGAGAACAACCATCTTTTTAACTGGCAGAATATAACCGAGTTACCTCTTTACTTGAAATCCCCACCCCTCCTCCATTTCAGCAGGACAGAGTCCACAGTCTTTACCAGGATCCCTGCTCTGGGCCTTGGATACAATTTGTATTATTTGTATTCTTATTTCCTGCCACTCCTGCTCTCTGACCAGGCCCCCCACATTCTCCCTGCTTGCCACAAGACAGGCCAGTGAATCAGAGACTAGGTGTTGAGGCAAGGAGTACTTCATCTGGAGAGCTTACTGCCAAGAAGATGGCAGATAGTGTCTCAAAATAACCATCTTTTTGCAGTCTGGATGTCAGTTTCTTTTATAGAACAGAGATGGGGGGCAGTGAGGAAACAAAGTTAAAAGGCCATTAATCTTGCAAATATCTTTTAGAATGGTAGCCCTAGGACAGGGGATGTGATAAAAAAATTCTTCCTTCCTGACATCCACAGGTGGACAGGGTCCTGAACAAAGACACTTTAGTTTGTCAGGCAGAGGGGCAGGATTTTTTGAGGCAAGACATCATGCATGATTATAATAACAAAAGCAATACAAAGCAAGTCAAACCGTTCTGACAACAAGAAACAGTTCCAGCATGGAGTCAGAATTGGCTCTTTCCTGCAATAATAGTTTCTACTCTTCAAGGCTTAGTTCAAATATTAGTTCCCTGTGAGGTCTTCCGGAGAAGGCACGGGCAACCCACTCCAGTACTCTTGCCTGGAAAATCCCATGGCCAGAGGAGCCTGGTGGGCTGCAGTCCATGGGGTCGCTAAGAGTTGGACATGACTGAAGTAACTTCACTTTCACTTTTCACTTTCATGCATTGGAGAAGGAAATGGCAACCCACTCCAGTGTTCTTGCCTGGAGAATCCCAGGGACGGGGGAGCCTGGTGGGCTGCTGTCTATGGGGTTTGCACAGAGTCGGAGACGACTGAAGCGACTTAGCAGCAGCAGCAGCAGTGAGGTCTTCTGTGTTGCTTCCTCTTTGAACCTTTTAGTACTTTTGATATATCTCTGTTCTAACATTCATTCATTTGTTCATGAATCCACTTATTCAGTAACTTGATACAATATTAGAGATATTATAGATATCAGATCTATTTTGTGCCCAGCAATGGGATGAAGTTGTTAAGAAGACACATGAAGTCTGCCTGGTGAATCTTTTATGGTTGTTGGGAGACAGGCCACGGACAAGTAGATAAACAATCATATTTTTTATCATATTGCTGTGAATGTGTGCCTGTTCAGGAACATGAGTATGTTCCCCTAGAGTAGGCAATTTTTGTGAGGAGAAACATATTCTGGGAATATTTTCTCTCCCAGCACAAGGACTAGCTGACCTCAGGTGTGACCTCAGGAATGTTTTTAAGATACGAAATGATGCATTAATAATAAATAGATAATGCCCTGCCCATCTGGGCTCTTACACAATAGTGAATCACTCACTCAGTTGTGTAGGGTCCTTTGGGTCTCTCTGAAACCAGGCAACGTCTGGCCTGTCCCTGCACTGAGAAGGGACATTGGTTTCATTACACCTCTAAGGTATGGCAACATTTCTGTGCTCTGATAGCCAGGGTAACATTTGCTGAAATGGCTTTAACCAGTTCAATTTTAGGAGAATATGAGGGGTTCTGGGAGTTTCCTCAAGCTCTTCCTGGAGTCCCCAAGAACCCAACAGCCTGGGAGCTTCCTCGGACCTTTCCAGAAAATCTACTTTTGCTTTTTTTTATCTTTAGGAAGGCAGTTTAACTCAAGCTCTTTTTCTGTTTCATCTTTACAGTAACCCTCAGCAGGGCCGTTAACCTAAGTAACCTAAGTTGGGTGGGCATCCTTCTCAGTTTTTTGATATAGATGAGCGAACAGAAACCTTGAGAGAGGAGGGGATCTGGCTCACGGTCACCAGGCTGGTTGATGGCCCAGCCAGTGCTCCACACCAGGTCTCTAGTCTGCCGGATATGTGCTACATGCACCCTCCCCTCGGGGGAGCCAGGGTGTGTGGCTGCCTGATACTCAGGGTCAGGCCCCTCTGAGACCCACAAGGAACAGGAGCGAGAATGAGTGGGGGTGGGGGGACAAAGGATGAGGGGGTGGTGCTGTCCTTCCCGCAACAGATTATTTAACAGATGAACAAAGCTGGCAAGTTAATAGCCATCAAAGGTCTGTCAAGTCAAGGCTATGGTTTTTCCAGTGGTCATGTATGGATGTGACAGTTGGACTATAAAGTAAGCTGAGTGCCAAAGAACTGATGCTTTTGAACTGTGGTGTTGGAGAAGACTCTTGAAAGTCCCTTGGACTGCAAGGAGATCCAACCAGTCCATCCTGAAGGAGATCAGTCCTGAATATTCGCTGGAAGGACTGATGTTGAAGCTGAAACTACAATACTTTGGCCACCTGATGCAAAGAACTGGCTCATTTGAAAAGACCCTGATGCTGGGAAAGATTGAAGGTGGAAGGAGAAGGGGACGAGTTTGAGTAAACTCTGGGAGTTGGTGAAGGACGGGGAGGCCTGGAGTGCTGCAGTCCATGGGGTCACAGAGTTGGACATGACTGAGCGACTGAACTGAACTGAACTGAACCGAACCTGGACAGTAAGCAGTTAAGTTTACTTGTTTTTTTTTTTTTTTTTTTTTAAGTTTACTTGTTTTTAAAACACAGAAGAAGAACAGAGAACAATAGAAGGTTTAGCATTAGAAGAGGTTCTCTCCCTTGCTCCCCCTCCCTTCCCAGTTATCTGGAATTGAGTTTTGCTTGCTAATCACAAGGAAAACCAAAATGTCCCACCCCACAGTTTTCCTTTCCACCAGCTCTTTCTGGCTCAAATCACTCCTTAGGGTTCCAGGTTTTAGGAACACATTTAAAAAAAATGTACCATGATGAAAGAATTATAAAGTCTCAGTATATGACAGAAAATATTATTTAAGAATGTTTATCATAGCAGGTCAAAACTGTTTGCTTTGCATTAAACTGATAACTGACCTTGGAAGGACAGTCAACGTTCTCACAAATTGCCCGTGGCATTTGTGAGCCTGTGTTGATGATTCTGTATATGGCAATAGTGTAGGTATATATGCACCATTTTCAAGACCTCAAACATCTGAGACCAGCTGTCCTTCCTATGGGCCGTTCAGTCTGCCTCATCCACATAGTAAGATAAACCCAGTGAGCACTTTTAAATGGCTGCTCTATTGTTGATCTCTGATCCTCATCAAGTGCCCCCCAGGGAAGCAACACAGGTTAATTTACTGAACAGTGAACTCAGCACATCCCAAAAAATGGGGAAGTGCCATAGGCTTGTGGGGAAACTGAGGCACAGAGTGCCAGTGGGTGAGCCGATTAATTGTTCTTGTAATCACCTTGTCCTCTGCTGAGAAAGAGCATATCACCTCGCAGGAGCCAGGTTCTCTATCCACTTACCACTTCTGGTTTTACACTTTTTGGCTACTTTTGCTTTCCTTTTCCTCCTTGGCACCTCCTTCCTGAGTGGTCAGTTGACAAAACTTATCCAGTCCTCCTTCACAAGTCTTCTTGTTCCATCCCTTTCTTATACCCTCTCTTCTCAGGACTAAGGACTTTTCAGGTAGATCTAACAGAAGTCAGTTCTGCAAAGTTGAATCAGTATATACTGACTATAATATGTTGAAGGGTGTCTACAAAAAGATGTATCTATCTATCAAAATTGAATTATTTGAGAAGAGGGTCTTCAACAATGTAATTAAGGTGAGATCTTGAGATGAAATTCTTCTGGATTAGGATGGGCTTATATTCAACGGTGAGCTTCCCAGGTGGCTCAGTGGATAAAGAATCTGCCTGCAATGCAGGAGATGCATGAGACACATGTTTGATCCCTGGGTCATGAAGATCCCCTGGAGGAGGGCATGGCAACCCACTCCAGTATTCTTGCCTGGAGAATCCCATGGACAGAGGAGCCTGGTGGGCTACAGTTCATGGGGTCACAAAGAGTTGGACATGACAAGCTATTGAGCATGCACACACATACCATATCTAAAGACAAGTATTCTTAGAAAAGAAGACCATAGGAGAAGACACATAAGAGAAGGGCAAGTGCCATCCCACAGGAAGATGGAGACAGAGATTGGGGTGATGCTGCCACAAGTCAAGGAGCATCTGGAGCACCCGAAGCCGGAGGAAGAAAGGACGGATCCTACACTAGAGGCTTCAGAGGACACACAGCCCTCGGGATTGATTTCAGACTGCTGGGCTCCAGAACAGTGAGAGAATGCCTTTCTGTTGTTTTAAACCCCATGGCTGATCTAAGCCACAACAGCCCTGGAGGACCCAATACACAGAACATCTAACCCAACCCATCCTGAAGTACAGAAAATAAATAAGACCCAAATCTCCAGCAGGACAAAACAAGAAGTGTAATGACAAAAACGCATATAGTCTAGAAGGAAAAAGAAAGAAATGGGAACATCTTTAAGTGAGGGGGTAGTCAAGGAAGGCTTCCATAGAGTGATGGGTGAGGTGCATCCGAAGTCGCTTCAGTCATGTCTGACTCCTTGTGACCCCATGAACTATAGCCTGCCAGGCTCCTCTGTCCATGGGATTCTCGAGGCAAGAATACTGGAGTGGGTTGCCATTTCCATTTCCAGGGGATCTTCCTGATCTATGGATAGAAACCGAATCTCTTACATCTCCTGCATTGGCAGGCAGGTTCTTTACCACTAGTGCCACCTGATAAGCCCAATGAATGAGGATGTACAGCATTTTCCAGACTGATGACGAGGTGACCTGGAAGGTGGAGAGTGAGGCAGGACAACCTATTTTGGGGCAGATGCCTGCCCCAAGCTTTCCTGGCCATTTTCCTCTAATTTTTCACCTTTACCAGTATTCCCAGGTACACCCAAGATGGCAGGTACAGTCTGACCAACACAGATGAAAAGCTACCATTTCTTCTTCTGTGAAACAACATTTCTTTTAATAAGCACTGAGATCAAGTTCAGCTTTTTCCAGAAGCTTCTCATTACACTCCCAATGAGCGTGCAGATTTCTGAGAAATCACACAAATTTTCCTTATGCCTTAATTCTCTTTCAAGGGCCATGCAGCTGGATTGCTGACTCCAAGATCGTGAATAATAATAATGTACAATTCTATAATTATCATGCTAATAGCAACAGCCCTAACCTTTGATAAGATTTACAACTTACTGGTCATTGTTTGCCAGTTCGTACAAATTAGTCCATCAAATGCTCACCACAACCCTAAGAGTCCAGTCCAAGCCTATCCCTAATCCTGTTAGATTTCTTTATCTTGTGTTCAGCTCGTGTTCCTTCTCCTCAGGAATTGCCACATATTAGGATTCTGAGGGGGGCTTCCCAAGTGGTACTAGTGGTAAATAACCTGGCTGCCAATGCAGGAGACACAAGAGATGCAGGTTTGATCCCAGGATCAGATAGATCCCCTGGAGGAGGGCATGGCAACCCACTCCAGTATTCTTGCCTGGAGAATCCCATGGACAGAAGAGCCTGGTGGGCTACAGTCCAAGGGGTCACACAGAGTTGGACATGAATTAAGCTAACACATGCATCCACAGGCTCCTCAGGAAACACTGAGACGGAGAGGATGATGCAGGAAGTCCATCAGGGTGAGATCTTGGCATCAGCCGCTGTGGAGGGCAGGGAAGGAAGCAGGATTGGGAAGGTGAAACAGGTGAGCTGTGCTCTGAGATTGGCACCAGGGCCCTTCAGAACTATCCTGAGTTGTGCTGGCGGGGCCATGCCTTTGTACTCCTGGATGAACCAGTTAGTGGATGCAGGCTGGCCCAGTGAGGCAACTCTATTCAACCGAGACAATTCCCAAAGAAAGTTGAGAGGGAGAGACTCTGAAAGTCTAGTATAGCATCATGTTGGATTCAGACTCTAGAGAGTCTGAGGTCCCAAGCTCAACATAGGTCTTGACTTCAGTTTCATTAGAATGAGAGAATGGAAGGAGGGAAGAAGAAAGGATGGGGCCCAGGGCAGGATGATCCTGAGGGTAGGGCATCCCCTAGGAAGGAGTGGGTAAGCAAGTCAGAAAGATCCTGGTCTCCACAGGATGTGGTGAGGTGTGGACACACATGTTAAGAGCACTCATTTGTACTCCATCAGGATTTGAACTTGGTTCTGCCAACAGAATAAGTCACCGGTTTATTTCATCATCCCCATTTTACGCCCGAGGAAGGGGGAGTTATAGTAACTCCCTCACATATTGATTGCATGTTGGTGATCATTTTTATTATCTATGGTTCAATTCTTACTCCAATAAGTAAGGAATAGCAGAGGTGGACAACCAGGAGGACCAAGAAGGGCAGTTGATAATGAAAATTTTTCATCCAGGCCAAAATGTTATTATTTCAGAGCTTTTGTGGGTCAGGAATCTAGGCATGACTATGCTGGGTCCTCCGTTTTATGGTCTCTGCTGAGGCTGCAATTGAAGTGTCAGCCAGAATTGGGGTCTCCTCTGAAAGCTCAACTGGGAAAGGCTCTACCTGGTTTTAAGCACATGGGATTGTTAACAGGTTCAAGAGTTTCTTATGGCCTGTTGGACCGAGAGCCTTGCTTCCTTGGTGTATGTGGGTAAAAAGATGCCTTGCCAACTGGGACTCCCTCATGTAGCCACGTGCTTTATTGAAATGTGCAAGTCAAGCAGACAAGAGGGAAGTTGTGATCACACGTAATGTCATCACGGAAGTGACATCTTGTCAATTTTGTCATCTCCTGTTGTTTACAGGTGATCATAGGCCTTGCTCACAATTAAGAGGGAGTGGATTACACAGGGAGGGATGCAAGTACCAGGAGAAAAGGTAACTGGGACCACTTCAGTGTCTGTCTGCCCCAAATACTGTTCCCTTAAGTGTGGAAGTGTGAGTAGACATGAGACTAGTTACTAACATCCAGAAAGTATTTGACAAACCTACAAGCCAAATCAGCTAGACTCTTCCTGCTGCCTGTTTCATAACCTTCCGTGACTCCTGAAAAGTCAGGCCAGTTCTCAAAAGTTTTTCAGCTAATTCCAGAAGACACCAGCAAGTCAGAACAGACTGGTTCTCTGAATCTTTGCTCTTGCATGTGAGGGGACACTGTAATTATTTTTTGCAGCAGAATGCTATACTTCTGATTTTCTTAAAATAGTCACTGCATGAGTCGTCACACACAACTTTTCTGAACTAGAGATTCCTATTTTGTTCATTCCATTTTGTTCTTAGGCCGCATGAGTGATGTGCACAAGCTTCTGTTGAGTTGTATATTCCTGTGCATAGCTTCTTCTAAACCTAGGAAATGTTCAACACCCCACCCCCAACCCTCCCCGAGCATCTGAGCAAAGCCCAGGCTCTTGCAAATTTGATATGCCATAGCTGGGATGACAGATACCTTTTATGTGCTTGCACTGCTGAACCCAGAAAAGCTGAAGGACATACAGACATTTTTTTTTTAAGTTTGAATTTGAATCTATTTACCTAGGGCTGATTTTCTCAAGCTCACGCAGCCTCCCCATCCAAAACTGGCAGAGGATCTAGGAGAAGAAGGTCACGCACACACACTAGCTTCTCACAGGAGGCTCCATTTGCTGGGACGCAGATACTGATGATAAGGCATTGTTTCAAACTCTGCTCAGAGACAGGAATGCGGTAAGGTCCTGTATCTCCTTCTATCTGTGCACACCAGGAGATCACAGGACACAATTTGGAGGTGTCTCTGCCCTGCCTGACAGTACGTGTGTAGCAGAAATGAGGGAAGAGCCCAGATACAAGACAGACTTATATTTCAAAGCAGTTTCAGCACTGGGGGCATTGCCTTCTGTCTGTCCTGTCCAGTGTCTTCCATTTACAAAGTTTTAGCTGCAACTCTGGACGATAATTTTGGGGACAGACAGCTGGAGTGGAAAGAGAGTTTGGTCCTGTGACTTTAGGGTTAGGGTTCAGGCCCTAACTATTTTACTGCTTCATTGCATTATCTCAACCATGTTACTAAACCATAGCCCAGTTATGGTTGGGCCATGTGTAGAATCAGAGTGCGGTGGGTTGCTATGTTTCCTGAAGCATCATTACTGGATATATTCTGCACACTTTGCTGTTCCTGCATTAAACAGAAGGGGATAAGAGTCTTGCTTCATAAGCAGCTGAAAGTCTATGGCAAAGTCCTAAAAACCATGGCATAAGAGGGGTGAGCATACCTAACCGAACTTGAGAACTTGGTGGCACAGTGAATTAACTTAGGGGTCCTGTGCTCATGAAATCTTCCTTGATCTTTCATCTGGACCCTGAGAGCCCCTTAACTGTTCTCTTTGACATCTGTCCCTTTCTACTCAATGATCCTCTGCCAATTTTGTCTCAGCCATCATTTCAACTCTCTGTTTTGTTTTACAAACCAACATTCCAGGCAAACCAAACCTCTGGCTAGGCTGAAACACAGCACATTGAAATTTTCTCCATTCACGTGGTCTCCCCTGGCTGTGATTCATTTCTCCCTCTTTCTCTTCTCTTTCTAACATCTCCACAACATCAAATTCTTGATCTGCTGGGCCCAGCACAGATGCCATCTTTTCCACTCATCTTTCCCCAAAGTGTCTAGACAGATGTGCTATATCCTTCATGAGCTAGAATGGAGCTCGCTTTCCATCTTGGCTGGTGGCAGCCGTGTTTCCTAAGCTCTCACTCTATCTTGAACCCAGCCCTTCTCCTCCTATATCCTCTTTGATAGTTCGCGGTCTTGGAAACAAAATCCTCTCAGGCTCAAGTCCTTTATTGAAACTGAATTGAAATTGAGCAGTGGACCCTTGTACCATCCTCCAGTCAGATATTTACTGAGTAGCTACTATGTGCTGGATATTGTCTTATGCCTGGGAACACAGACAAGACACAAAAAGTCCTACCCTCAAGAAGCTGGTGGCCCATGAGTGGGAACCAAGCTAGTGAACAAGAAGCTCACCTCCTCTGTTTTTCTTTTCCCCCTTGGCTTCCTGTTTCATTTACTCCTGATTTGAATGACTACCTGGTTTCAGGACGGTCCACCTGGCTCTGACCTGAGTTTCCCTTGGTACACAGCTCTGATGGCTGCCTGTGGATTCACACCTGGCCAGGAGGTAAGGTTGGTCCTCCTTTAGGCCACATGGGCTGCCCCTCCTCCTCTTGATTCTCCAGACTCAGGGAGAGGATTTGGGTTCTCTGATGAAATGGATCAGACCTCAGTTTTCAGAGGTGGCCACCTATGTGGTCATGATTGGTGTGTGCACCTCCCATCAAAGCTCTGAACTCCTGTCGTTCCCTCTTGCAGACAAGCAGCAGAGGAAACGTTTGCTCTTGAGAAGATCTATAGAATCTCTGGAGGGAATTACTAGTTCTTGCTCATTAAGGCAGGAAAAGTCTTCCCTGCAGCTCAAACGGTAAAGAATCTGCCTGCAGCGTAGGAGACACAGGTTCAATCCCTGGGTTGGGATGATCCTCTGGAGAAAGGAATGGCTACCCACTCCAGTATTCTTGCCTGGAGAATCCCATGGGCAGAGGAGCCTGGCGGGCTACAGTCCATGGAGTGGCAAAGAGTTGGACACGACTGAGTGACTAACACTACTACTACTAAGGGAAGAAATGGAGTTGGAATATTCTAGAATAGACCAGCTCTGCCTATGGGTTGCAGGTGCAGAGCAGAGGGTGGTGTCTGAATGCAGCTCTTTGCTTTCCCTGAGTTACAGCTTCAGAGGATCCCAGAGTGTGGGTCTCCATGGAAAGATACATGCGTATCATCTTGAAGCTGCTTGAACCTGTTAATTTTTGATTAAAAAACAACTCCACTTTGTATTGGGGTACAGCCAATTAGGGCCTCCCGGGGGGCACCAGTGGTAAAGAAACCACCTGCCAAATGCAGGAGAAATAAGAGATGCAATTTTGATCCTTGGGTCAGGAAGATCCCCTGGCGAAGGAAATGTCGATCCACTCCAGTATTCTTGCCTGGAGAATCCCATGGACAGAGGAGCCTGGCGGGCTCCACAGGGTCGTGAAGAGTCAGACACGACTGAAGCCACTTGGCATGCACACCCAAGGCCGATTAACCATGTTGTGATGGTTTCAGGTGCACGGCAAAGGGACTCAGCCATACACACAAGCACCCACTCTCCCCCAAACTCGCCTCCCATCCAGGCTGCCCCATCACATTGAGCGGAGTTCCATGCACCATGCAGTGGGTCCTTGTTGGTTATCCATGTTAAATATAGCAGTGTGTACAAGTCCATCCCAAACTCCCTAACTATCCCTACCATCCCCACCGCCCCCCCCCCCCCCCCACCAGCAACCATATGTTGAAACTGTTAATTGTACAGATGAGACAACTTGGGCCCAGACAAGCAGAATGACTTGCCCACACTAAGCAGATGCTGATACGGAAGGTTCTGGATTAGCTCCTGGCTCCTGTGTGGTGCCTGAGGTCCCTTTCATTTCCCCAGTGCTTGTCTTCCAATTAAGCCTCTTTGCGTGCCTTCTAAATAAATTCTCTTTTTTCTTTTTAATCTCCTTGAGGACGGAAAGACAAAAGAAAGATAACCTAATTTAGAAAACAAGAAAGTAATCCTGAATCCTTTTATGTCCAGGTTTCAAGAAATCCCATAAAACCTTTTCTCCTGGCTTTTTTTTTTAAGCTGTTTAAATTTTGATTTAGGGAGAGGAAACAAATTAGCCAAAGAATAGAAGTCTTACATATCATCCTTTCAAATGCTTTCTCCAACAACCCTCCCACCCCCACCCTATCTTGATTGTCAGGGATGTAACTTCTAATAGGCCATCAATGTATGTAATGAGCAAACACAAAAACAACACTGAATTACCCTTTTTATAGGTCCATAGATGTATTCAGAGTGTAATTTAATTTATAGATCGTCATGCTTGAAAGATTCTGGATGCGTGATAGAAAACAACAAGAGAAAAGAAATATGCTTATCTTTTAAAAACCCTCAAAACAAAAACTTGATTTGTGCCTGGTTATACATGATCCATTAAAGCCCAAGAGTAAAGGGTCATAAGGGACCTTCTCTGGTGGTCTGCAGGAGCGCCAGGAGGGACCTCATGCTTAGAATGTAGAGAATGAAGCTCCCCAAGACAATATCCTTCCCTCCATCTCCTGGGCCAACATTTCCTGACTCCAGAAGGCCCAAAGAAAGGAAGGGGAGGGACTTCCTTGGTGGTGCAGTGGATAGGAATCCACCTGCTAATGCAGGGGACCAAGTTCTATCCCTGGTCTGGGAAGATTCCACATGCCACGGAGCAGCTAAGCCTGCAAGCCATGTGCAGTTACTGAGCCACCAGCCTAGAGCCTATACTTCACAACAAGAGAGGCCACCTCCATGAGAAGCCTGTTCACCGCAACCAGAGAAAGGCTGTGTACAGCTGTGAAGACCCAGTGCAACCAAAAATAAAACAAACAAAAAAATAATAAAGTATAAGAAAAAGAAAGGAAGAGAAATCAAGGTGGGCGAGGGGGAATGGGATGAGGAAAGGAGAAAGCTCCATAATGTGCCAGCTCCTGGGCTTGGCGCCCCCTCTCTGCCTTGGAATCTGCAGCCTTTCTCAGTAATCCCTCCACTTAACGTCTCATTTTCTTCAATCCATCCGCCATGTTGCATCCGGGGTCTTCATTCTAAAATCTGTCATTTCCACTGCCTGTGGCTGTGGTCCATGTTCTGTTTAGAGTCTGTGTTCTGAGTATGACACACAGCCCCCCATGGTCTGGTCCCTGACATCTCTCCACAGTTCTCTCTCTACAGCACCCACTTGACCCTCATGGAGGCCATCATGAGCCATCAGCCTGTCCCTGAATGGGCCCGACCCCTGAAATCTCTGCCGGTAGGTAGAGAAACAGCATAAATAACATGCCCAACTTCCTACAAGAGGTCCACAGGTAAATAGTTAAGGCAAGGTCTCTTGTTTCAGACACGTCTTGTTTTATCCTCTCAGCAACTGATTCTTGACAGAACTCAAGGAACCTGCCCACATCTCTCAGTGAAGAGATGGCATTCCTGTATTTTTAGCTCTTAGTACAGAGCCCCACCCAGAGGAAGGGTTCAACACAGCTTGGGGGGACGTGACGAAACGGAACTTTAATGCCAGATCTGTCTGATATCATGGTTCTGATGAAGAAGCATGAGTTTGAAGTCAGGGATAATGGATAAATGGACCCAAAATACTACTTAAAGTGTCAACCGCTTTTCTCAATTATTTCTGTTGTTTTATTATACTTTGAAGTGTGAAAGTTGCTCAGTCGTGTCTGACTCCTTGCGACTCCATGGACTGTAGCCCACCGGACTCCTCTGTCCATGGAGTTCTCTAGGCAAGAACACTGGAGTGGGTGGCGATTTCCTTCTCCATTATTATGCTTTACAAATGGGACAAAAGAAGCCCAGAGAGGCCAAACACATTGCTCATGGCCACACAGCTCTAAGTATCCAGGCTGAGCTTCTTCTTGGGGTTGGGAGATATCAGTGAACAGAGTGAAGATACCTCACTCCCATGGAACAACACAGAAAAGGACCTCTGCCCTTAGGGGAGAGAAAGCCGACAATCACCACACACAGAAAGATGTGCAGGCCAGCGTGACTTCCCATAAGGTGGTCAAGGTGGGCTTCCTTGAGGAGGTGTGAGCACGGACAAGGCCCTGTGGGTGTCAGTCGTGGGGAGCCTGCAGGAAGAGCATCCAGCCCCAAGGATGGCTGGGAGAGAGCCTGAAGGCAGAATCCTGGCTGAGCGGTGGGGTCAAGGTGAGGGGGTCAGCGTGGTAGAATTGTACTGAGAATGGGGATGGGTTGGGAAGACCATCTAAATGCTTTTGGGAGCATGAGGGCAGATGGGGGTGAGACATGATGTCATCGA
Source organism: Dama dama (assembly GCF_033118175.1). Taxonomy (NCBI): domain Eukaryota; kingdom Metazoa; phylum Chordata; class Mammalia; order Artiodactyla; family Cervidae; genus Dama; species Dama dama. The sequence continues at coordinate 11,400,732 of NC_083686.1, read as the reverse complement.
GAGGGTGGGATTTAGTCTTTGAATAAATGTGAAGCCATGGCAAGGTCTCTGACAGAGGAACACTGTGATGTCAGTCATGTGCCCATAGGATCTCCCTGACTGCTGTGTGGAGAGTAGTTTTATCCTTGGTGACTAAGGTAGAAGCTGGGAGACCTTTGGAGAAGTTACTGCAGTAACATGGGCAGGGATTGATGCTACCTGGGACCCCGGGTTCCCAGGAATAGTGGGAGTCAGGGATCAAGGGAGTGTTATTACTCAAGTAACAATGCTTAAAACTCTGTAACATTCTGCATCACCTCTCCCAACTCTGCCCATAGGATTCATCTCTCCTCAATGCTGGTTCCTTTGGAAACCATTAAAAAAGCAAGCTTTCCTGCATTTTGTGATTTTCTCTCTTCAGTCTCACATTGTTTATCTATTTGACTTTGTCTATGACAGCCTGCTGGAGATATTCTGTCCCACCTGGAGCACAGACCAAGCTGCACGTAGGACTCCAGAGGAAGCAGAGACCAAGGGGCTGACCATGTGCCCTGAATGCCCAGGTCCGCCCCCTCCCCCGGCTAGATATTGCCACACCGGCTGGAGAGTCTAGGGTGCTCATCTAGCCTCTGCCTCATGGAGTGTTTGCCATTTCTGGACCTTAATTTCTCCAGCTATAGAGTAAGAACTCAGATTAGTTGAGCAATGAGGTTCTTTCAGCTCAAACGTCAATGGATTCAGTGATTAAGTTTTCTCCCCAGCAGATGTGACGGTGAGATGTTGGCAGGGGCCTAGTGGCAGGGAATTTTTACGAGACATTAGTAGAATTGACTCATTTGATGCTGGGAAAGAATGAAGGCGGGAGGAGAAGGGGATGACAGAGGATGAGATGGTTGGATGGCATCACCGACTCAATGGACATGGGTTTGAGTAAACTCAGGGAGTTGGTGATGGACAGGGAGGCCACTGCAGTCCATGGGGTCCCTAAGAGTCGGACATGACTGAGCAACTGAACTGAACTGAACTGAGTCATCCTGGGTGTATGGTGTGTAGCGCGTTGGTGAGTGACTTGAATAATGGTAAACATGATCATTATGAAGAAGGCAGGTGCCCTGGGTATGTGAAGCTTATTCATATAGGATCCTGGAGCTGTGTTGTTTTTCTTGTTCTGCAGACATTTCTGATACTGTGGTGTCCCCAGGTGTCCCCATCAGAAGACTCCTGCTTGGTACAGAGTTCTTACTTTCCAGAAGAGAACGTGAACTTTGGAGTCAGCTAAGTGGCATTGTCTGAGGCTTCCCTGGTGGCTCAGTGGTAAAGAATCTGCCTGCCAATGCAGGAGCTGCAAGAGACTCAGGTTCAATACCTCTGTGAGGAAGATCCCCTGGAGTAGGAAATGGCAACTCACTCTAGTATTCTTGCCTGGACAATTTCATGGGCCGAGAAGCCTGGCAGGCTACAATCCATGGAGCTGCAAAGAGTTGGACACCCCTGAGCGACTGAGCATGCATGCATGGTCTTGCTTGGCATGGTCTGCTTTTTAGCCTAGCAATCCAGTTCTTCCTCAGTCAAAGTGTGGTTCCTGGACCAGCAACTACTCCCAAGAGCTGGCTAGAAATGCAGAATCCCAGGTACCACCCCAGCCCTCCAGAACCGGAATCTGCCTTGTAACTAGAGGCCATGCGATCAAGCAGGAAAGGTGTAATGTGACTTTGGGTAAGTGACCTGTTCCCTCTGGACTTCATTTTCCCCATCTGCAAAACAGAGCAAAGAAAAACACTTCCTTCATAGAACTGTCAGGAGAATCAAATGAGTTAATACATGAAAAGCCTTGTTACTACTGCTTTTTATGTGTATGTATTATCCTAGTCAGAATCCAAGTCATGAGGTCAGTTAGCTCTGGGCGCAGAAATTGGAAATGATAATGAGAGAGATGGGAAGAGTGAAGGCGGGTCAGCATAGCTCTCTGGGTACCTGCTCAGGAATAGAGCCCGGGACATAGGGACGGGCAGACTGGGGCGCAAACTCCTAGTTACTGAGGTGTGCGCTTCTGCTTCTGTGCTGGCCGCTTTATCAGTTCTCACAGTGATACTGTGATGAAAGTATGATCATCCCCACTTTACAATGAAAGGAATGAGTCTCAAGGTCAAACAACTTTCCCAAGGTCAACTAGTAACTGTCAGTGTTCAGAGAAAGCCCTGAGTCTTTAAACAAAAATCAGTAATGACTGAGGCCTGCAACATTGGACCTGCATGGGGAGTGGGGAGGGGAGCCGTCTTTCCTGGGTAAATACTGGAGTGGGTTGCCATGCCCTCCTCCAGGGGATCTTCCCGACCCAGGGATCAAACCTGCATCTCCTGCATTGGCAGGCAGATTCTTTACCACTGTGCCATGCATCACTTCCTACTTATTTTACCATAGTTTACTCTTAGCTGTGGTCTTGGTGCTATTTTTGTCTGTCAGACCTGTATGATGTATGTATGTACATATACTGATGTATGATGGAAATGTACCACAGTGTATTTCATGACTTCACATTGGCACTGACTTTTTCCACACTAGGAGCACTTCCACACCATCGGCACACGCTATGGATCAGAGTTTGATTTAATGATGGAAGAAATGTTAGTAAGGCAGGTTTAATTTAAAAGTGAGTCATGTCTCAAGTTGTGCCACTCTGAATAGCACAAAAACTAAGAAGGTATTTTCCAGTATTGAAGACTACTTTCGGATTCAGCAAAGAGGTTGTTGAACATCGCTGACAAACCAGTGAAGTTCTGGCATTCTTCTCTGTGGTTTCACTTTTGTTTTACTCATTTGTGTAAAGGAAAATATTAATCAATATTGATGTCAGAACTGTCGTCTCTTGTCAGTTGCAACCAGAGGTTGGCTAAGGCTAGGAGTTTAGCAAAAAATCAATAAAATCGTTCTGTGAGAATCAACTGGCTATATGGGATGGATGATGAAGAATACTGTATATTTCATTATTCTTTGTAAACGGTATGTGATAGATGTTCATATCACTAAAATTTGTAACAAACTTGTGTGCTTATATAAGTATACATTTCCCCCCACCCAGGGAGTTGTTTGACAAACATTTATTAAAATTTACCGGAATGCCACTGGCTAACCCACCCTGAACCATCGCCCATTTCCAGTGTCCTAAAGGCAGAGTGAGGTCCGTTTAGGTGCCAGAAATAGCTGGCAAGTTTATGTCTGTGATTAGACCCTGGGTTTCAGCCTAAGGCATTGATTGTACTGTTCTGAGTCACATGTTTCTCATGTCGACATGGGAACAATAATAATGCCTTGGCAGATGGGGTGTGAAGCTGGGTGCCCAGTAAAAGTTAATTCCATTCTCCTTTCAAGTGTAGGAACACAAAGGAAACAAAATCCCATAGAATCATGCTGCCTTCCTCCCCTCTGCTCTTCCAGAGTGAATGTAAATCAGTGGGCTTTTGTATCCCCTTCCTAACACATTGATGACTTCAATACTTGTCTTGGTGTACTTCTGGATCAGTCCCCCAGCATCTATTATTTCATAGCTGGAGGAGCTATAAACTCAGGGTAGATCTAAGTTCAAATACCCTTTTCTTTTTTCCACCTAAAAAATCTTTCTCAACCGACTTGGGAGCAAAACAGGAGAAAAGATTCAAAATTCCCTTGTGATCTGCAACCTGATTACAAAGAAATTACAAGGTATGGGCTTCCCATTGGTGGGACCACAACCTGTTGAAGCAGGGAGGCTGCTCATTGGAAATGAGAGAAGTAATTTCTATGCTAGGCACTTGGTAAGTACCTACAACTCTCCAGTAAATTAAATTCTAATTAGGTAACAGTTAATGTGTGCTCAGAGCATTACAAATAAAGACTCTAGCTAGTGATTCAGGAACCACGCCAGCCTTTTGAAGTGGAAGGTTTGATTTCCCAGTACCTTCTAAAGTGTTTTTATTTTTTTCCCTGCACCATGTAGGCAGAAAAAAAGAGAAAAAAAATAGATTTCATACTTCTCTGGCAGGCTCATTTTGTGGCTCGAACCCTTCACATCTCTTCCACTAAGTATCTTACCAGGAGATAAAGAATGGCTTTTGTTTTTGTTTTCAATCCTAGGTTGTAAGGAGTGGTATGAGCAGAGACAGAGAGTTATGAGCTGGGTGTGTTCCTCATGGTGGGATCACTAGCTTTTTAGTTGTAAAGGGAAGAGTAAATGGGTTTATTCAAAAGAATCAAGACTCTCAAGACAGTTTCTAAAACATTTAAGCCAAATTTATAATATGTCTCAGCAATTCCATGCTTAAGTATCTAAACAAGGCTTGCACACAAATATTCTCAGCAGTATTTTTCATAAGAGCCAAAAATGAAAAAAAATAAAACAAACCTAAAAGCTCATGTACGGATGTGAAAGTTGGACTATAAAAAAAGCTGAGCACCGAAGAATTGATGTTTTTGAACTATGGTGTTGGAGAAGAGTCTTGAGAGTCCCTTGGACAGCAAGGAGATCCAACCAGTCCATCCTAAAGGAAATCGGTCCTGAATATTCTTTGGAAGGACTGATGTTAGAGCTGAAACTCCAGTACTTCGCCACCAGATGCGAAGAACTGACTCATTTGAAAAGACCTTGATGCTGGGAAAGATTGAAGGAGGAAAGAGAAGAGGATGAGATGGTTGGATGGCATCACTGACTCAGTGGATATGAGTTTGAGTAAACTCTGGGAGTTGGTGATGGACAGGGAAGCCTGGCGTGCTGCAGTCCAAGGGGTCGCAAAGAGTTGGACACGACTAAACAACTGAACTGAAAAAGTTCATGAATCAGGGGATGGATAGACAAAATGGGGCATATTCATGCAATGGAATATTACTGAGCAATAGAAAGGAATGAGCTATTTTACATGCTACGACTTGGACGAACTTCAAACACATGTCAAGTGAAAGAGGCCAGAAACAAGAGACTGCGTATTGTACAATTCCATTTACATGAAATGTCCAGAAAAGGTAAATCTACAGAGTCAGGAAGTAGATGAGAAGTTTCCTGGGGCAGAGGGTGGGGTTTGGGAGACAGGGATTAATGTAAATGGGGATGATGGGAATGTAAAAGTGTTTTATGGTGATGGCCACACAACTCGATAATTCTACTAAACAGCTGAAACTCCCTAAAGGCTTAGCCTCTGTGGCTGAACTGGCAGGCATCCAGGGGCCAAGTGCTGTAATTCATTCTAACAACACCCAGCTATCTCTGAAAGCAATTGCCCAGCCTTTCACGCTAAATTAGCGTTAAGCATAGTAATCACCTGTTAGGAAAATGAACTCACTCGGTTTTCAGAAGCTTTGTGTTTTCTAACCAGTCAGAGTCCTCAGGCTGCTGCCAGCAAACCAGGGATAGGCATCAAGTCTAGACAGATGGCAGCTTTAGGACCATGTCTAGGTAACAATGATGAGGTCAACACCTCGTTGGAATAAAATCCAACGTTATGGGTTGCTGTCCTCCTCAAAGCACCTTGGCCACTCTCTGTGTGACTGTGACCTCACTAATTAGTTATTAAAATTGGCTTCATTTCTGCAGGAAACACAGACATGTGTGTGTGAGAGAGAGAGAAAGAAATAGAGATGAGGGTAGGGAGTATAATGGGAAAATAAGAGAAAGGAAAGAAAAGGAAAAAAAAAAATGAAAAGAAAGAGGACAGTCAGCATTATAAATGCGTTGGAATAGATTTCTACAATATTAAAAAGTCCTCTACAAAAAGTCAAAGCACAAAAAAATAAAAAGAGCCCTGAATATTCACTGGAAGGACTGATGCTGAAGCTGAAGCTGAAGCTTCAATACTTTGTTCACCTGATCCAAAGAGACAACTCATTAGAAAAGACCCTGATACTGGGAAAGACTGAAAGCAGGAGGAGAAGGGGTTGGCAGAGGAGGAGATGGTTAGCATCACTGACTCAGTGGACATGAATTTGAGCCAGCTCCAGGAGATAGTGAAGAGCAGGGAAGCCTGACGCACTGCAGTCAATGGTATCACAAAGAGTCAGATACAACTTAGTTACTGAGCAACAGCTCAGGGAGTCCTTTAAGATGACTCTATGGGTAAGAGATACAACATTCCCTGGGTGAGGAATCTGGTGCATTTACAGGAAGATGAAGGGAGACAGACACTGAGGTGCTCTCCTCCTAAGAGGACTGGTGTTCTTGTCCCCATTTTGCAGATGCAGATACTGAGGCCAAGAGGCGTGTAACACCCTGTCTCCTAGTGATGAGTGGCAGGCCCATCCAAACTGATTCCTCTTAGACTCAAAGCCCAAGATTCTTTCTACAGTGCTCTGTCTTAGTATTCACTGAGAGGTTCTAAGTGGCATAGAAAGAAGGCACCTAGATGACAAGCCCTGATTTTCTTTGCACAAAGGAATGTGGGAAATCTGTAGCCTGGACACTTCTTCTTAACCCTTGGACATCCAAGCTATGTCCACACAAGCCAGAGCTAGCTCCATTCCTGAGGGCACAATTTTACTGGGCAACTGAGCCTTTTTTTTGGGGGGGTGGAGGGCAGTGGTTTTATCCTTTTCAGTGGGGTTTTGTACCCAGAGTATCCATGTTAACATTGATGCCAGAAACCCGGGTATTACAGAATCACCTCACTTAGACGCCAACTTAACTGTTTCAAGATCCTCCCTGATCACATCTGGAGCTGCTTGATGGGGAGCTCTCTAACCTCAGGGTCTGCCTCCCTTCATTTTCCCTTAAAGGCACCATGCCCCCACCCATGCAATATTGCATCTCATACCCATAGAGTTTCTTCTGCCCAGATTGTAAGGCAGCTGGCTGCTTCTTACTTTCGAATCTTTCAAAACTAAGATCTACTCTAGCTTGCCTGCCTGCCCTGCTAAGCGGTCTCTCTCCTGGATCTCATGGTCTGTGTTTGTTTCCTCATCATGTTTTGCATATCAGGTTATAAGCACTGACTTCCTTGTCTGTCTGTCCTTTGAGAGAGTATCAACATCTTTCTGGAAAGGGCAGAAGAGTAGCAATGCCTCTGAGTTAGGGAGATTCTTCAGGGCAGGGACTGGATCTCATTTGGTTTCTAATTCCTATCTAGTTACTGGCAGATAACTGATATTCATTAAACATTTGTGGAATAAGTAATGGATGGATAATATAAACACTACCATATACAAAATAGATAACCAACAAGGACGTACAGTATGGCATAGAGAGCTATATTCAATATTTGTAATAACCTATAAGGGAACAGAGGGCTTTCCTGGCAGCTCAGTGGTGAAGAATCCACCTGCCACTGCAGAAGATGTGGGTTCAATCCCTGGGTTGCTAATATCCCCTGGAGGAGGAAATGGCAACCCACTCCAGTATTCTTGCCTGTGAAATCCTATGGACAGAAGAGCCTGGTGGGCTACACTCCATGGGGCCTCAAAAGAGTTGGACGTGACTTAGCAACTAAACCGCAATAATAGGAGGGAAACAAATCCGAAAAAGAATATGTATACATATTCACACACACACACACACACACACACACATATGTATAACTGAATTACTTTGCTGTATATCTGAAACTAACACGACATTGTAAACCAACTATTCTTCAATAAAACAAGCTAAATTTAAATAGGGAAACGGGTGAATAAATCTCTAACTCAGTATAAGAATGTTAAGTGTCTTTGGGGCCTTTCCATATAGGGGTCCTTGGGAGTCGGGGCATAAAGCTTTGCTAGATAGACTTGCTCCTAGAAACATGGCTCGTGTCTGAAACAAACTACATCCAATGAAGACCCACAAATGGGTAGCCCCTGGAACTTCTACTCCTTGGGTTCTTTCCATCCTGAAATTCCCTATCGTGGCATCAGATTCACTGTCATTCTGTCCTCTCAGGAAGATGTTAGGAACAAACTGCCAAGAGAAGGATGATGCAGGTTTTGAAAATGGACAACTTGTTTTGCACTGGGGAGGCCTGGAGCCCGTGGCTTCTCACTGAACTGCCTTTGTGTGCAGCGAACAACTTCCCGACTGCAGCCTCTTGTTCCGTGATTAGACGCTGGGGCTCCACAGGTAAGAGATGAACAATTCTAAGGTAATTGAACACTCCACAAATTTTCACTGTGGATCAGCACTGAGCCATTTAGAGCAGGTATTTCTGTGATTGCAATGCTGACTGAGAAATGTACAACTGTTGAATGGTTCTCATCTGGGCCAAACAGGACTTGGTATTTGCAGTCTAGGTCATCAAAGCAAGTGGCTTGGGAACAAAGGTTGCTTAGAGACCAGAAAAAAGTTTTTGTTTGGAAACTTCAGTCCTTAAATTCTAGGCCTTGGAAGATTTTAAGGAGTAGAAAATACTTAAATGTTTTTGAGCGCTAACCCTTTGTTTGATAAATGCCACATAGATTGTTTGGTTGCCTGTTGTGAAGAGCCGACTCATTAGAAAAGACCCTGATGCTGGGAGATCAAACCAGTCAATCGTAGAGAAAATCAGTCCTGAATATTCACTGGAAGGACTGGTGCTAAAGCTGAAGCTCCAATACTTTGGCCACCTGATGTGAAGAACTGACTCATTGGAAAAGACCCTGATGCTGGGAAAGACTGAAGGCAGGAGGAGAAGGGGACAACAGAGGATGAGATGTTTGGATGGCATCACTAAGTTGATGGACATGAGTTTGAGCAAACTTGGGGAGACAGGGAAGGAGGACAGGGAGGCCAGGTGTGCTGTAGTCCATGGGGTCGCAAAGAGTCAAACATGACCGAGTGACTGAACAACAGCAAAAGCCAGCCTGGAACCAACAGGTATTATTTCCTTCCTAAGCTAGGGAAATCGAGGCTTGGGGCTGCTCACCTTAAAAAGAAGTGATGCTCAGAAACACACTTGGATCATCTGATTTCAAGTCCCATGTTCTCACTAGACATTTATGTTACCTTGTTCATTCCCGGGTTCATCTTGTCCAGTATGACCACTGGTCCAAATGATGATACCACAGTAAAGGTGTCCTATCCTGGGTTCATTTGCACCATTTCTTTATTAAGAAGAGTGTGAGTTTGGTATCAACCCCCTTGTTACAGTTTGATTGAGGGAACCTCAGTATAAATACATTAAAAAACAAAATCTATGCTAGGAAATTCACCCATTCTAAGCATATGATTCAATGGCTTTTATAATATAAATTTACCCCAAGAAATTTATACCCTGGGCTTCCCAGGTGGTGCTACTGGTAGAGAACCTGCCTGCCAATGCAGGAGAGGTGAGAGATGTGGGTTGGATCCCTGGGTCGGGAAGATCCCCTGGAAGAGGGTACGGCAACCCACTCCAATATTCTTGCCTGGAGAATCCCATGGACAATGGAGCTTGGTGGGCTACAGGCCATAGGGTGGCAAAGAGCCGGACGTGACTGAAGTGACTTAGCACACACACACACACACACACACACACACAAACACCTCAATAAGCTCTTAAAATATTATTAAAAATCTACACTATATACAGTTTTCGTTCTGAAGAATGGATCCTCCTTAACTAGCTCAATAATTGGTTTAATGAGCTGATGACTTAAAAAAAAATCCCTCTCTGAGTTTTTACAAATACATAATACAATGGTGAGTGTAAGAATTCTGGTGTATAATTGCCTAATTCAAATTTCAGCTGCTGACCTTGTCACTGTGTAGACTTGGGGAAGGTCAGTACACACTTCTAAAGCTCTCGTTTCTTGTCTGCAAATCAGGTGTAGTACCAGAATCTAGCTCATTGTATGCATGCATGCTAAGTTGCTTCAGTCATATCTGACTCTTTGTGACTCTATGGACTGCAGCCTGCCAGGCTTCTCTGTCCATAGGATTCTCCAGGCAAGAATACTGGAGTGAGTGCCATGCCCTTCTCCAGGGGATCTTCCCGACCCAGGGATCAAACCCGGGTCTCCTGCATGACAGGCAGATTCTTTACTGCTGAGCCATCTGGGCTCAATACTTCATGGTATACACAGGACTAAAGAAGATGGTGCCCATGTGATGTAAACACTCTGAATTTTAGATAGTGTTATATTTAAATGTCAGGCACACAGTGAGCTAATACTTTAAGAAATGGTGCCCTGACTTCTAGGGATTCTCAATTTAGAGGAAGAAATAAGCAAAATGAACACGCAATTCCAATGCGCTGTGAAAGTGTTAAATATGGAAATATGGGTTTCCTGAATTTCAATCAGGGTGGCAAATGTCTAGACCAAAAGGATAAAGAGGCAGAGCAGCAAAGACGGGGATGGGGATGAGTTAAGTATGACACAGTTAAGCATGCGTTTAACTTGGGACATTGATACCTGCCTAGGACATGGAATTCCTGTGAAATGGGAATATTCCAGTGATTGCAGCCAACCAGCATTTGGGAGCTCTTTCTCTCCTTCCCATTACTTTGCTGACAAAGGTCCCTATAGTTAAAGCTATGGTTTTTCCGGGAGTCATGTATGGAAGTGAGAGTTGGACTATAAAGAAAGCTGAGAGTTGAAAAACTGATGCCTTTGAACCGAGGTGTGACTGCAAGGAAATCCAACCAGTCCACCCTAAAGGAAATTGGTCCTGAATAATCATTGAAAGGACTGATGCTGAAACTCCAATACTTTGGCCATCTGATGCGAAGAACTGACTTATTTGAAAAGACCCTGATGCTGGGAAAGATCGAAGGCAGGAGGAGAAGGGGACAGCAGAGGATGAGATGACTGGATGGCATCACCGACTCAATGGACATGAGTTTGAGTAAAGTCTGGGAGTTGGTGATGGACAGGGAGGCCTGGTGTGCTGAAATCCATGGGGTTGCAAAGAGTTGGACGTGACTGAACTGAATTGAACTGAACTCTCTCTTCCCCACTCCAAGTGGAAAAGTATGGAGCCTGAGTAGTTTAGGTCATATTTAAGTAGTATAGAGTGTTAGAACTGAGGGAGGACAGTGATGCTGGGACAGGTAAACACTGATGTGCTTTGCTAGACCCTAATCTCAAGGTGTCTTTTAAAAAATATTTTATTGGAGTGGAGTTGATTTACAATGTTGAGTTAGTTTCAGATATACATCTGCAGCTGCTGACCTTCAACACCTCCTGAGGGAGTTCAGGGTTGAGTGAGGCACTCTGTGCTCCAGGGAATCTGGTGGGACAGGTCTTTATATAGTTGGATATTTTCAGGAACAGATTTTATGATCCCAATCCTTGCATCCCCTCATATTTAGAAAAAGACTACATCTCTTCATGATGACATTAGATCCTCAAGACTAGTAGAAAACCTTTTGTAAAATGAGTGCTTAGTTGTATTGAACTTTTCCTTCACCAAAATCTTGTATATTGATCTTCTCCCACTGCTTATTGGGAGCAGTCTCTCAGAGCTATCTGAGGGGCTGCCTCCTGGGCTGCAGTCCTTTTTGCCTGAAATAAAACTTAACTCGCAACTCTCACACTGTGCCTGTTTTTAGTCGACAGTTATCTATTTTATGTATAGTCCTGTGTATGTTAATCCCAAGCTTCCAATTTATTCCTCTTATCCTCTGTTGCCTTCTTCTTTTGTCTTCAATCTTTCTCAGTATTAGGATCTTTTCCAGTAAGTCAGCCGTTCGCATCAGGAGACCAAATTCCTGGAGCTTCAGCTTCAGCATTAGTCCTTCCAGTGAATATTCAGGACTGATTTCCTTCAGGGTTAACGGAATGAAGAGAGGGGGGCATTTATTGTGCTAAGGGTGTGTGTGTGTTGCTTGTGCAGCAGGCCTCCGTGAAATCATACTTGATGGCTGCACAATATTTCAGAATATGGCTTTTAGACTACATTTTAACCATGTCCCAAATGCATGGTGTGTGCTTTCAGAAATGACTTAGTCTTGACACTCATTACCTATGAATTTCTGAGGAGGCATTTTTTTGCCTCTGTGTTCCTCAGTTTCCTCACCTGCACCGCGGGCAGGGAGAGCTTTCTGCCCACTTTCTTTCATAGAACTAGCTCTAGAACCCAGGTTTCCTAGTTTCCGGTTTACTTATGTTGGGTAAACATCACCTAATGTCAGAGGCATGGCCAGGTCAGCCGTGCCTTCCTCTTCCAAGGGCTTAAACTTTATTTTTCCCCCTCTCCATGGTTGGCTGGAAGGTTGACAATTACAGAGAATGGGTCTGTTTTACTGGTGAAAACTGTGAGTTTTTCAGCCCCAGGACTGTGGACCCAGACTGAGCCCCAGACATTGGAGCACAAATACCTCCTTTATGTAGAAGACGAGGCTCATCACACACACTTCCCAAGCCTGGCCTTGTAGCCAAAGGCCCGGTGTTCTGACATTCAGAGCCTGGGCAAAATAAGAATCCTTTCACAAGAGTCAGATATGACTTAGCGACTAAACCACACACAACATTTTTAAGATTAATTTTCACTGGAGTATCGTTGACTTACAATGCTGTGTTTGTTTTGGGTATGCAGCAAAGTGAATTAGTTATGCTGTTTTTCAGTCTTGTCTGACTCTTTGTGACTCCATAGACTGTAGCCCACCATACGCCTCTGTCTAGGGAATTTTCCAGGCAAGAACACTGGAGTGGATGGCCCTTTCATATGCATAAATCCACTCTTCTTTAGATTCCTTTCTAAAGGTATTGAGTAGATCAATACTACTGATCCTTTATTACATATGTATATAACAGTATGCATGTGTCAGTCCCAATCTCCCAATTCACCCCTCCTCTCCTCTCTTATCCCCGGTAACCATCAGCTTGTTTTACATTGACTCACTTATTCAAACAATATGACCACTTGGGTCCACGGGTGGAAGTGCAGCAGGTGATACTGGTGGCCGCACTGGGTGCCCTTTATTGGGCTGTCACACCCCTCCTCTGCTGCTGGGGGTTGACTGTTAAGATTTGCACCCTTTTCAGGAAGATTGCTTTTCACCAACTGGACCCCCTGGCCTGGTGATGCCTGAGAAGAGGGATTGTTCGCTCTCACCCCCGAGGGCATCCTGAGCTGCTGACTCAGCTCCCTGCCTCTGCATTCAATAATCTCTGTGCCACTCAGGCCCAGGAGCTTCCTGCAGGGTCAGAAAACCTTCTCATAACTCTCCAGGCTCTCCTGGTATCGTCCCCCCTGCAGGATGCTCCAGCCAGTGCGAGTTTCGTAAGTCACTCACACGTGAATCCCTGTTGCAGACTCTGCTTCTGTAGACGCTGACGCTGGGCACGAGGTTTAGCGGACAATGAGGTGGACTTCAGCACCATCTGACACTTGGAGAGCAGCCTCTTAGGAACCTTTCCACACTCTCTCTTTCTTGTCCCTCTGCAGCCTGTTTCCAGAAAGCAGCCTACGGATACTCTAAAATGTATCAGTTTATGTTCATCCCACTGGCAGCCCACTCCAGTATTCTTGCCTGGAGAATTCCATGGACAGCGGATCCTGGCGAGCCCCTGTCTATGGGGTTGCAAAGAGTCAGACATGACTGAGTAACTAACACTTCACTTCCATGCCTGACACTTTCAGCATCTCCTCGTTCTCGGAGCAAAGACCACAGGGAGTACATGTCTTGTCTTTTGTTGGCCTTTGCAGGTTGACTCCAAGCTTTCTCTCTAACTTAGGCCTTCCTGACCTTTCATTTCTTCAAAAAGGCCATTATCCCTTCAAATTCAAAGTCTTTCTCCACGTGGTTCTTCCAGGTGGGAAGTTTGTTTATTTTTCTTCACTCTTTGTTTTCTAATTGTCCTTTGGATTTCAACACATGGTAACATTCTAACTCAGATGACATCAGTGCCCCCTCTTATACATCATCCCTGGACTTCATGGAGTTTGCAAATATCTATTTCTGAGATGCTACCTAACCATCTCATCCTCTGCCAGTTAGAGATGGTTAAATAGCATCACCAATTCCAAGGACATGAATTTGAGCAAGTTTTGGGAAATAATGGAGGACAGGGAAGCCTGGTGTGCTGCAGTGCATGGGGTCACAAATAGTTGAACACGACTAAGTGACTGAATAATAACAACGATTTCTGAGATATTACTCCTTTTTTCTCTCTGAATTAATGTTCATTTTCTAAAAGGTAGGGATTGTTTCGACCTTACTCACCAGGATATGGCAGCCCCTAGAAAGGTGCCAGCATCATTGCAGAAAGGAGCAGAGGGGTTGGGAGGTAAGGGTTGGAGGCAGGGAGAGAGGAACTCAGCTCCTAGCTGCCTGGGATGCACAAAATGAAGTTAGCCTCTGTCTCGACACCTTCAGTGAAGATAGCAAAGCCAGCCTCCCTCGTGGGCTTGTATAAAAGACCTTGCTCAGTAACTAGTGGTTATAGCCACTAGCGGTTTAACTAGAGCTAAACTGGCTTGGACTTAAGGAGGAGGGATGAGAGGGGGCTTGACTTCCCAAAACATATGGACAATTGAGATTCAAGGCAATAGAGTGTTTGCTTGGGAGATCCCCTGACAGTTCACTCATTCTGGGAACAAGAAGTAAACTCTGACCCAGCCAGGCTGAGGAGATGCTAACATCTCTCAAGGCTGGTGAGAGGATGGCCAGACCTCAACCCAAGATTTAGAATTCCAGCTAACCTCACAGAATGTGCAGGTCTACCTGTGAGGAGCTCCTTGCCCTTACCCCCAGGCCAGTGTCTCACAAACCTAAGCAGGTCTCATGACAACATCTTCCCAGCAGTAGAACATGTGGGGGGTAAGGCAATACAGTGGTTAGCAGGACAGTGGTCTCCACTGTGACTGCTCATTGGAGGCCTTATATTAGTAGACAGTCAGAGTCTCTCTGCTGCTGCTGCTGCTGCTAAGTCACTTCAGTTGTGTCCGACTCTGTGCGACCCCATAGACGGCAGCCAACCAGGCTCTGCCGTCCCTGGGATTCTCCAGGCAAGAACACTGGAGTGGGTTGCCATTTCCTTCTCCAATGAGTGAAAGTGAAAAGTGAAAGTGAAGTTGCTCAGTCGTGTCCGACTCTTAGCGACCCCATGGACTGCAGCCTACCAGGCTCCCGCATCCATGGGATTCTCTAGGCAAGAGTACTGGAGTGGGGTGCCATTGCCTTCTCTGACAGTCTCTCTAGAGACATGGAATTAGAGCCTCCACAAGGGAAGCCCAATCATCTACTTTTTTTCAAAGCTTCATAAACATTTAATAAAAATTTGGGAAATTAAAAAAAGCCATGCCTGGTGTTTCTGCTGCTGCCAGCCAACCCCAGTACACACATGGTGTCTCAGAACCTCTGAGGCCCGCAGGGGTTAGAAGTAATGGAAGATGGATGGTACTTAAGGGATGCACCAGAAAACAGCCTTCCTAAGCTCCTACTCTGAAAATCAGGTTATTTTCTCTGAAAATTCTCCAGCCTTGTGGCTGCTGATTCAATATTGTATCATGAGTTGAGTTGGGCTTGTTTTCTGTCATTTCACTCCCAAGCCTGCTGATGTCTTGTTCACAAGTTTGCCTCTAAATAGCAGTTGATGGTTGACAACTTACAGGGATACATATTTGTCCCCCTCTGGGCTCTGCGACCATTCTGTGAGATACTCTGAGAGAGGCTCTTATGACCTTTATTATGTGGAAGTGAAGTGAAGTGAAAGTTGTTCAGTCATGTCCGACTCTTTGCAACCTCAAAGACTATGGGAATTCTCCAGGCCAGGATACTGGAGTGGGTAGCCTTTCCCTTCTCCAGGGGATCATCCCCAACCCAGGGATCGAACCCAGGTCTCCCACATTGCAGGCGGATTCTTATGTAGAGGAGAAAACAAAGAGCCCAGAGCTCCAGGGACCAGCCTGAGCTCTCACAGGTAGCATGTCGCAGAACTGGGATTCTAACCGGCATCTCCTCATCCAGGTACATACCCCCTTTCTTCTCACTCTCTGCAGAGCCCTGCACTATGTGTTGGGGATTCAGAAATGATGGTGACATGCTCTCTCCAAATGAAGTGTGAACTCTGAGAAGGTAGGAGCCAATAAAATTAATTATACCAGCATAGCTTGAGTGAGAAAGCTTATCTTTCTTTGCTCTAGTTCACCTCATTCCTATTCCTTATTCAATCTCATAGGCTGGGCTGAGCATCCTTCCTCTCCTTTTCATTCATTCATTGATTCATTCATGTATTGATCCATCCTTGCATTCATTCATAAGTTCATAGGCTTCTTTAGTAATTATACCAATAAATCCTTATTTATGAGAAGCTTACCGCAAGCCAGGCAGGCATTATTGTTGTATATATGCCATAGTGGGCAGTCCAGTACAATATGTCAGTAGAATTGAGGGTGATGTTTATGCCCATACACATTTATCTCCATGCACATTTGCTGAATAAACAGATGGGAAAATGAACAATGGCTGTGAGGAAGGTATTTGCATAAAGTGAAGAGGAGAAAAACACAAAAAGATGCTCTCTCCTCACTCCCGTTTCATAGCAATCTTGCCAAACACCAAAGCCACTTTGGGAATCAACATCCCCTGATCCACTCTCACTTCCCATCACAGCTTAATGAAAGCCTTCTCTTCTGGCCCTCCATTTCCTTCGTGCTCTTCCTGGTGTCTACTCAGCTTTGGGTCAACTTGACGAGGTCAGCTCCTGAAGAACTCTAAAGGATCTAAGTACCCTCTGAGTGACCCCTGCCCAGAGCATATTGATTGAAAAGCATTTCCAAGCTGTCTAAGGTGCGCGTTGGCTCTCATGAAGGCTGAGCTCCAGCTGCCTTCTGAAGTCATTTAATTGCATTCTGTTCTAGGACGGGCAGTGGGTAAAGCAGAAGGCTGCAGACTGGAGACAGGAGAGAAAGAATACAGATAACTGCCTCTGCCTCAGATGCTCAGATTCTCAAGAGAAAGAAGATGAAACAGTTGGAGAGTAGAGATCACAATTACAGGGAGCTAGAAAATGCTCATATTATTGTGTTGTTGGAAAATAAGATGAGGACACTTGATATATCTATATCTCTTAGATATATAGATCTATATAATTCTATCTATCTGTCTAATCTATCTATCATCTATCTATCTCTGTCTGAAATGGTCAGAAACTTGGGGTAAGGCAAGTAATTTTTTGGCATTCCCAAACAATTTCAACAGTCTTTCATTACATATCTGATAACAACTTACTCCAGTTCTATCACCAAGTAACAGGGCAATAGAAGAAAGAAAGAGAAGTGGAAAAGTGAACAGGGAAATTATAGTGTCTGGCGATAAAACAATTTCTCTCTCTTTTCATTCTCAAAATCACTTGGTGACATGGGAATTATTCCTAGATTTTAATGAAGCTTGAACCATAAAGGAATTTTCCCAGTTTTTCTCCAGATGTCACACAGTTAAGGACAATGGAATAAAAGCTCCAATATGTTTGGTTAGAGATCTTTTTATTTGAACCCCAGCTCTCTTTCTGAATAGAGGGCTTGATATGTATATTACCTGTTTCAAAGTTTGTGTTACAGTATTAAATGGTGGTTGACAGCATGAACAGCCCTTGTGTAGGGGGGACCCCTGATATCTACAATTATATGGGTGACAAGCATCTAAAAATTAAAAATTTCAAAATGTGACTCCTATCTTTCAGACATCCATCTCTGCAGGTCTCCTTGGTTCTGTAAATGGAAACTTCTGTCATCTAATTGTGAAATAAAAGAGTTCAGAAATCACCCTCAACCATCTAACACCTCCATATCAAGCCACCATAGTCTTGGAAAGTTTCTCTTCAAACCACCTCCTGACTCAGTCCATTTCTTTCTATCTGACTTCCTCCACATCCACCATCATTTTTGCTGGCTTCCTGGTCCATGAAGTGTGCAGACAGCCTCCTTAGCCCTTATCAGGGCTCCATGTAAAGGAGCACCAAAGAAGAAAGTAGGGGACTTCTATTTTGTCCTTGCAATCTGCAGAGCATTTCAGACATATCCCAACATATAGCTTTCATTAAGCATATCTGGCCTTCGTGTGACTCTTTGTGGAACATTTGTTTCTTTCACCATATTGTAACACCATGAGGGCATGGGCTGGCTCTCCTTGTTTACTATGCATCCTGATAGATGCAGTCCAGCCCAGGGTCTGACAATCACTCTCCTCTTCTTTTGATATATATTGTTGGTGCATATTGACCACACTTTTCAAACACAACAGATTCACAGTTTGTCTTCCAGAATGTTCCTACTATTGAAAGAGTCATGGCAAATAAACCATAGGACATTCATCATCTTTATTCATTTTCTCACATAAAAATTCTACACTTTTGTTTCCACCACTTTCAATGTTCTTACTATTTCTGCATTCAACACATATCTTTAACTAAGCAATATTTTAAAAATACCTCAAACTTAGACCCAGGTAAGCAAATATGGAGAGGCTACTCATAACAGAAGCATTTAAGATCTGGAACTTCTTTACATTTATAGGATGAAAGCTAAGTTAAATGTTCTTAACTTAAGCCATGCACATTTTGAATGCAGAGTTCCAAAGAATAGCAAGGAGAGATAAGAAAACCTTCCTCAGTGATCAGTGCAAAGAAATAGAGAAAAACAATAGAATGGGAAAGACTAGAGATCTCTTAAAAAAAAAAAAAATTAGAGATACCAAAGAAGCATTTCATGGAAAGATGGGCTCAATAAAGGACAGAAATAGTATGGACCTAACAAAAGCAGAAGATATTAAGAAGAGGTGGCAAGAATACAAAGAACTATACAAAAAAGATCTTCATGACCCAGATAATCATGAAAGTGTGATCACTCACTTAGAGCCAGACATCCTGGAATGTGAAGTCAAGTGGGCCTTAGGAAGCATCACTATGAACAAAGCTGGTGGAGGTGATAGAATTCCAGTTGAGGTATTTCAAATCTTAAAAGACGATGCTATGAAAGTGCTGCACTCAATATGCCAGCAAACTTAGAAAACTCAGCAGTGGCCACAGGACTGGAAAAGGTCAGTTTTCATCCCAATCCCAAAGAAAGGCAATGCCAAAGAATGCTCAAACTACTGCACAATTGCACTAGTAAAGTAATGCTCAAAATTCTCCAAGCCAGACTTCAACAATATGTGAACCATAAATTTTCACATGTTCAAGCTGGATTTAGGAAAGGCAGAGGAGCAAGAGATGAAATTGCCAACATCCGCTGGATCATCAAAAAAGCAAGAGAGTTCCAGAAACACATCTACTTCTGCTTTATTGACTATGCCAAAGCCTTTGACTGTGTGGGTCACAATAAACTGGAAAATTCTGAAAGAGATGGGAATACCAGACCACTTGACCTGCCTCTTGAGAAACCTGTATGCAGGTCAGGAAGCAACAGTTAGAACTGGACATGGAACAACAAACTGGTACCAAATTGGAAAAGGAGTACATCAAGGCTGTATAAAATCACCCTGCTTATATAACTTATATGCAGAGTACATCATGAGAAATGCTAGGCTGGATGAAGCACAAGCTGGAATCAAGATGGCAGGGAGAAACATCAATAACCTCAGATATGCAGATGACAATACCCTTATGGCATAAAGCAAAGAAGAACTAAAGAGCCTCTTGATGAAAGTGAAAGAGGAGAGTGAAAAAGTTGGCTTAAAACTCAACATTCAAAAAACTAAGATCATGGCATCCGGTCCCATCACTTCGTGGCAAATAGATGGGGAAACAGTGGAAACAGTGACAGACTTTATTTTGGGGGGCTTCACAATCACTGCAGCTGGTGACTACAGCCATGAAATTAAAAGATGCTTGCTCCTTGGAAGGAAAGTTATGACCAACCTAGACAACATATTAAAAAGCAGAGACAATACTTTGCCAACAAAGGTCCATCTAGTCAAGGCTATGGTTTTTCCAGTAGTTATGCATGGATGTGAGAGTTGGATTATAAAAAAAGCTGAGTGTTGAAGAATTGATGCTTTTGAATTGTGGTGTTAGAGAAGACTCTTGAGAGTCTCTTGGACTGCAAGGAGATCCAACCAGTCCATCCTAAAGGAAGTCAATCCTGAATATTCATTGGAAGGACTGATGTTGAAGCTGAAACTCCAACACTTTGGCCACCTGATGCAAAGAGCTGACAACGTGTGAAAAGACTCTGATGCTGGGAAAGATTGAAGGCAGGAGGAGTAGGGGATGACAGAGGATGAGATGGTTGGATGGCATCACTGACTGAATGGACATGAGTTTGAGTAGACTCAGGGAGTTGGTGAAGGACAGGGAAGCCTGGAGTGCTGCAGTCCATGGGGTCGCAAAGAGTCAGACATGACTGAGTGACTGAACTGAACTGAACAGAAGATTATTTCAGCTTGAGAGCATCATCATTTGTGCTGTTAATTATGATTATCTTCCTCACCATTTTTAGTGGTTTGTGGTTTTCTCAGAGGATCTGATGAGAGTGCATGTTTACTTAGTACTTACTATACTCAGAGTGGTATGTTAACACTCCATCTATTGGGTTAGCGGAAAAGTTTTCTTGGGCCTGAATGAACTTTCTGGCCAACTCAATACATTCTCTAGTTTTATTATTATTCTCTATGTAGGAAGTTCAATTTTGACCACAGTTTGCAAGTGAGGAAAAAGAGATGAGCAATTTGAAGGAGATGGCACACCTTAATCCGGGTATATCTGATCCTAGAACTAATGCTCTTTCCTCTTGACCATGATGCCTTCTTGGATGTCTACAAGTTCTCTGAAAATCAAGAGTTTGGTCATCTTTC
The DNA here is from genome assembly GCF_033118175.1 of Dama dama. NCBI lineage: Eukaryota > Metazoa > Chordata > Mammalia > Artiodactyla > Cervidae > Dama > Dama dama. Next base: position 11,380,126 of record NC_083686.1, on the reverse strand, counting down.
TACTCCAAGCCTTTATAATTGTTCCACACCATACTGAGCAGTAGGAATGGAGTTGGGCTGAAAGATGTACATACAAGAAGTAGACAAAATTGCAATAGGACCAGCAATTGCAACATAAAAAATATTAGATTTTGTGATGTGCCTTCATGTGCAATAATTCATTGACTCCCCATGGCAGCCCTGTGAGGTGGGTTGAAATGGGACAGGTTAAACCATGTTGGGTGCCATCATGAAAAGATGATGGTCATGCATTGAATTTACATACTCCCATGAATACTTAGGACAACCAGTGAACTTACATTTAGGACTTCCATCTTACAGACAAGGAAAATGAGATCCAGGGTGGCTCAGTTGCCTGCTAAGATCACACAGGTTGAGCTGCATCCAGACAGACAGTACTGTCCTCAGTCCTGCCCATAACCTTGCGTCACACTCCCTCTGCTTGGTCAGCACTGGATTCTGGCTGAGAGCTCAGAGAAGGGGGACAGAGGCCAGTGGGGATTTCAGAGAAGGCTTCTGAGCAAAGAGGAGACAATGAGGAAAGATGAAGGAGGAAGGGTGAATATTTGTCTCAAAGAAAGCATTCCACTGGACACTTTGGATATAAAAGGAGACACCTGGGCAGACACTTTGGGAGGTATCTTACAAGTTATCTCCGGGTCAATAGGCAAAGCCAGAGACCCCACTGTTACCTCCGCCAGCTTGCTGTGCCTACTTGGCCCTTTGTAACCTGGGAATGAAGCTGAAGTTAATTAGTCCTGTTTACTGCATTTGCCTGTCATTTCCCCTTGCAACTCAAGCTTCACGCTGTCTACCTTTCTGCATTTGATCTAACAGAAGAGAAAATAATGCTGTAGCCCCAATCCTGCCTGGGGGGCTGATGTTGCTCCTTGCCAGCCTGTGTGCTGGGAGCGCTAATTGCTTTGTGTGTTGACTTGCCCCACTGCTTCTCAGAGACACCTCTGTGCTTCCAGCATTTCCAGTCAAACTTTGGTTTTTTGAAATCTCCGTCAACTGCTCAAGCCTTCTGAAGCTCTTTAGCTTCCTACCTGGGCAGAGCTCAGGAGAACAATCTGATTTTCCCCTTCAGGTCCATTTAGATTAGTGAAAGTCATCAGAGACAAGGCAGGTCCATAGAATATAATCGCTAGAGGGAACTTTGGTAAGGTGAGGTTGGACTGGCTCTCCTTCAGGGAAGGATGAATTCCTTTCATGGCCTAAGCTGGCTTGGTTGGGTTAGGGTTCTCAACTTAAAGAAGGAGAAACTGAAAATCTTATAGGTTAAATATCTTCTTCCAACTACATGGCTAAGATGTGGCAAGATTGGAATTCAAGGGAATACCTGTCACCAAAACCCCTGTCCTTTGTTCTAGACAAGACTACAGCATCAGGCATTATGGGAAATGCTCCCAGAAAGATGTCAAGGATACCAAGACATCATCCCTGTCCACAAAATGGGCAAGAGAAGTGTGCAAACCAGTAATTCCCACACTGGAACAAAGCTATCCTCATGGTATATGGCATATGATCCATGAGAACTCAGAGGCGGAAGGGAGTAATTCTGCTCCAGGGCACCTGAGGAGGCTTCTCAAACAGTGACTTGGGTTGGACTGTGTTCACCAAAAAATGTGTAGAAGTTCTAACCCCTGGTATCTGTGAATATAACCTTATTTAGAAATAGGGTCTTTGCAGGTGTGATTAAATTATAAGTTGAGTTCATACTAGAGCAGGGTGGACTCTTAATCCAATATGACTCAGAACCGTATAGGAAGAAAAAAAAAAAGTCAGACACAGAGAGGGGAACATCATGTGAAGACACAGACACACAGAGGGAAGATGCCCATGGAATTATGGAGGCAGAGATGGAGTGATGCAGCTACAAGTGAAGAAGTGCCAAGAATTGCCAACCACCAGAAGCTAGGAGAGAGTGCGCTGTCTGCAGACATCCTTGATTTCAGAATTCTGATTTCCAGAACTGTTAGAGAATACATTTCTATTGCTTTAAGCTGTCTATAAAATTGTGGTAATTTGTTGTAGCATCTTTAGGAAACTGATACAGCAGATATCACTTAGGTGTTGGGCCAAGGGACAGGGAGGTTAAGAAAGGCAGGAAGGGACAATAGAAAGCTAAGGCATGGGGACAACTTCTCTGTTGTCCATTGAGAGTTTGTCTGGAGCTGGGGAGGCAGGCAGGAAACTGTAGACCATGGGTTGAAAGGCTAGCTGGGGGCTGAAACTCAAAGGGTGGGGTTTAGCAAGTAACCCACTTCCTAGGCAGGGCCAGGCAACTAGTTCTAGTCAATGGAGTGTGAGCAAAACAGGAAGCATGTCATCACTGTCTGGCTCCGTGGGTCCCTGCCTTGGGTACCTGCTCCAAAGGGTGAGGCTGCCAGATGTGAGGCTGCATCCCTGAACCGCTGGTACGGGTCTGCCCTGGACACCATGGGACTCACCACACACTTTGCATGAACAAAATGATAAACCTTTCTATGGTCAGCAACTGATCTTTCTGGGGTTTGTTTGCTATTGTAACCAACTAATGAATGCAGATTTCAGATGTCTGGGGGCAAAACCTCACATCACATATATGTCCTCCTTCCCCCAAAGGGGGTTCATTCCTTTTTTTACTGCCCACCCCAATGCACAGTCCCTTAAACACATTGAAAATGAAAGTGAAAAGTGAAAATCACTCAGTCTTGCCCAATGACTGTAGCCTGCCAGGCTCCTCTGTCTATGGGATTCTCCAGGCAAGAATACTGGAGTGGGTTGCCAATCCCTTCTCCAGGGGATCTTCCTGACCCAGCAATCAAACCAGTGTCTCCTCCATTGCAGGCAGATTCTTTACTGTCTGAGCCAGTAGGGATGGTGCTTAAATATACTAAGTACTCATCAAATTAACCAGACAATTCAAGCTGAGTTGAACTAAGGTTCATCTAGCTGAATTCCTTCTTCTTTATCTAAATTCCCACTGCAAGCCTGAAGCAGGTCAAACCAGGGTCCTGGTTTCTTGAATTGGGCTCTTGGGTATGCTTTCTTTTCTGTAGAACAGCCCATTGTTCAGTCTGTTTTACCCAACAGATGTGCCTGTGAGACCATGAACTGCACAAAGACATTCCCTTACCATGGGCTTCCCAGACGGCTCAGTGCAGCCAAGGCAGGAGACATGGGCTCAATCCCTGGGTTGGGAAGATCCCCTGGAGAAAGAAATGGCAACCCACTCCAGTATTCTTGCCTGCGAAATTCCATGGACAGAGGAGCCTGGAGTCCATAGAGTCCATGGAGTCACAAAGAGGCAGACATGACTTAGCAACTAAACAACAACCACCACAACCACCACAGGAAACCTTTTACTGGGAAGAGTGGCTTATCTGTAAGTTGACCGTAAGATAAATCGTGTAAACACAGATGCTTCTGAGAGTGAAAGAGGGTGTTGTTATTCATAATTACTTTGGGAAAACGCAGTAGACTTACAGTGCCTTGGGCAAATTTTGATACACATTCACCCTGCTGAAAGTCGGTTTTGGTGAAAAGCAGATAAAGTGATGAAATGGATTTGCCCAGGATTGAGTAGTCCAGGAAGTAGTGTGGGTAATCTGGCTTTATTAATTATAGACTCTGTGAACTGAAACAAGATTCCAGAGGCTCTTCTGTAAACTGGGATGATGATTAATTCTCATGTTGTAATGATAATTACAACAACATGGTAAAAATGTATACAAAACTGCTGTATTAATTCTAAAAAGCTATAATGCTTTGAGTTATTATTATCATCCTTGCTGTTGACATCTATGTAATGAGCGTTGTTCCTTGGTGAATTAAAGCTGAGGTTCTTCACCTGTGCCACTTCTAGAATCATCTGGGAAGACTGATCAAATAAATGCTGTACAGTCAGCCCTCCGTATCTGCAGGTTTTGCATCCATGGATTCAGCTAACCATTAATAGGAGATATTTGGAAAAAAATTACAGAAAATCCCAAGAAGAAAAACTTCTATTTGCTGTGCAATAGCAACCATTTACATAGCATTTCCACTGTGTTTACAATTGTGTGTGTGCTCAGCTGTGTCTGACTCTTTGCAACCCCATGGACTGTAGCCCACCAGGCTCCTCTGTCCATGGGATTTTCCCAGAAAGAACACTGGAGTGGGTTGCCATGCCCTCCTCCAGGGCTCTTCCCAACCCAGAGACAGAACCCTCATTTATTGGGTCTCCTGCATTGGCAGTGGCTTCCTTATCACTGTGCCACCTGGTAAGCCGTCTGACATAGTATTTACCTTCTACTAGGTATTATACCAGACAATGTGTGCAGTTTATATGCAAATACTATGCTCTTTTATATAAGGGACCTGAGCATCCATGGATTTGGTATCTATGGGAGGCCTGGAAACAAGCCTCCATAGAAGCCAAAGGATGACAGTGTAAGTTTGCTTGGATTGATCTTCCTTTGTACATCTGTGTCCATATTTCCCTCTTTTATAGGAATACTGACTGTAATGGATTATGATCCACTCTAACGACCTCATTTTACCTTGTGTACATGCGTAGTCATATCTGACTCTTTGCAACCCCATAGACTGTAGTCTGCCAAGTTCCTCTGCCCATATGATTTTTCAGGCAAGAATACTGGAGTGGGTTACCATTTCCTTCCCCAGGGGATCTTCCCAACACAGGGATCGAATTCATGCCTCCTGGTTCTCCTGCATTGCAGGTGGATTCGTTACTGCTGAGCTATTGGGAAAGCACCATTTTAGCCTTCAGTTCAGTTCAGTTCAACCTTAATGACCTCTTTAAAGAGCTTATCTCCAAATACTGTGACATTCTGATGTGCTGTGGGTTAGGGCCTCAACATATGAACTTGGTGGGTGTGGAAGACACACTGCATCCCGTAATAGATGCCTTTCTCCTCGAGGAGTATTGGTATATATCAAGGCCCAAACCCACTGTATTGAAGGAATTTTAAGAATATTGATCTGGAGTTAGAACCATTTCTGGCTAATGCAGAGTATAGTCTAGCATCAAATTTTAAGCCCTATCTTGCCCTGCTGAGTGAGGCTGCGTGAAATTGATTGAACAACTCCAAGCCTTTTCCCCAGCCTACACTTTCCTATTGGTGATGGGAAATGGTTTAGACAGAATGCCTTAACACTGACACAATGAATAATCCTTTGTCAGTGGCTTTGGCTCTCTCGGCAAAACACTTCCTCTGCTCAGCCCATGCCTGGCTGGCCTGAGGGCTTGCGTGTGCCTGCTGAGCTGGGCGGGTGGGGACATTTTACAGCTCCCAAACTTAGGAGCCCACTGGTGGTATGAGGTGCCGATGTGAGATTTCAGCCGGGTCTCCTCTGAGACTCAACTTCCTCATTAATAAAATGCATCATCTCTGCATTGTATAAGTCACAGAATAGTCATAGAGGACAAATGGGGTCATGGATTTGTAGCTTCCAGATCTGCACATGCTCATGTGGTTACTCAAAATTAACTCAAGAAATCATTTTCTCAGTTGTACTCGTCACATTTTAAGCTTTCAATATTCATGTGTAACATGTGGCTACCATATTGGAGAGTCCAGATTTAGAACATTTCCCATCATTACAGAGAGTTCTCCTGGAAAGTTCTGGGAGCTTTACATAGTTCTTCTCATGAAGGACATTATTACTACTGCACGGTGAAGCATCCAAGATGCAGAAATATTAAGTTCTTCTGTGTCATATATCCGCTCCAGTATTCTTCCCTGGAGAATTCTGTGGGCAGAGGAGCCTGTGGGCTACAGTCCATGGGGTCACATAGAGTCAGACACAACTGAGCAGTTACCATTTTTGCTTTTCTGTGTCACATACAAAGAAGAATGGCTGAGACTCAAATCCAGAACTGCCCATCATTTAGAGTCTGTGTTCTGTTCTACTGTCTCCTATTTTCAGTTTAATGTCTTGGGTCAGGAAGATCTCCTTGAGAAGGGAATGGCAACCCACTCCAGTATTCTTGCCTGGAGAATCCCACGGACAGAGGAGCCTGGCAGGTTACAGTCCATGGGGGCCCAAAGAGTTAGACACGAATGAGTGACTAACATTTTCACTTCTTTAGTTTTTAGAGTCAACAACACTGTAGTCTAACTTGAGAAGCAATGAGTAAGCTTTGGTTTTTGGAATCTATCCAGGACATTCTTGCATCGGTCAGAGACTGGACTGGAATTTTTGAAAGAGATCTTAAACGTTTCTCTCTAACTCTGTCTCTGTACCTGTATCATTCATTCTTTGCCTCTCTCTACAACACACATACACACACCCACACCCTTTGAGTATCACAATTCTTTCTTGAGTGCTCACTGCTGTGCAATCTTAACCAAGCTGCATAAACATTCTTTACTTCTAATCCCTAAAAAACCCAGGGATTCTATGGCTGGGCCATTAGCTCTTTTCAGGAGACTGAAGATGCAGTCTACAGACTACGCAGAACTATACAAGGATGACCTGCTATGATTGTTCTTACTCTCCCATCATCACGCTTCTGCTTTCTCTTCAGCGCTGCGGGTGTCTGCTTCCCCGCCCAAGAGCTGTCCTTGTAGCAAGAACTAAAAACAGCAACGTGAAACCTACTTAGAGGCAGATGAAAGGCAGATGCCTGAAGCCAGCAGGCAGCGCCCGCCTGGGAGCCCGTGCTTCGAGCTTCAGAGGCAGACCTTTGCTACAGCTGGAAGTGAAGCCACAGCTAAGACAGGCTCAAGGCAGCTGCCTCTGGAAGCTTGCCCAGCCCCCAGCCTCTGAGCATGGTGGGGCTTCTTTTCATATGGGAAAAAGAAAAATCAAGTATTAGATCAGAATGTGTGATTTTTGCCCTGATGTCTTAAAGCTATAGGAGAGTAAGATTGTGCTTTGAAGGCTGCTCTAGACTGCTAAGTAGAGAGGAGCTGGCTTCCCAGGGGCAGCTGGGTTGTGTGTGGCAGGGCTCATGGAGTGCAATGGGGTGCCACAGGCCCCCTGGAGTGGATGGCATGCTTGGGGATGGTGGGTAGCTGCAGGGGCATGACTGGGATAATGCTGCTCGGAGCAGAGGCCTCAAGGGAGGCAGAAACAACCCCGGTGCGTCCCATAGTCTGGGTCGCTGATTCAATCTGGGTCTGTACCAAGGACTCAGCATCACGTCAACAGAAAACAAGAGTTTATATGGAGTGACGGGTCAATTGCAAATACCAGGCTCGCTCCATGGGCTTCCCCATTGCGCCTGATAGAGAATCCGAACCACACCAAGCCTGTCTGTGGTGGACAGTGTGATGCGCCACCCAGATTGTCCTGTAGGGCTGAAGGAGCCCCCTCCCCTCGATGTTGGGCAGGATACTTGCAGACAACTGTCAGACCTCTTCATCTGAGCGAATGAACTCGTGAGAGGAGGAATGAATCCTTCCAAAAGTGCATCCTTCCAATACAGCACCCATTAATATAGCACTCTCAATTATGGAGAAGGAAATGGCAACCCACTCCAGTACTCTTGCCTGGAGAATCCCATGGACGGAGGCACCTGGTAGGCTACAGTCCATGGGGTCGCTAAGAGTTGGACATGACTGAGTGACTTCACTTTCACTTTCTCAAGAATACAACTGCAGTCGTGAATACATGAAAAACATCTTTCAGCATCAATTTTGGGGGAAAAATGCAAAGTATACGTAAGAGTGAAAATGAATAAATGAATCTGACATATATACAGCTCGTTGCATTTTCAGCTCAGTGCCGTATACATTCAGACTTCATGTTCAGTGCCCCTTGCCATGTACCTGACGCCCATCCCAGAGTTTCTCTGGGACATGCAGAGATGACCAAGACATCGCACTTGCCTTCAGGGAGCTTCGGATTGAGATGCAGGGGCAAAATGAGCAAATGCAAAGTCAGGGCGAGCGGGTACAGACAGGGTGTTCAGTGAGGTCTGAAGGAATAAGGAACACATTTTTTTTTTTCTTTTGCCAGACGGTCATGTAATTTACATCGTAAAGGTGAACCTATTGGGAAGGGGGGGTCATTCCAGACAGGACAGAGTCGGGGGGCTGAGAATGAGGAAGGAGAAGACAGGCAGCACGGATATTAGAAAGAAAACCCAGGTCACCTGACTTTGCTGGCCTGAGTCCTGGTACTGCCATCAATGGCACCTGAATGAATTTGGCTGAGCCAAGCAATCTTGGAGCTTCTGTATCCCCATCTACTTGACAGAAATGGGAAACGAATAAAGCAAAGACCATAATCTATCTCACTGGGTTGTGCTGTCATTTAATAACTGGATGGCTCTGGGAAAGTCATCTAACTTTTTAAATCATCAGTTACCTTAAACCCTGAAGTGGGAATAATTATATATGCCTTGATATTCCTATAGAGCTCCTAGGAAGACTAGGTAAAGCAGTGGACTTTGAAGGACATTCAAAATGTTAAGTGCCGCAAAACTCTAAATCACACTTAAAAATTACTACAGTATGTATCTGATAAATCCACACTGATGGATGGTCAGTAGATCTATCAAGTACAGGACAGGCTATATGCCCACACACAGGCAGGGGGACAGAGAGACAGACATGGTATTTTAAAGTGGCTGGTCCAACTTTAGGAAGTAAGTTTTCAGGATCTGGGCTATTATCACAGTTTTCTTTCTAACTTATGTCAGCTGGATAAGAATGGCTCTTCCTGAAAGAGGCAAATGCAGGTTTCTCCTCCCTGGGATGACAGTAGAGGAAAGAGCGCATATGACATCAGTCATGAGATTCCATCTTTAGGTTCCTTTTTTTTTCAGTTGCACTGGCAGTAACTTCCATCCATCAATGTCTATAGAAAATACCATATATCATTTATATGTAGAACCTAACAGATGAACTTACCTACAAGGCAGAAATGTACTGACATAGAGAAAAGACTTGTGGCTGTCAAAGGGGCATGGAGTAGAGGAAGGATGGGCTGGGAGTTTGGGGTTAGAAGATACAAATGATCACATTTCGAATGGATAGGCAATAAGGTCCTACTGTAAAGCCCAGGAAACTACATTCGATATCCTGTGATACACCATGATGGAAAAGAAAATGAAAAAGAATGTATATATACACATACAACTGAATCACTTCTCTGTGAAGCAGAAATTAATAAATTGTAAATAAATTTTACTTTAATAAAATTAATGAAACAAATTCCTATTGAAAGACTGCTCTGTGCCAGGGTCTGTGCTGCCTCCTGAGGACAGAGCAGTGACCCAGAGAGACAGCGTCCTTATCCTGATGGTGCTCACTGTCCAGAAGCAAGAAGATAGCCTTTGGTGGTTGCCTGATAATGACTGATTTCCTTTCTCTTATCTATTGCTACCATCTCAGAATTTCCTGCCGCCACCACGGTAGATGCTGATGCAACAAAAGATAGCACATTAGGAGAAGATACTCCTACGCGCTGCCCTGCATAGGAGTATAATAGTCGAGGAGGGTCTGGGTGGGGGAAAGAGTGGTTGTACTAGTATCTGTGTGTGTGCTAAGTTGCTTCAGTTGGGTCTGATTGTTTGCGACCCCATGGACGGGAGGCTGCTAGGCTCCTCTGTCCATGGAATTCTCCAGGCAGGAATACTAGAGTGGGTTGTCATTCCCTTCTCCAGAGCATCTTCCCAACCGAGGAATTGAATCTGGGTCTCCTGCAATGCAGGCAGATTCTTTAAAATCTGAGCCACTAGGGAATCCCCAAAGTTACATATACCACCTAGGACTTGGTCTTTGCTTGCTTGCTATGTCAATTTAGTAGTGTCCATCTCTTTGCAATCCCATGGACTGTAGCTCACCCACCCGGCCCCTCTGACTATCAGATTCTACAGGCAGAAATACTGAAGTGGATTACCACGCCCTCCTCCAGGGGATCTTCTTGATGCAGGGATCAAATCCAGGTCTCTTATGTCTCCTGCATTGGTAAGCAGATTCGTTACCACCAGCACCACCTGGAAAGCCCACTAGTATCCCTACATCCTCAAAATCCCTCCAATTTATAACATGCCCCCAACAGCTTTCAAAATTAGGACTTGACATTCCACAGTAACAACACGAGTGTAAACTCTCAGTGTCACTAATGAAAGTCCAAATATCCCAGAGGGAAATTCCATGATACGTTGTTGGGAATCACCGATACCAAGTATCCTGCGATTCCTCAGTTCTTTGACTTCCTGGGTGGCACAGTGGTAAAGAACCCGCCTACCAATGCAGGATATGTGTGTTCAGTTCCTGGGTTGGAGAGATCCCCTGGAGAAGGAAGTGACAACCCCCTCCAGTAGACTTGCCTGGGAAATCTCATGGACAGAGGAGCCCGTGGACTACAGTCCATGGGGTCACAAAGAGTCAGACACGACTTAGCAACTAAACAACATTCTTATGTTTATCATCATAGCTCCCTAGATTATCATACATGGAAATCCCCCCCACTTTTTTTTTTTTTTTGGTCAACATCAATGAAAATCTCAACCTCAATACAACTTTAGGGTTTGCATTTAATCCTAAAGTGTTCATCTCCTTTTATGTCTATTTGCACTATATTCCAATTTACAAAGTGAAGAAGGGGCTTTCTGATGTAGTGATTCATTGTTAATAACTCAAAACATCTTCTGTTTCTGGGATGTTCTTTTTGCACATTAAAAAAAAAAAAAAACCAACAACAAAAAACCAACAACCTCAAATTTAAAAAAAATGACTACATTAGCTGGCCTGAACTGAGCTTGTCTGCTGAGAAATCAGATATTTTGAGTTACTGCTGAGGCATTTCACAGTGTGACTACCCGCTCCCACCTAGAATCTGGACATTCAGATAAGGACCTGAGCTTGGGGTCCCTGCTTTCCCTGCTCAGGGCACCTCCTAAAATCACCACTTCAAGTTGAGTCTGTGAAGTTAGTGACCTCTGTCCCAACCACCTTGTAAATAACAGGTGCTTGCTACCCTGCTGTCCGTCTCCTGCACTCTCGTGACCTGGGACAGAGGACTGCCCTTTCCCTCGTTCATTGCACGCCTATTCTGGGATCTCTAAGCATGAAATCCAGTGATTCTACTTCCTTTGTGTGGATGCATTGAAACTGTGTCTCCAATCAAAATCATCCTGGGGTGGGAGATCAGATAGTGAGGCAGCTCCTTGCTGACTCCGTGTGGGTGGCCGGTGTCTCCCTGTTGTTCAGCAAGTCATCATTTACATAGTCTTTTTTTTTTTTTTTTTTTGCTATCAACAATAAATCATTTTAATAGTGAGAAGTAGTGAAGGACAGGGATGCTTGGCATGCCACAGTCCATGGGGTCACAAAGAGTCAGACACAACTTAGCGACTGAACACATGATGATAATAAATAATAAAACAGTAGGATTTACTGAATTCTTTTTATGCATCAGGCACTGGGCTAAATACTTTCTTTTTTAATTGGAGGATAATTGCTTTACAATGTTGTGTTAGTTTCTGCTATACAACAACTTGAATCAACTATGTGTTTACATATATCCCCACCCTCTTGGGTCTCCTTCCCACCAACCTCCCCATCCCACCCCTCTAGGTCATCACAGAGCACCGAGCCCAGCCCCCTGTAGAGCCGCTTCCCACTGTGCTAGGTCACTTCAGTCGTGTCCCACTCTGAGCCCCGCTGTGGACTGTAGCCCGCCAGCCTCCTCTGTCCATGGGATTCTCCAGGCAAGAATACTGGAGTGGGTAGCCATTCCCTTCTCCAGGGGCTCTTCCCAAACCAGGTATTGAACCCAGGTCTGTTATGTCTAACCTGCATTGATAGGAGGGTTCTTTATGACTAGCGCACCCTGGAAAACTTCCCACTAGCTACCCATTTTACACATGGTAATGTATATATTGGAGAAGGAAATGGCATCCCACTCTGGTATTCTTGCCTGGGAAATCCCAAGGACAGAGGAGTCTACTGAGCTATAGTCCATGGTGTCACAAAGAGTTAGACGCGACTTAGTGACTAAACAGCAGCAATGCATATATGTCAGCGCTCCTCTCTCAATTTGCCCCACCCTCTCCATCCCCGACTGTGTCCACAAGGTCATTCCCTTTGTCTGCATCTCTATTAAACACACCGGCTTCGTGTTTTCCTAACACAGGAAGAGGGGGCTGGAGAAGGTCAACATATTCTGTATAGATCAACAAGAACTTGGACAACATAGGAGCAAGAAGGTGAGAAGGAGATGCAGAGGAGGACAGAGGGAGGGGTCAAGAGGAGGTTAGGAAGCTGAGCAACATGAGGGTTGGAGCAATAGGGAAAAGTGGCCCCAAGGAATGAATGTCTTCTGTGGGATTTAAGTTGTGTGTGATGGAGGGCATGAAGTTTCCATTCTCTTTTACGCTTCAGTCTTCAGCCACAAGCCTTGCTTCATGCACCAGAGTTGTCTTGGTCATTGCTATGGTGAGAAGTGGGGATGAGCAGGATGACGACGGCTCACACTTATTATGTGTCCTTGTTATAACTTAATGCTGTGATTGCCAGGGGTCTGGCCATGTTCTATCACAGCCCAGGTATTAACTCAGTTTAAAGCTCACAACTCAGTGAGAGGGCTCTCATTCTCCCCACTTTACAGATAAGGAACTGAGGCACAGTGAGGTTTTGTCACTACTAGTAGGAGGCAGAGCCCACTTTTGGGTCTACGCCCTGCAGCCCAGAATGTACCAGAGGCTTAGGTCGGAGCTCAGGGGTAAGCAGGTGAGGCATTCACCTTGGAAACAAAATTTAAGGGGGCACCAAAAAACTCAGTAATCAAGCCGAGCATAGTTTGAGCGTGACTTTTTAAAATTAATGCAAAATATCCACTCTGAGAAAATATAAAATGTCAAAATAAAGACAGGATCAGTATTTCAGATTTTTCTTTTCCCGCTTGTTCCAACGTGGCTCAGGATGATTCTAAGTGGAGTCAAATTTTCCTGCTGCTTCTTAATTCTTGTTCTCCATTCTGAACCAGAGAGAGCTCTGAGCAATTACGTATGCTGAGATTTGTGAAATTCTTAGGTAGAGCTTTCCACTTCTGCACAGCATGGACAGGGTGTTCATGTTGATCCTTGCTAGCTGGCAAGGGTTAGAAGATGCCAGTTGATGGCTGGGTGCCTGTCATGGGTCTCCCTGCATTTGTAGGTACTGTTTTCCCTGGTTATGACTCCTGAGTTGGTTCTTTTTTTTTTTTAATTATTTGATCATGGTGAGCACATGAGATCTACACTCAACACATTTTTAAATGCATGGTATAGTATTAACTGTAAGTACCATGTTAGACAGAACATTTCTAGAATTTGCTCATTTCGCTTAATTGAAGCTTTATGTCCATTGATTAATATCTCCTCATTTCTTCTTCTCCCCAGGCACTGACAACCACCATTCCACTCTTTGATTCCATGAATTTAACTATTTTAGATACTTCATACAAGTAGAAATATACAGTATGTCTTTCTGTGACTGGCTTAATTCATTTGCAAAATTTCCTTTTATTTTTAGGCTGAAAAATATTCTAGTGCATGCATATATCACATTTTCTTTATCCATTCATTCACTGATGGACATTTAGGTGGTTTTCACATCTTGACTACTGTGAATCATTTTGCAAGACCTCAAACCATAAAAGGGAGTAGAGCTCAGTCGCTCAGTCGTGTCCGACTCTTTGTGATTCCATGGAATGTAGCCACCAGGCTCCTCTGTCCGTGGGATTATCTAGGCAAGAATACTGGAGTGGGTTGCCATTTCCTACTCCAAGGGATGCCATTTTCTGACCCAAGGATTGAACCCATATCTCTTGTATCTCCTGCACTGGTAGGCAGATTTTTTTTTTTTTTTTTTTAACCACTAGTGCCTGGGAAGCCCCAGAAGGGAGTAGGGTGAATAGTAACAGAAAACTTTCTCCAGAAGACTTTCCTTGATGCTCCTCATCGCTGGGCTCCTGCCCCAGTCTGAGGTGGATGACCCTCTCTGAAATGTCAAGCGTCTTGGGCTATCCTTTGTCACAGCACTTGCTGCCTCTAACAGCTGATGACAGGGTGTGATGACACATCTGAACGGATGATTGACATGCTGGGTGTCCAGCTGGTGCCCAAGCTGCAACAGACAGCTCACGAGATGCCTCAAATGTGAGTAAATGTGCTTCAAGGAAACTTTCAACTCTATTGTTCTGAGATCCCACGTGGCTCTTGAAATACCAATTCCTCTCCTTTTGAGGGTAAGAACCTTATAAATCAGCATGGCTAAGTAGAAGTAACACAGCATTAAAATCAGATAGATTTGAGTGTACATACTTTGTCTAGCTTGGGCTTCGCTGGTGGCTCAGATGGTAGGGAATCTGCCTGCAATACAGGATACCTGGATTCGATCCCTGGGTGGGGAAGATCTCCTGGAGAAGGGCATGGCAATTCACTCCAATATTCCTGCCTGGAGAATCCCCATGGACAGAGGAGCCTGATGGGTTCATGGCGTTGCAGAGTCTGACATGACTGAGCAACTAAGCCCACAGCACAGTACTTTGTCCAGCTTACGTTTGAAGACAATAATACATGTGTTGTTGCTGCTGTTGAGTGGCTAAGTCATGCCCAACTCTTCGTGACTCCATGGACTGCAGCATGCAAGGCTTCCCTGTCTTTCACTATCTCCCGGAATTTGCTCAAACTCAGATCCCTTGAGTCAGTAATGCTATCCAAACATATCATCCTCTGTTGTCCCCATCTCCTTGTGCCTTCAATCTTCCCCAGCATCAGGGTCTTTTCCAATGAGTCGGGCTCTTTTTATCAGGTGGCCAAAATGTTGTCACTTTAGATTTAGCATCATTCCTTCCAATGAATTTTCAGGGTTGATTTCCTTTAGGATTGACTGGTTTGACCTCCCTGCAGTCCAAGGGACTCTCAGGGGTCTTCTCCAGTACCACAGTTCGAAATCATCAATTCTTTGGCATTGAGCCTTCTTTATGGTCCAACTCTCACATCCATACATGATTACTGGAAAAACCATAGCTTTGACTATATGGACCTTTATCACTAAAGTGACATTTCTGCCTTTAAATGCACTATCTAGATTTATCATAGCTTCCCTTCCAAGGAGCAAACATATTTTAATTTCATGGCTGCAATCACTGTCTGCAGTGTTTTGAAGCCCAAGGAAATAAAATATGTCACTATTTCCACTTTTTTTCCTTTCTATTTGCCACAAAATGATGGCAAATATATAATAACACATATAATTTTTAGGATCATCCTATGACATAATGCTTGTATCAGGTACATACTGGTAATTTAGGAATGGCACTCATGTGCACGCACACACATGTATGCATACCAACACATGTATTATGGTTATATCTATAGATATCCATTTTGAAATTTTAAAATTCTGATGGCAGTTCTGCTAACTTTAATACTTCTTTTAAACAAAACTAAAGCAGAAGTGAATCACAGACTGAGCTTTGCAAGGTTAAGATTTATTTTTAGACCCAGAGAGCTTTGGAAGAAGAGACAGTCTATGTCACTTACGTTTCAGTTCTGGAAATAGACCCAAGACTTGGAGTGCAAAATGACACGGCCCAGTGATGTGTTTTTAGGACATATTATCAGCTCTGGAGCAGATGAGCCCAAGCAAATCTATTTTGTCAGGACAAAATTTCTCACCGCCAGTGAACCTGGCCTTGTGGAAGATGGAGTGGAGGAGACAGAAGTGGGCAACTAAGCCATGTGTTTCTTGGCAGAAAAACGTGGCTCTCTAGACCCACTACTTTGAACAAATTCTTGTCTCCTCTGAGCCATGCTGATGGGATGGAGGCAGACTGTCTCCTCTTACCTGCTCTTTTCTTTTTCTTGTATGTAAAACTCTGAGTGTTTTCATGGGCAAATGAAACTTTCTATGACTTACAGGAACTCAAACAGGCCAGCATTCAAACCATTATTTCTATCTGTTTATTTGCCTACTAGGATTCACTTTATACAGATGTAGTGATAGAAACTTGGTTAATCCCAGCATTATTTTCAAAACTATGAATCTGCCAGTATGAATTCTGGCAAAACTTTGCTGAACTAAGATTCTTATTGTTAAGACTGCACTGAAGAAAATATTCTCAGCACAGCCTTTCTGGACCTTTCTCCCTATCTTCAGGCTGCTTTTTCCAGTCTTTTAGTTGCCATCACTGAACATTGTGTACATTTGATCCCAACATTTCCTGTGCAGTGTTGTCATTTCTCCACCTCCCAGGCTTTTCATTCATGTCAGGTCCTTGGCCCAGGGATCAGGCCACACTTCTCACCTGGGTCCAAGTTCCGTATGATGCACAGGAGACATGGCTTATCCCAGACTAATCTTGAGTTTACTTCTAAAAACTTGCTGTCTTTCAAGAAATCGTTCCTTTTCTCAATGGTTTCCCTCTATAGCTCTGGTGAAAACTGGGGACTTAGCAACGGCAGTTATAATCTAAGGCTTATTAGGGAACTTTCAAAATCTTCCATCCCTTTCTTTTATCTGATTATTTTATATGAGACTTCTAAGATGCTGGATTATGAATTTGAATGTTTTTAGAGATGGGGAATAGTTAGACATCTGCCCTTTTTGTATCTTGAGTGTTATTACCAGAAACTATTTTAATAAAACTATTGTTTTATTTTGTTTATCATTAATTCCAATGAAGAAGGCAATTTAAGACAGAGCCCTGTGGAAGTTGTAAGGGCACTTAACTTATGGACATACTACAAGATCTCTGGTGGAACTTGTAGGAAAAGGCCATATTAAATCCTCCTACATCTGGAAATAGAACTGCCATATGACCAGCAATCCCACTTCTGGGCATACACACCGAGGAAACCAGATCTGAAAGAGACACGTGCACCCCAATGTTCATCGCAGCACTGTTTATAATAGTCAGGACATGGAAGCAACCTAGATGCCCATCAGCAGACGAATGGATAAGGAAGCTGTGGTACATATACACCATGGAATATTACTCAGCCATTAAAAATAATTCATTTGAATCAGTTCTAATGAGATGGATGAAACTGGAGCCCATTATACAGAGTGAAGTAAGCCAGAAAGATAAAGACCCATACAGTATACTAACGCATATACATGGAATTTTAAAAGATGGTAACGATAACCCTATATGTAAAACAGAAAAAGAGACACAGATGTACAGAACAGACTTTCAGACTCTGTGGGAGAAAGCGAGGGTGGGATGTTCAGAGAGAACAGCACTGCACTGAAACAAATATACTATCAAGGGTAAAACAGATCACCAGCCCAGGTTGGATGCATGAGACAAGTGCTCAGGGCTGGTGCACTGGGAAGACCCAGAGGGATGGGATGGAGAGGGAGATGGGAGGGGGGACCGGGACGGGGAACACATGTAAATCCATGGCTGATTCATGTCAATGTATGGCAAAAACCACTACAATATTGTAAAGTAATTAGCCTCCAACTAATAAAAATAAATGGGAAAAAAAAATAAATCCTCCTACAATATAGGACAGAGCCTCTCATCAGTGCGGGAGAGATGTGCTCTAAGTCAAGCACCTACTGTGTCCTAGGCGAGACCTCTTTTGGTTATCCCAGTAATTCTAACTGACAGCTATTATAATCTCCATTGCATAGCGGAGAAGATTAATTGTAAAAAGGGCTTCATTTATGCATTCAATTGACTCATACAAGATACTCTTCTAGGTGATGGTAATGAGCACACTATTTACATATAGGCAAGGCCTATGTGTCCATTAACAGAGGAATGGATAAAGATGTGGTTTGTGTATACAATGCAATAATACTCAACTGTGAAAAGAGTGAAATAGCACCATTTGCAGCAATATGGGTGAACCTAGAGATTATCATAATAGGTGAAATAAATCTGAAATAGAAAGAAATATATCATATTATATCACTTTATATGTGAAATCTAAAAAAAAAAAAAAAAGATACAAATGAACGAATTTACAAAACAGAAACACAGTAATAGACTTTAAAAACAAGGTTGTAGTTACCAAATGGGAAGTATGGGAGAGAGGCATAAGTTAGGAGTTTGGGATTCACAACTATACACTATAATATATAAGACTGGAGAGGGAATGGCAATCTACTCCGGTATTCTTGCCTGGAGAATCCCATGGGCGGAGGAGCCTGGCAGGCTATAGTCCATGGGGTCGCAAAGAGTCGAACATGACTGAGCAACTCACACACATATATAAGACAGATAAACAATAAGGACCTATGGTATAGCACAGGGAACTCAGTATTCTGTAGTAACCTGTATGGGGAAGGAATCTGAAAAAGAATGGATGTGTGTATATGAATCACTAGCTGGGTACCTGAAACTAATGCAACATTGTAAACCAACTATTCTCCAGTACAAAATAACAATTAAATTTCCTAAAAATGATAAACACAGACAAGTTATCTGTTCCACAGTCCAAAGAGGCTCCTGCTCTGACCTTCAAAACGTAAGCATGGGTCAGAATCTAAAAAGAAATCTGGGCTCTGGATTCTAAATTAGTGTCCATTTCATTACATCCAATTACACTGAATCCACTTGTTCTGCTGTGACTTCTCTGTATTTTGTTGTCCTTTGGTCACTAAAGTGTCTGACTGTTTGTGACCCCATGGACTGTACCCTGCCAGGCTCCTCTGTCTATGGGCTTTCCCAGGCAAGAACAGTGGAGTGGGTTGCCATTTCCTCCTCCAGGGTATCTTCCCAACCCAGGAATCTATTCCACGTCTCCTTCATTGGCAGACGGATTCTTTACCACTGAGCCATCTGGGAAGCCCCTTTCTGTACATTAGATTCTGGCAATTCACCTTCTGCATAGATCAGAAAGCAGGAGAAACGTCATTACGCTTCATTTCTCATTCTCACTCTGGTACTGTAGGACAGGACCCTCACCGTGTTACTAATCTTCTCAGCAATATATCTCGTTGTACAAATTACCATGTAATGAGTAGTCACATCCTTTCGGTACCATTGAACTGATTAAGACTTTCCCCACATATTGCCTAAAGTGACATCATGGGGCCAAAATCTTGTGAGACATCTCTATTTATAGATGAGGTAACAGGGCAATTTATCTTAGTCTCCAAATGTCACTAAATGCTGGAGGTGTTACTGTCTTATGACTCCAAGTTCAAAGAACCAATAATTAAGAGGATTTGATGATGGGCATTTCCCAGGTGCTTTACATACTTTATATCCTGTAACCCTTATCTAGCAAGTGACAGAGGAAAAATTGGGACTGTAGTCTGGTTGATTTCAAAGCTTAATCTCTTTTTGCATAACCTCTTTTTACTGTAGCCATAGTCATTTATTGTCACAATCAAACATGCTGCCATTTTAAGTGTCCAGCAAATGAAAGATGGTGGAGAAAATTGACTCTATTGTATTTCTTTTTAGATAGGGAAATCCAAGACTCATTGAATAAAGATCTTGCTTGGGTTCAAACACCTTGTGAATGGCAGACAGGGGATGAAGGCTCAGGCTTTCTGGTTCTGAGCCGATGGCTGTCCCCTTGTTCTAGCCTTCTAAATCTTAGTGCTCAAAGCTTGAGAAAACAAAGAAACTCAGTTTTACTTACTAATAATCCATTTAATGGCTTCCCGGGAGGCTCCATGGTAAAGAATCTGCATGCCCAGCAGGAGATACAAGTTTGATCCCTGAGTTGGGAAGATCCCTTGGAAAAGGAAATAGCAACCCATTCCAATATTCTTGCCTGAGAAATCCCATGGACAGAAGAGCTTGGTGGGGTACAGTCTAAGGAGTTGCAATGAGTCAGACTCGACTGAGCGACTAAACCACCACCACCACCACCACCAATCCATTTCTTCATGACCCAGATAACCACAATGGTGCAATTACTCACCCAGAGCCAGACATCCTGAAATGCAAAGCCAAGTAGGCCTTAGGAAGCATCACTACAAACAAAGCTAGTGAAGGTGATGCAATTCCAGTAGAGCTACTTGAAATCTTAAAAGATGATGCTGTGAAAGTGCTGCACTCAATATGCCAGCAAATTTGGAAAACTCAGCAGTGGCCACAGGACTGGAAAAGGTCAGTTTTCATTTCAATCCCAAAGGAAGGCAATGCCAAAGAATGCTCAAACTACCGCACAATTGCACTCATCTCACACGCTAGCAAAATAATGCTCAAAATTCTCCAAGCCAGACTTCAACAGTACATGAACTGTGAAATTCCAAATGTTCAAGCTGGATTTAGAAAATGCAGAGGAACCAGATATCATTTGCCAAAATCTGTTGGATCATAGAAAAAGCAAGAGAATTCCAGAAAAAACATCTATTTCTGCTTTATTGATTATGCCAAAGCTTTTAACTGTGTAGATCACAGCAAACTGTGGAAAATCCTTCAAGAGATGGGAATACCTGACCATCTTACCAGCTTCCTGAGGAATCTGTATGCAGGTGAAGAA
This sequence comes from Dama dama, assembly GCF_033118175.1. NCBI lineage: Eukaryota > Metazoa > Chordata > Mammalia > Artiodactyla > Cervidae > Dama > Dama dama. Next base: position 11,359,740 of record NC_083686.1, on the reverse strand, counting down.
GCAACAGTTAGAACCGGACATGGAACAACAAATTGGTTCTAAATCAGGAAAGAAGTATGTCACGGCTGTATATTGTCACCCTGCTTATTTAACTTATATGCAGAGTACATAATGCAAAATGCCAGGCTGGATGAAGACAAGCTGGAATCAAGATTGCTGGGAGAAATATCAATAACCTCAGATACGAAGATGACACCACCCTTATGGCAGAAAGTGAAGAGGAAATAAAGAACCTCTTGATGAAAGTGAAAGAGGAGAGTGAAAAAGATGGCTTAAAACTCAGCATTCAAAAAATGAAGATCATGGCATCTGGTCCCATCACTTCATGGCAAATAGATAGGGAAACAGTGAAAACAGTGACAGACTTCATTTTTGGGGGCTCCAAAATCACTGCATATGGTGACTGCAGCCATGAAATTAAAAGGTGCTTGCTCCTTATAATTAAAACTATGACCAGCCTAGACAGCATATTAAAAAGCAGAGACACTATTATGCCAACAAAGGTCTGTCTAGTCAAAGCTATGGTTTTTCCAGTGGTCATGTATGGATGTGAGAGTTGGACTATAAAGAAAGCTGAGCACTGAAGAATCGATGCTTTTGAACTGTGGTGTTGAAGAAGACTCTTGAGAGTCCCTTGGACTGCAAGGAGATCAAACCAGTAAATCCTAAAGGAAATAAGTCCTGAATATTCATTGGATGCTGAAGCTGAAACTCCAATACATTGGCCACCTGATTCCAAGAACTGACTCGTTGGAAAAGATGCTGATGCTAGGAAAGATTGAAGGCAGGAGAAGAAGTGGACAACAAAGGATGAGATGGATGGATGGCATCACTGACTCGAGGGAAATGAGATTGAGCAGGTTCCTGGAGTTCATGATGGACAGATTAGACTGACATGCTGCAGTCCATGGGGTTGCAAAGAGTTGGACATGACTGAACGACTAGATTGAATGCCCTTACTTTCAGCTCTCAAATAAGGGAGATTTGGTCTTACGGGGAGGACAGAGCCAGCAGTCTTCATTGGCTTGGAAGGAAGCAGGTTTTCCAGACATCACTAAGTATTCTCATCCAAGGAATGCATTTCTTGTGTGTACCTGGCAAACTCCTGAAAGTGAAAGTGTTAGTCGGTCTATCCTGTCTGACTCTTTGTAACACCATGGACAGTAGCCCGCTAGGCTCTTCTGTCTGTGGAATTCTGCAGGCAAGAATCCTGGGGTGGGTGGCCATTTCCTCCTCCAGGGTATTTCCCTAACTCAGGGATTGAAACCCAGGTCTCCTGCATTGCAGGCGGATTGTTTACTGCTGTGCTACCAGGGACTTGTCTTCAATACAAGCTCTGAAGAAAACTTTCTGAGTCTCACATAAGTCTCTGCAGCTCTGCACCTCTCACTCACCCCTCTGGGGTGGATGCAGGTGCCCTTACTTCTGTGTTCCTGCACTTCCATCCGGCACATAATATACGTTACTGTTTAGAAACTCCTTGCTTACAGATCCATTGTTATATTGGCTTCGCGGGATTGTTAAATGTGGGACTGAGACATCTCCCTCTACTTGTCCCTAACAGCCAGCACAGAGCCTTGCACATAGGAAATAAATGGATGAATGGATGCACAGATGAATATAGATGCTGGATTGAATTAACATATGGATGAAGAAAGAAAAGAATAGAGGACTGAATCAATTAAAGTCTTAATTTAGACACTGCTAACTGGCCTTATTTCAGTAACTGAATTATAAAGAGACAATTAGATATATCTACATATGCACATAGGCTTCCAGGTGGCTTGGTGGTAAAGAATCTGCCTGCCAAGCTGGAGACATGGGTTCGATCCCTGGATGGGGAAGATACCCTGGAGAAGGAAATGGCAACCCACTCCTGTATTCTTGCCTGGGAAATCCCACGGACAGAGGAGCCTGTAAAAGTTGGATACGACAGCTACTAAACAACAACATATGCCTATATTGCTTGAATATACTTAGAGTTAAACTTATATCAACATTATGTACCTACTACATAAAGTTAAAAATCACTGTGCCCCCACATGCAGAGACCACTACCAACATTTTAGTATACATTCTTCCAGAATTTTCTGAATCTAAAATCTAAAATGTTATAGCAGGAGTGCCATTTTTGGCCGCTTTTACTTTTTTTTAATGCCTTTCTGATTTATCTTTGTGAGTTATATGAATGTGTTCCTATTTTACAATTAGAGGAAATACATTTTTTTTTAAATGCTATTTCTTATGTTAAAAAAGCTAGTACAATTTAGAGTTTCTCTTAAATTGAGACCATAACTGATGAGAATAGCTAAAATCTATGAAGGTTTAAACCAGGTTCAAGATAATGTTCTAGGCACTCATATGTTAAGTCATTTAGTAATCATGACAATGTAATAAAATAATAATATAATAATTATCATATTGATGATAAAATAATTATATTAATTATTATTTACATTTCATAGGTTAAGAAACTGAGGTAGTAACCTGTCCAAGGTCACACAACTGATAAATTATCAAAGATGACTAAGAGGAAAGAGATGCTTAGTACTGGTGTTTTTACATACTTTATTTATTTAATCCCTCTTTTTATTACATTGTTGTTGTTTAGTCACTAAATCAAGTCCAACTCTTTGTGACCCCATGGACTCTAGCCCACCAGGCTCCTCTGTCCCTGGCACTTTCCAGGCAAGAATACTGGAGTGGGTTGCCATTTCCTTCTCCAGGGTGTCTTCCTGGCCCAGAGGTCGAACCCAGGTCTCCTGCATTGGCAGACAGATTCTTTGAGCCATTTGGGATGCCTTTTATTACATTAGATGGAGTATTATTATCTCCTACTGATCTTGGGCACTGTGGGACAGAGAAATGACTTGAGCAGTCCAGCCTTCTAGTCTTAAGAACTGTCAAAGCTGGTATTAGAGCCCAAGCTCCACAAGCTTTCCTTCACAGCATTAAGGTCATTCATGTATTTTGGATTTATTTAATGCTATGTTTATTTGTTTGCTCATTTATGCATACAAGGATTAACTGGTAGTACATATATAGACCTATTAATATAGGCACGTAACAAGCAATAATTGCTTTGCACAGACTTCTATCTGATACTGTTTCTCCTTTTTAATATATAATTCAGCCCTAGAACCCTCTATCTCTGATGAGTACATGGAATGAGATGCTGTATACAAATATGAATGACACAAAGTCTGACAAGTAGTAAGAACTTAATTCATGTTCATTGAATGAGCATTTGCAAAGCTGTGATGAATCATATTGAGTAAAGAACACATCAATCCCAGGGATGTGTTACTTTATATAAAAATAAGAGCATCATTGATCAAACTGAAAACATGGAAATTCTTTTATTCTATTTTTAATTAAAAATTTACCAAAATTTAATTAAAACATTGAATACCATAGGATGAAAGAAAGAAATTTATTTCTTGTGGCATAATGAACAAGATACTCTGACTAAAACTTCCTAGGAAAATAGTTAAAAAATTTTTTTTTTTTTGGCAATTGATTGCTGGCAACAGTAAGAACTGCTCTGAGAGAGCCCAGATTTAAATGAAGTGAGAACTCAGAGATGGAAACAGAACACTGAAAACAGCCCTCTCCTTGATGGTATTGCTAAAACGGGGTTGGGGGGATGGGTTTTGATTTTTACGGCCTCATAGAACACAGAGAATTTGAAACATTGAGAATTGAAGATATTCTGTGCTCGGGGACTAGTAGCAAACCCTGCCCCCATATAAGTGCTACTGGTAGTGGCTCAGTCGTGTCTGACTCTTCGAAAACCCACCAGGCTCCTCTGTCTATGGGACACGCAATTAGTGTGTCCAAAATGAGACAAATAAATAAGTTTCACTGGGTTCATCATAGTGAAACTGCAGAAAACCAAAGACAAAGAGAAGACCCTCGAAGCATCCAGATGGAAAAGAAATATTACCTCCAAAAAAGTGACAATTATACTGATAATTAATTTTTCAGTCACAGCAGTGGTTGGAAGCAGAGTGTAGAAAAATAACTTTATAGTTCAGAGGGAAAATAACTGTCAATCTGGAATTTTTGTCCAATGAAGATATCATTTTAAGAATGAGGGAAAAGTAAAGACATTTTAATATTCTTATTAGGGGCCTTGACATTAAAGAAAATTCCAAATTGTGCTCTACTAAGAGGAAGTGATCTTCACAAGAATGTTTGAGAAATAAAAAGAAAAAAATGACCAAATATTGTGTTAAATATTTGGATAAATATTCTAAAGCATGGACTGTTTAAAACAATACTACAGTCTTAAGGACCGACTCATTGGAAAAGTCCCTGATGCTGGGAAAGATTGAAAGCAGGAGAAGAAGGGGACAACGGAGGATGAGATGGTTGATGGCATCACCAACTCATTGGACATGAGTTTGAGTAAGCTCAGGGAGTTGGTGATGGACAGGGAAGCCTGGAGTGCTGCAGTCTATGGGGTCACAAAGAGTTGGGACACGACTGAGCAACTTAACTGAACTGAATGGTTTCAAGGGGTTAACAAATAATATAGAACTAAAATACATGACTGCAGTAGCATATAAATTGTGAATGGATGAATAGAAATAAAGTATTGGAAAATGCACATATAGTATTCTAAAAGAGGATTAAATAACCTTGAAAATGAGTGTTAGTTGCTCAGTCATGTCCATCTGAGCCATTTCTTCCTCCAGGAGATCTTCCTGACTCAAGGATTGAACCGAGGTTTCTTGCATTGCAGGCAGATTCATTACCAGCTGAGCCATCCGGGAAGTTCCTTAGATATTTGTAATTTAACTATATATTAAAAATAAGTCATATCTAATAAACTAGTAGAGGCATAATGGAGTGAGAAAAAATATATACACACATGCATGCACATGTGCATATAAAACCAGAAAAAGAAAACCTGAGGACCAAAAAGAAAACAAAAAACAAAGGAAAAAGGACAGGTAAATGGAAAGACAATATAAAATGTACAAATAAATTCAGAAATTATACAAATTATAAATTGGGTACATTCTTTATTTAAAGTCAATTTTATTTTATTAGATCAAGCAAATCACAAAACATTTACTTCAGCTTTATTGACTATGCCAAAGCCTTTGACTGTGTGGATCACAACAAACTATGGAAAATTCTTCAAGAGATGGGGATACCAGACCACCTTACTTGCCTCCTGAGAAATCTGTATGCAGGTCAAGAAGCAACAGTTAGAACTGAACATGGAACAACAAACTGGTTCCAAATTGGGAAAGGAGTACGTCAAGGCTGTATATGGTCATCCTGCTTATTTAACTTATATACAGAGTGCATCATGCAAAATGCTGGGCTGGATGAAGCACAAGCTGGAATCAAGATTGCCGGGAGAAATATCAATAACCTCAGATATGCAGATGACAATACCCTTATGGCAGAAAGAGAAGAAGAACTAAAGAGACTCTTGATGAAAGTGAAAGAGGAGAGTGAAAAAGTTGGCTTAAAACTCAACATTCAAAAAACTAAGATCATGGCATCTGGTCCCATCACTTCATGGCAAATAGATGGGGAAACAATGGAAACAGTGACAGACTTTATTTTTCTGGGCTCCAAAATCACTGCAGATGGTGATTGCAGTCGTTAAATTAAAAGATGCTTGCTCCATGGAAGACAAGCTATGACCAACCTAGACATCATATTAAAAATCAGAGACATTAATTTGCCAACAAAGGGCCATCTTGTCAAGGCTGTGGTTTTTCCAGCAGTCATGTATGGATGTGAGAGTCGGACTATAAAGAAAGCTGAGCGCCAAAGAATTGATGCTTTTGAACTGTGGTGTTGGAGAAGACTCTTGAGAGTCCCTTGGACTGCAAGGAGATCCAACCAGTCCATCCTAAAGCAGATCAGTCCTGGGTGTTCACTGGAAGGACTGATGTTGAAGCTCCAATACTTTGGCCACCTCATGCGAAGAGTTGGCTTAATGGAAAAGACACTGATGCTGAGGAAGATTGAAGGTAGGAAGAGAAGGGGATGACAGAGGATGAGACGGTTGGATGACATCAATGACTCGATGGAGATGAGTTTGAGTAAACTCCGGGAGTTGGTGATGGACAGGGAGGTCTGCCATGCTGTGGTCCATGGGGTCACGAAGAGTTGGACATGACTGAGCGACTGAACTGAACTGAAAGAATAAATATTCAAGAGCCAATTCATTGATAAAGTGCAAACTGGGGTTTGCAAATTTCTAGATACCATGAATTACTACAAAGTTAGAGTAATTAGACCTTGTGTCATTGACATGGGGAAATGTGGCACAGTAGAGAATGGCCAGAAAATGATCCACCTGTATAAGAAAATTTGGTTACGATGTTGCAAATACGTGTAGAAGGGGTAGGTAGGCTTTTTTTTTTCTTTCTTATTATATGTTGCTGAGTAGGTTATCTGTATGAAAAACAACAATTCTCCCCCCTTCACTTTGTTGTTCCATCACTAAGTCGTGTCTGACTCTTTGCAGCCTCACAGACTGCAGCCCACCAAGCTCTTTGTCCTTCGCTATCTCCTGCAGTTTGCTCAGATTCTTGTCTGTTGAGCTGATAATGCTACCGAACCATCTCAGCCTCCACTGTCCCCTTCTCCTTTTGCCCTCAGCCTTTCCCAGGACCAGGGTCTTTCCCACTGAGTCAGCTCTTTGCATCAGGTGACCAAAGTATTGGAGTTTCAGCTTCAACTTCAGTCCTTTCAGTGTATATTCAGGGTTGATTTCCTCTAGGATTTCATATTACACTCAAAGTAATCAATTGCAGGCTGATTAAAAGCAAATTTTATGATTTTGGAATTCAATCTAGGGAACTTCTTTACTGATCTCAGGTAAGAAAAGTTTTTTCAAACAATACTAAAATTGAATAAAGAAGAAAAGCTGATGATGCTTGGCTGCTTCAAAATTATGCAAAAGAAAACATCAAAAGAGAATGAAACTTAAGTCACAAACTGGGATAAGTGTACAGAATAAAGAAATAACTCACATGACTCAATACGAAAAAGACAGAAAACCTGACGGAGGAGTGAGCAAGCGATTTCAACTAGTACTTTGGGCAAACAAGAAAAGCATAATGGCTAATTATCTGAAATGATGCTTAACCATATCTGTGGTCAACAAAAGGCAAATTAAAACCACCTATCAGTTCGGTGAATAAGAGAACTGCTAGTATGGACGATTAATGAGAGGGCATAGCCAACAGGCCACGTACACATGCTTGTGGGGGTGCAAACTGGCCTGCTGACTTTGGAAACGGTGGCATGACCTGTTGGAATTTAGAGCTGTGCATACCTTGTGATCCAGAAATTTCCATCCTGAGAACATACCTTTGTATACAGATGTGTGTGCTTATTTGTTCAGTCATGTTTGAGTCTTTGCCACCCCAGGAACCTCAGCCTGTCAGGCTCCTCTGTCCATGGAGGATTTCCCAGGCAAGAATACTGAAGCGGGTTGCCATTTCCTTCTCCAGGGCATCCTGCAGACCCAGGTAGTGAACCTGTGTCTCTTGTGTCTCCTGCATCGCAGGCAGATTCTTCACCTGATGAGCCATTAGGGGCCCTTATATACAGATACTCTTGAGTATATACTTCAAGACACAAGCAAGAGTGTTCTTAGCAGCACTGACAAAAGCAAAATCTGGAAAACAATCCAAATGTCTATTGATTGGACAGCAATAAATAGTATTATATGCACATAAAAAAAATCTTACATAGGCATGAACCTGAAGGAATTATGATTATCCACAATAGCAAAGGATTATCTCTGAAATGTAAGCTGGGGTAGTCATAAAACAGATTGTAGAATGATGATGACTATTACGTACAGAACCCAGATTGTGTTCCATTTATGTGTAAATGTCTTGTTATGTCAGTCAGCTCATTTACTGGTCACAAGACCACTACAAAGAAAGCACTGCTATTATCTTCATTTTGCAGTTGAGAAAACAGACACAGGAATGTTTACTAATACTCAAGATCTCGAAAGAGTTGGACACCACTGAGGGACATTCGCTTTAACTTTCAAGACCTCATAATGGAACCAAAGGAAACAGTTATTAAAAAGCAGGCAGTCACAGGGTGACTGTGCACAATAGACCCTGTGGTATGATTTTTGCGATCTGAAGTTCAAAAACAAGCAAAACCAAATTATTGTTAATGATATAGCCATATATTGTAAAATTAAAAATAAAAGTGAGTGAATGATTAACACAAAATTCAGGACAGTTGCTCCCCAGTGTGTGAGGGGGTGGAGGTAAGGAGTTGTGATCACAGAAAAGTGAATAAAAACCGCAAAAATAATAGTAATTTAAAAAAATTGAGAATGAGTGCACATATCGACTGTTTTATTGTTCTTTATACCTCATGCATATTTTATGGCTATTATTTTGTTCCTATTCAATATTTAAAGCAATTGCAGATAATAAAGGAAGAGAATGCCTTGCCAAAATGGCAGAAGTCTTCCTGTTTCTTCCTCAAGAAGTTTCTTGTATCTTTGCTGATAGAATCCTTAGAAACTGACCTGGCTGTAGAATTTTCATTACTCTAAGCATTTTTGTTTAAACAAACAACAATGGCACCAAATGGTAGGACAAATGCTCTAATTGCAGCCTATTTACAAAGAACAGGGCAGGGCAGCAAACATCCATCCTTCCAACATGAGATTTTAAGCATTGCAACCGAGATTCAGGCCTTTATCCTCCTTCTGGTTATGGATTTAAGGGCCTTCGTTTCCCATTGTTAAAGAGATATGGGAACTAGAATTCCACCAGCCATCATAAATTGTCAAGAAATTCTCTCTCCAATTACTTAGATTCAATTTTGAAGCAACAAAATTCAAATTATCAGTCAATGTAACACTATCCTTTATATTAAATAATGATTGAGCTTTTCCAGCTGCAGTGATTTCTTAAGAAAGTCTATCCCTACTCTTCTTCCACTGGCTACTCGGTAACTTTCCATCATTTTGGTAGCTCAGCTCAACCGTCACCTCCTACGAGGATGTCTTTTCTAATACCACCATACCCTTTCCCAAGATTTGCTCTCTTCCAGAATAACCAGCACCTCTTCTGTGCACCCTTAGAAATTTGCACACACGTGGAACAAAGAACTCCTTACTAGCCCTCTGCTCGCCCGCAAGGAGTTGTTTATTTACTGTCATTCTCCTCTGGAATGGATGTTTTTCCAAGTCCTACAAATATCTGAGTTGAATCCTGAATATCTAACAGCAAAGAGTCTAGCTTGTGGTAATAACTGCAATGATGATAAAAATATCAGACAAAGGACTTTCCTGGTGGTCCAGTGGTTAAGAATCTGTTTTCTAATGCAAGGCATATGGGTTCGATCCCTGGTTCAGGAAGATCCCATATGCCACAGGGCAACGAAGCCCATGTACCACAACTACTGAGCCCATGCCCTAGAGCCCGAGCATCACAATGATCACAACGAAGAGTACCCCTGCTTGCCACAACTAGAGAAAGCCAGTGCACAGTAAAGAAGAACCTGAGTAGCCAAACATAAATAAAAATATATAAATAAAAAGGCCAATATCTGTCTTAGTCACTTCTGGCTACCTAGGACCCTCCTCCAAAACAGCGCCTTAGAAACAATTTCTTTTTTTTCTCTCTTGGTTTTCAGCTGGATGGGTTCCTCTCAGGTTCTATTATGCTGTTACGTTCAGAGAGTTATTTCAAAACTGGACCAAGCTGAATGTCCAAGAAGGCTTCCTGATCTTCAGCCTAGCACCCAGTGACCCTCAGCCCCTCGCCTCTCCATGGGATCTCTCTCCCCAGGGCTTCTCCACAGATCAGAGCTCCTCACAGCCTGATGGTCATAGCATGTGACAGGTGAAAGAGGTCTTCCAAAGGGAAAAAGTAGAGTTGCCTGGTTGCTAAAGCCTCTGCCCAGACTGGGCAGCATCCCTTCTGCCATATGCCATTGGTCAACACTGCCACAGGCCCTCACATGCTAAGGGAAGTGGAGAAATTGATTGACTTCTGAATAGGGAGTGTCCAGGTTACCTTGCATTAGAGTAGGTAGGGTGGGAGATGTTATTGCTGCCATGTTTAGAAAGTACCATCTGCTACAATATCTATTGCATGCTCCCCCTGTACCAGACACGGTGCTACACCTATTGCATACATTGTTGCTTAGCTGTCTCTCAGCTCCTTTTAGGTGTCAGGTGTGTGTAAAGGAGAAATGCAAGCAACTGGTAACTTGATTTTTATGGAGTATCCAACCATAAAGATATACCAGAAAAACCATATCTCTGATTTCTCTGCACCTTTATATAATAAATTACTGTGTGATCATTATAAGCTATTATTGGGGGTCAGTTTCTCCAGACACTGGCCAGACTCGTAAGTTTCCCTGGGTGTGCTGGATTTGCTCATCGCAGGTAATGAAACAGCATTTTAACATTTGGACATGGTTAGATGAATAGAGTTTGTCAAATTTGTCTGTGGTTTATGTTATTTTCTAGCAGTGGAAGAAGGTAAAATATGAGCTGCTTAAATGATGGAAGGTTCTATGGCTATGAAAATGACTTTAGTAACATTTGAAAATATTTATAATACATTCAAGTTAAAAAAATAAAATAGGATGCATAGTTGTATGAAAAAGCCATAAAGCAAAAATCCAGTAATGTTGACTCCTTTTCAGAGGCTTGATTAGTGGTATTTTTCTTTATGTAAATATATTTTGTATTTAGCAGTGAATATATATTACTTGAATGATAACAATAAACTCAAAGATGAAAATAAGTCACAACCTTCTTTACTTTTGGTGATGTTTTTAAAGGCCACCCATACTAAGAAAAGTCCAGCCTTGTGGCTAGTTAGCAGGAGACTAAGTTTGTTCAGCAGGAAGCTTCCCAAGTGGTGGTAGGTGAGTTCAGTCAGCTAGTTCCATCCCCAGCTGGCAATTCTGCCATTAAGAGAGAAGAAAGTCTATCTTTACCCCTCTGTTGCCCCATCACCACCCATCTTCATACACCTCAGGACTAACCACACCTGCTACTCTTGCGATGGAGTCTTTGGCCGTGTCTGCAGACTCGGTCAAACCCTCACCCTGTATCTCAGCCATGTTCTCTCACAGCTTGTAGCTTTTTAATTGCCAGCCAACCACGAAGCTGAATCCTAGCTCCATGGCTTTGATAGCACCAGTGGGCGAGCCTGGTTGCCCCAAGAGTTGGTTCGTAATTACTACTGAGTAACTGGGAAGCTGGCCACATTGATTCCCCTGCTGGATGCAAGGCTCTGATCTCAGGATGCCCAAATTGCTGCTTCTCATTTCCCCAAGGTTCAGTGGGATTTACACTTATTAATTCCTGCAAATCAAAACTCAGTTGCTCCCTGAGGTCAAAGGCAGTGGTGTTCACATGTATCAGGGAGGGAAATAATGACCTGGGGTTTATACAAGATTTTTTTTATCATTTTATCGTAAAACTGATATGCCACATCCAATACATATAGAGGGAGCTAGTTATTGGGACTTCCTGTGTACCAGACATTGAACTGGACCCTTTCGAGAGAAACTGATATCTATTGCCACCCAGTGATGCAGAGTTTCATCAGGCGAGTTTTCAAAGAGAAGATATGCCCATTCAAGGAAAGAGGTCATTCAGTTTGGGAATGCGTCCTTGGTGAGATATACACAGGATTACTTTCCTAATCATTGTGTAGCAGTTCAATTTGGCACAAAGATCATGGACTTTGGAGTCAGAGAGATGTGGCTTTAACTGACTCCGAACTGGGCCATTATCCAAGGTGGCAGGTCTTATGTGGTGATACGGGAAGTGTGTTTTAGGGTTGAAGCCAGTCAGCATGGCAGAGATCCTCCTGCAGATTGACTAGTAGGGTGCCTGGCCTGTAGGCCCTACTGGCCTGTAGGAATTTTCCTTTCTACCCTTTCATGTTCATAACTGGACTTCCCTGGTGGCTCAGTTGGTAAAGAATCTGCCTGTGATGTGGGAGACCTGGGTTTGATCCCTGGGTTGGAAAGATTCCCTGGAGGAGGGCATGGCAACCCACTCCAGTATTCTTCCTTGGGAAATCCCATAGACAGAGGAGCCTGGCAGGCTACACTCCATGGGGTGGCAAAGAGTTGGACACAACTGAGTGACTAACACTTTCACTTTTCACAGGTTCTAATAAAGATTATGTGTGCATGCTGAAGAAAAAAGGAGAGTCTTAATTCTATCTCTTAGAGCTATTACTAATGGGGTTAAAACCAAATGTAGAAGCTTGAATTCCATACCATTAAGACTCTCTCTTTTAGAGACAAAAACTTTTTAGCCATCAAAACTCATTCCAAAATAGACATGAGAGACAAGTTCCCTAAAGCAAGAAAAAAAAAAATAGTAAGTTTTGTTAGATGATTTGATTGAGCCTGTATTCTTATGTAATACTAGACTATCACAGAATAATTGTATTACCTGTGATAAGACACCCAATGTCGCATGCTGGGGACCATAGTGAAACAGGCTATTACTCCTAGAGTATAAAATATTAAGTTAGATCTCAGCAATAAAACTGCCTCATAAAACTTTATAGGTAACCAGTGATATATCCAAAGCCAAGGTCAAGATAAAACAAACCACCAGATAAAATACAGATGCACCATTTGCTTTCTAAATTTCTTAGGGCTAGCAATTCAAGATATTTTGGAATTTAGAAAAGTAGTATTGTGCATGTACTGAATACTATATAATATTTCCAGTAAGCTCTGGAGCAACAGGTAGTCATTAAACACGAAGTGTATGGGTTTTCACACTAAGTGGGATAAATGAAGAACATCCATAACTTCACCTCATCAAGGGTCAAATTTTGTTCTCATGCTACTTACCAAAATTTTCAATATTTGGAAGCCTCTTGACTTTGGAATTATGGCTACGGGATTGTGCATTTTCAACACAAGCCTTAAAACACTCTGTTTTTGAAAAGGACTTACTAACATTAGACAATGATTATAACATAAAACAGTATTATTGAATGAATAACTGAAAACAATACAAGTTTTAAAAGTAGACTAGCTGAAATTTCCAAATATTACACAAGACATAGAACAATGAGAAGGATTGGTAACAAAACACGATTATTTCTGGGTCCTAGGATAATTGGTGATTTTTGTTTCCCTGTTGGTACATTTTTATATTTTCTGAAATTTTCAAGGGAACTAGGAATCATTTTAAGGGTGATCAAAGTGAGTTTACTCAGCTCATTTCAAAGGGGACACATTGGGGGTGCTTATTCCCTCATCAGTCCCTGATCTGAATGTTTGAGTTCCCAAAGGAGCTGAGCCAGGGAGGGCATTTTCTTACTGGAAAGTCCTGGAAGCGATCATTCTAATGGTCTCTTCCAGAACACCCAGAGCCGCAGCACCAGTTCTTATCTGTTCTGTCCAGGATGACGGAGAGATACTGGAAACCAGATCGGAGACTCCTGTGTCCAGGCCCAAGGGTGTCATGAGCAGCGGACTGGTGTGGTCAGTTACTCTAACTCCACCGGTTTGCTCCAAGGAACGAGGCTTTATGTAGCTTGATTGATAACTAAGGAGGCCAGTTGCAGAGACAGTAAATGTAGAATAGCTTGCTAATTTCAGCAGCAATTTTGAATCAGGACAGCTGGACTCTGTAGCATTTGTGGAGCTTTCCCATCACTTTCAACCTAATACTAAAATGCTTTGCTTAATGTACGGCTAATGCTCTTGCGGGCAGGGGCTAGACCTTATTCATCTTCATAAGGGAGGTGCCTAGCTCAGTGCCCAGCATAGTGTATACTATTCAGTAAATTTTTTTTTTTAACTTTTAATTTTATATTGGAGTACAGCTGATTAGCAATGTTGTGATAGTTTCAGGTGAGCAGTGAAGTGACTCAGCCATAGATACACATGTAACCTCTCTCCCACAAACTACTCATCCAAACTGCCACCCAGCACTGATTGGAGTTCCCTGTGCCAAATAGCAGATTGCCCATTTTAAATACAGCAGAGTGTACATGTCCCTCCCAAAGGAACCTCATGTTAAATAGCAGAAAAGCAATATGAAGCTTAAATTTACCATTTCAACCATTTTAAGTATACTGTCTAGTCGTGGTAAGTATATTCACGTTATTGTGCAACCAAACTTCACATTTTCACTTCATTTTGCTGAAGGAAACTCTATATACATTAAACAGCTACATATTTGCCCTTCCCCGGTCACTGGCAATGGCCGTTCTACCTTCTCTAAGGAGCTCAGCCCAGTGACCTGTGACAACCTCGGGGGTGGCATGGTGGGGAAGATGGGAGAAGGGTTCAGGAGGGAGGGGACATATGTATACCTGTGGCTGACTCGTGTTGATGTGTGGCAGAGGCCAACAAAATATTGTAGAGCAGTTGCCCTCCAATAATTGTATTTTGTTCTATACTTCTCAAAAACAAATGAGCCAAAAAAATAAATAAACTCACTGAAAGAATTTTAAAAAAGGGAAAGAAACTGACACTAGATGGATGATGCTTGAAGAGATTATGTTAAGTGAAATAAGCAATAAAAAGCAAGTACAGTAAATGCTTTTGACCCAGATGATATATTTGAAGGAGAAAACATGTGCATATATTTGCACTGTGTGTGTACCCATATGTGTGTGCAGGTACATAAATATATAATCTGTTTCTATATCATCCTTTCATTTATGTTTATTCATTCTTTCTCTGTAAAAATGCCCAGTGGCTCAGAGTAAATAGCCGTAGTTACAAAGGCCATTTAGAATTTCATGTTAGCAAATCAGAATTCTAGATTATGGAATTGTAAGATATCTTAGACCAGAATGTTGCAAGCTTAGCTGCAGGTTAGACTCAGCTGTTCATTAATGGAACAGCCCACTGTTTAGGTATTCTGATTTCTTTGGTCTAGGGAAAGTCACTGAAATTTTGTTTGGAGCTTCCTTGATGATTCTAATGGTCAGTCAGGTTTAAAATCTACTGCCTTGAACTAACTGGATTAATGATTTTCACAGAGGAAGGCATGCTCCCTCCAAGGCATAGCAGAACAAAATCTTGTGTGTATGTACAATGCGTATATTTGTGTGTGTGTGTGTGTGTGCGCTTGTGGAGGGGGAGAGAAGAGAATTTCCATTTTACACTCATGTAACATCTGATATGTAACTGCCTTCCCTGAGTTGACGAATACTGGAGCTGCCTCTGCAGGGTACTGTGATGGAGACAGTTCTGTGAACCATCTCTCTACAGTCAGATGCTGCTGAGACTTTAATGAGGCTCTACAAATCAACTGGGGATCCTGCGGAAGTACAGATGCAGATTCAACATCCTCAGAGGAGAAAACTCATGATTATGAAGTTATGATGATTTGATTTGTTTTCTGGTCTGTGTATTGGCAGCTTCACATTCAATATGACTCTACAGCTGAACTCAAAAAACTACCCTTTGGGAAGGTTGATGAGAGCAACTGCCGAGGGACCAAGATCTGGCTAAAAACAAAGCCACCTCAAGTATTGAAACAGAGATACCTCTCCTATTGAGGAAGGAGATTCTTGGCACAGGGCAGAACTGCAGAGAGAAACAGAAGCAAAGACTAAAGGGGAGGGATTCACGACCTCCAAGCCAGATAGAAAAGGGTAGCAAATATTGCTGAGACTGTCACAGTAACCCCACTTTGCCCCCCAAACAGGGGCCTAAGTCTCTTGTTGGGCTGTGCTTCTGTGTCACCTGATGTCAACCACATGCCCAGCACCCACCTGTGATACCCAGGCATCACCTGGTTACCATGGGCTACCCCTGGGCAGTCTTCCTCTCCAGGCCAGATCCTTCTTCCCAGAAGAAGGGTTAGCATCCAGGGAGTTATTAACAGGTGAAACTTCATGAATATTGTGCAGCTATAAAACAGCGGGCGAGGCGAGGGGTTGATACCAGGTCTGCCTGACTCTGTCATCCTTGCTGCTTCTCACACAACGATTGCTCTTTTCACACAGAGGAGAAAACCGGTGCTGCCTCTCCAAATGGCAAAATAAAGCCCATAAATATACAAGTAGGTTGCACTTAAAATCAGGGCACCCAATTTTCTCAATTTAAAGGCCTTTTGTTTTTCATCAAAAATATTTCTTACACTTTGGAGGCCTGCTGTCTTTTTTACTATACTCACAGACGTCCGAAATGGGAGGAATTTTTGCTGATTCAGATACACATTTAGACAGTATCCTAAACCAGCCGCAGCGCCCGCCCTGGGTGTTCCGCAGACAGAAAGTTGGATTCCAGGCTCTCTGCTGTGGGAATAAGTGTGTGAACTGCTGTTCTCTCAATTCTCATTTCACACCCTGGTGGGAGGTGGATGGGTGGTATTTCTGGGTGCCCTCCTGGCATCCCGATGCTGGGTATCTAGTCTCTGCCTAACCCCACACCCCCGACTGTGCTGGGGGAGAACAAGGAACCTCCTGCAGAAATCACTGAGCACACACACATCCTCACACACTGCCTTTCCACGTGGGCACACTGCATCCTCCCCGTGGTTCTCCTCCAGCATCCTACTTCCATCCCCACGGAGGAGACGCGAGATGTGTGCTCATGGCGACCTCGCGGTACTTACGGTCTGTTCATCTTTCTTGGCACCCGGCAAAGGAGAGGGATCTTCAACTCAGCCTGTGGAAACAAAAGCAAGCTCATTACTGGGCCTTCCCCATCATGTTTTAATTCTAGTGAACAGGCTCCTGTCGCTTCCTGTTAAAACGGGATACAGGTGGCAGCTTAGAGGAAACGACAGAGAGAGAATCAATCCAGGTTGATAATTGGTTTATTTCAGGAGGGGATGGGGGAGAGGACGTCTTCCCTGACATGCTGTCCTCTTTCTGTCAGCATTCATCCAATCTGCCCCCCGGGGAGCTGGGCAAACCTATCCCGAGCAAGCCTGGTTTTCCCTGACGTGCCATTGCGTGCTTCCCCTGGGCACCCAGGGCGCATTAGCCCGAGCTCTGCTCTGGAGAGCCCATGTGCGTGCAGAAAGGATGCTTTTCCTTTTAGAGTGTGACTTCGCCATGAAATATTTATTGGGAGTTACATTTACATTTATATACTGCTTCACGTAGGACACCACATTTTATTTGTGGCTTGTATTCGCTTGCGTTGGAGAGATCATTAGTCCCACTTACCATATAAATCAGCAGCAGAGACTCTGAGAGTATTCAATAAGGACTTTACATCCATGATTCCCATTTAGCTGCACAGAGATGCTGGGAGGTATAAAGGATATTACCCATGGGATCAGTTGGGGTTCCAGCAAGAAACAGATGGCACCCTCAAAATGGGTAATTTGAGAACAGTTTAATAAAAAGACGGTTTAAAAGGTGTGGGCAGGGTGTAGGGGATCCCAAAGGACCATGAAGGACCTGAGGGGCTGTGACTGTGTGTGTGTGCCAAGAAGGGTCAAGGGAGCCAGTGGTCATGGAGATCCAGAAGCAGAGCTGTTGGGAAAAGAGCTGTGACTTTCAGGTGAGGGACTCGCAGAGATTGAGCTGCGGTGGGTGGAATAAAAATCTACATCTCATGGGTCTCCTGCCCTGAATCTCTTCCATTGACCAAACTTAATAGGAAGCCAAGTGTGAGGAACCATTGGTATGACTTCTATCCATCAGCCTCCTGGGGCTCCCAGCTAGTGCAGTGGGTTAGAGAGTGAATTTCATTCTTAAAGAGAAGGAGATCCTTGGAGGTTAAATTATGCACCCAAGATCACCCATCTGCAATAAGAGCCCAGATCTATAGGACTTAAGCATTCCGTTTCCTAGCAATTCAACCATATTGCCCACTGAGCTTTAGGTACTCCTAGATCATTCTGCCACCCATGTGTCCGTCTATCCATCCATCCATCCATTCATTCATCTAACCAATAGCCATTTACTGGAAACTAACTCTATTCAAATATTGTGCCTTCCCTCCAGGCATGCCTGAAACTCAGTATAAGGTAGATTCTACACTCCTACTATGATGGTTGTTAGCAAAGTGTTTTATAAAAACAGATGCGGATAAAACAGAATGAATCCCGACTCTGTCTTGGACAGCCCAGGGGATCTTCATAAAGGAGATCATATTTGATCTGGATCTTGCAGATTAAGTCAGCATCTTCTTGACTTACGGAAGTTGTTCTGGGTAAATGAGGTGCCATGTGCAATGGTGTGAAGATGTTAGAATATATAGTGTGACACAGAGACTTTGCACGGCTTGATGGGATCACAGAGGCCAGCAGCTTGGATGTTGGTAGCGTGTGGAAAAGAACCTGGCAAGGTCTATTGGGTTTTGATTGTCAAGGACCATGCACGACAAAGGATGGGATTTGGACTTGAGTTGTGTGATTGTGGACCACTGACTTCACGAAAGTTACCAAAGAACTAGGACTAAACTCCAGTTCTCCCGATACCCTATGTTCTACCCCACAGAAACCCTCACCTTGTGCTTCTAGGTCAGCAAAGGACACAGGGAAAGGGGGGTTGGCCATTAGGTACTCTGGCCATTCTCTCTGGATGAGTGTGGAGCGTCACGGCCTCGTTGTAAGTTGTCTTGTCCAGTGAGGAAGAGGACTTCATCAATATAACACAAACAATGGACATAAATTGCTGGAAGAGTCCTGGACTGAAAACTGAGTTCCAGCGCATGACCTTGTAGGAGCACTTGGTCTCTCCTCCTTTATAAAACAGGAATGTCCATGTCATCCTTTTCCAGTATTAAGTGTGAAATAAGCTGATGCCTCTGAAAATATCCTAAAAACTATAAACATTATGGAAATGTGGACATGCATTCCCTTGCATAACTAAGTAAAGCTTGCAAGTTGTTTTAATGTTGGTCATATTATATTTGGATATGTATGGTTATGGACAGGCTTCCCTGGTAGCTCAGCTGGTAAAGAATATGCCTGCAATTCAGGAGACCCTGGCTTGATTCCTGGGTTGGGAAGATCCCTGGAGAAGGGATAAGCTACCCACTCTAGTATTCTTTGGCTTCCCTGGTGGCTCAGATGGTAAAGAATCTACCTGAAATGTGGGAGACCTGGGTTCAATCCCTGGGTTGCCAAGATGCCCTGGAGGAGGGCATGGCAACCCACTCCAGTATTCTTGCCTGGAGAATCCCCATGGACAGAAGAGTCTGGAGGGATACAGTCCATGGGGTCACAAAGAGTCAGACATGACTGAGTGACTAAGCACAGAGCATGGTTACGGACATTGATTTTTGGATATTAATATTTAGAGGAATTCAGTGACTTGATTACAGTAATGCAGGTCAAATTTGTAACCCCTTTCCCACTTTGGGAGCATTTATGATTTTGAATATCTTGCTTATAATATAGTGACTTCATTCCTTTGAGTGCATTAACCAGGAGTTCTAAGTTATGCTGAAATGAGTCAAAATAAGACTATCTTTGTGGAGGGTTACCTACCCCTGTGCCTAGCTTTTGGCCCGAGCTTATGTACAGTGTGAAGGAATCACAGGTACAGGGTATTTTCCTCCAAAGCTTATAACCTAGGATCAGAGGCCTTGGGGAGGTGGTCAGGAAAGCTCTTTTCCAACCATCCATGGTGTAGCCTTGAACAAAGCATTGGAATGTTATGGACCTCATTTTTTTTTTTTTTTCATCAGAATAATGAAAAGGTTGGGCCCAATAGGTCTCTTCCAGCTCAAAGATTCCTTTAAAAAATTCATTTGAAAACTGCAGTCCCTCCATACTTGGTGACAAAGAATGGTTTAAAAAAGTCAGAAGTATGTTATTATGTTTCTCACACTTTATTGTCTTCTTTAATAGAGCTCCTTGCAGAGCAAAATTGCAGAAAGACTTTTGACAAAGTGCTAATACTTAGGGCATCAGTGGTGGACAGAGGAGTGGCTGGGGAAGGAATTCTTAGCTTTAGCTGTGTACCTAAACCTTTGAAAGTTACGCAATCTTTAACATCAGTGCTTATTAGGTTTGTATTTTAAAATCTTAATAAAAGTTTGAAAGAGAGATTTTACTAGTGGCTTTTAAAAGATGTGAGCAATCTATTGTACAAAAAGAATTTTAAAATGTTATGAAGGGAGCCCAACTTATCTGGCATTTCAAAAGCAAAACTGGGGTCTTGCTGACCCGTATCAGAGGATGAGTCAGTCAAGTGATGCTGTCCATAAGACAGAATGGATGGCATGCACTCCATGAGGCCCACAGCGCCTTGCTCTACTCAAAGAATGTCTAAGCCCCATCTGAGAGCGCTGAGGTCTTACCTGATCTGAGTCATTTTTGTAAAGGATGTGGTGAGAATGGGATGTGGTGAGTCAGACAGAATTTCATGTCCATCAGTTTTACAAATGTCATCTATTAAAGACCATGCCCATCCTTTCCCAACATGCATTTTTAAAAAAATGGAATGAACATTGAACGTCTACTGTGTGTTCTTAGCTGCTGTCACAATAACCCCATATGATCTGTCTTATTGTCCTTATTTTATACAAAACCAAACCAAACATTCACAGGTGGTAGGTAGCCTGCTCTACAACATGGTTTTACAAACCATTGGCCTTCAAATGTTTTAGTTAGGTGTTGGGACACCTTGTCTGCCTGCTCTGAGCCTCAGTTTGCCTGTCTGTAAAATGGGGGTAACATAATAGCTGTCATTAAGACTCTTGTCAGGAAGACATGAGAACAGAAGGTAGCTAAGACATGGAGAAACAGTGATTCACATTAACTTGAACTTTTATAATTAAATGTCCTGTGTCACTTTTGGGTTTTAGTCTCCAGAAATAAGAAATGCTTACCTGCATATCATGACCACCAGATGAGGGAGGCATGGATTCTTTCTTGGGTTGGTCAAAAAGTTCATTTGGATTTTTCCGTAACGTGTTATGGAAACCTGAACAAACTTTTTGGCCAAGCCAATATATTGATGCCTCCAAAATTCTGAGTCAGCTCTACCGGACTGGAGTCCAGATATTGGTATTTTGTAAATGCCCCAGGCATGTTACCGGGCAGTGAGGCAGAGGAAGTGGATATAAGAACCTCAGCCCACTCGTTTCCATCTGCTCAGCACCCATCACTCACTAATACTTCTCCCTCTTACAGAAAGTACAATAACCACACTTGATTCTCCTAGCAGTCCTGCGTGCATGCTCAGTCACTTCAGCCGTGCCTAACTCTTTACAAGCCCCTGGACTGTAGCCCACCAAGCTCCTCTGTCCATGGGATCCTCCGAGCAAGAATACTGGAGTGGGTTGCCATGCCCTCCTCGAGGGGATCTTCCCTGACCCAGGGATCAAACCTGGATCTCCTGCATTGTAGGCAGATTCTTTACCTCTGAGCCACAAGGGAAGCCCCCCTAGCAGTCTTAAACTCACCCTAAAGGGAAACTCAGGGACTCACCACTCAGCAAAAACCCTCCAAATATTTAGAGTTATTTCTGAGTTAATTTTCAGTGAAATGTTGAAAGGAAATCTACTTCTATCTCAACATTTACGACACACGTCAGAGTGGTAAAGGCCGCCAGGCCGCAGCTTCTTGGTCAGATCTTGTCTGTAGGCAAAGAGTAAGTTAAATCAAAGTCCACCTGACTGTGGTATGCTTTAGTCGCTCAGTTGTGTCCGACTCTTTGCAACCCCATGGACTGTAGCTGGCCAGGCTCCTCTGTCCATGGGGATTCTCCAGGCAAGAACACTGGAGTGGTTGCCATGCTCTCCTCAGAATTTTATCCATGTATTCAGCAAACATTTACTGAGGTCTGCTAAGTGCTGGACATGGTCCAGATACTAGGGATTAGACACCACAGAACAAGGCTCTGCCCTCATAGCGTTTGTCTGCTTTTTCCATAGTACTTCACTTTATTTTTTATTACTGCTTTATTGAGGTGTAGTTGCTCTACAATATTGTGCCGGTTTCTGCCGCACAATGAAGTGAATCAGCTCTGTGTGTACATACACGTCCTCCCTCTTGGTCCTCCCTTCCACCCGCCCCTCTAGGTCATCACAGAGCACTGAGCTGAGCCTCCTGGGCTATAATAACAGGTTCCCACTAGGTACCAGCTTTGCCCATTGTGGTGCGCCTAGGTCAACCCCAATCTCCCAACTCATCCCTCCTTCCTCCCACCCGCGTCCCCGTCTGTTTTCTATGTCTGTGTCTCTATCCCTTCCTTGCAAACAGGCTTACCTGTATTATGCTTCTAGGTTCCACATACGTGCATTAATATACATTATTTGTTTTTCTCTTTCTGACTTCACTCTATATGGCAGTCTCTAGGTCCATCCACATCTCTACTGATGACCCAGGTTTGTTCCTTTTTAATGGCTGAGTAATATTCCATTTTGTATAAATGCCATGTCTTCTTTTTTCATTCATCTGTTGATGGACATTCAGGTTGCTTCATTGTCCTGGCTACTATGACTAGTACTTCAATGAACATTGGCGTGCATGTGTCATTTTGAATTATGGTTTTGTCAGGGTATATGCTCAGTAGTGAAATTGCTTCTGGGCTATGTGGGTGTTTTCTTTTTACTTTTTAGGAAACCACCATACAGTTCTCCATAGTGCCATAAATAACTGTAAGGGAGTGAGGTTAAAGATGTATACCTATAAATAATAGAGGAACATAAGGAGCTAGTGGGATACAGTGGAGGCATGCCCAGAGGGGATCCACCAGCTCCCTATAGGTCAGGAGCTTCTTCCCAAGACCCCTATAATTTTCCTTAGAAATAACCCTGACCACTACTTGGGACATGATAATGGGAGTGGGGAAGGGTCTCCAGGCTGAGGAACCTTTCCCCACACTCCCTACTGCCACCCCCCAGGCCTGCAGGTCTTTCTCCAGGAATCTCCAGGATCTGGAGGTGATCTGAGATAAAATAACAACACTAGATACTTGCCTTCATTCGGACACCTTGAGAGGCTGCAAGACCCCAGAAATGGGGGAATTTTTATGGCATTTTGTGCATTCATTTTCTATAGGAACTGAGGCATTGATTTCAGTTTCTTTTTCCAGTTAGCCACAGAAATAAAGCCAAAGCATGGCTCTTGCTCAAAGGGAAGTGATGCTCCTGTGCCATCTGTCAGCCACAGCAGGGTGCTTATTACAAATGGTGCTAACATGTCCAGAGCTGGTTCTGCCATGGGGATGCTGCCTGCATCCTGCCTGTACCAAGAGACTGCACCCGGCCTCCAAGGTCCCATGGTTGGGAAGGATCTGAGCAGGAAGGGACCCTGGGCCTTCAGGGAATACACAGGAAGAGGATATCTTTTTTTTTTTTTTTCTTTTTCACAATGTCTGTTTGTTTCTCCAACAAGGGAAAATACCAACTGCATTAGGAGGTAGAAGCCAATACAGGGCTAATCATAAATGCCACGCCAAGTGCTAGAATTGCCTGAATGTACACCAGGCTCCAAAGCCTAAGAGAAAGGGCTGGAATATGCTCGTCATTAATCTATTTTGCCATGTGCATCTATGCTTTCATTTCAGTAATACAGTTCCCCTGGGGTTTACAGACCCCTAGGCTTCTCGGGTGCCCTGGGAGTCCAAAATGAACCTCAGTTTGAGAAATAGCTGTTCCATCCTAACCTACCCTCCCTATAAGTCTCTTTCACCTCCCTCAAGGTATAAAGAGGGCTATGTCAAGAAAGGTGCATGGCTTGACTGGGGTTCTGAGAGTAAAGTACCCTGGTACTTTAGGAAACGACCGTACTGTTCTCCATAGTGCCATAAATAACTGTAAGGGAGTGAGGTTAAAGATGTATACCTATAAATAATAGAGGAACATAAGGAGCTAGTGGGATACAGTGGAGGCATGTATACTTTAGGCAGGTACCTAAAGTACCCTGGTCATTCATTTGGGCCAATAATCCCACCATTTTGGAGATGATCCCAAAGATTTGCTCACTTCGTAGGTTGAAAAGTATTTTGTAAAGGTAATGGATTTGATGGTTAAAACACATCAATATTTCAGGAAAAAACTGGGAATACATGTAAATCTATGGCTGATTCATGTCAATGTATGGCAAAAACCACTACAATATTGTAAAGTAATTAGCCTCCAACTAATAAAAATAAATGGAAATAAAAAAAAAAAAAAGAAACAAGATTCTACAGACTGGGAGCATGCTTAAGACCTCCCAAAGAATGTACATTAAATTTGGGCATTAAAGCCAGAAAGGCTGCTTCTGAGCTTGTAACCCACCTGGGGTCTCAGTGGATGTGTTAGGAAGGAAAGAATTGCTTTGTAAATAGATGGAATTTGGGGGAGAATCTTAATCCCAAAATAATTAATACCCTTATGGTATAGTAAGCAGTTTAAACAATTGGAAACATGTAAAGTAACAAATCACATTTCCTTGTTATCCAGGAGAACTCCTGTTCTCCACTGGGAGTTCACCCATGCTACCATGCTGAAACATTTTTATCATAAATATTTCTGCTGCATTTCAACCTGATCTGAAATTAATATTTCATGAAGGGAAAACAATGCTTTTGCAGTAAGGACTTTTTTTTGCTCTCAAGTATTTTTCACTTGTTCCTCAAAGATGAAGCTTATAAAAATACTAGCCTCTGTTTATTGCAAAATTTAAGAAACATAGTTGTAATAATGATAAGGTACTTAAATAGATATAGGAAATGACCAGAAGCAAACTAAGAATTGCTGAAGAGGATGTTAGAATCAGTCATAAAGCTAAGGTGTAGAACTGCAACCAAAACTGGGTCAAGGCTAGAGGAACGGGTCTAAATTAAAAGTGGATGCTTTTTCTCATTAAAGTAAGAAAAGAAATGAATATAAAATAAATGCAACCTTCATCTGATTCCCTACACAATCACACCCAATATCCATAAAGTGGTGGCTGTCATTTGGAGTTGATAGAGGGTGTGACGTGTGGACATTCGTGTATTTTGTGAAGAGGGGCAGGAAGTGTGTGTGTGTGTGTGTGTGTGTGTGTGTGTGTGTGTTTGCGTGGTGCACACATTTTGAGCAAACATTGAAATCAAGATTTCTCAGATGTAGATATTCATTTATTTGGTCCCGACCACATGTAATTTTCCTCTATCTTCATATCACAAATGAGAAAGTTACATTTTAAAGGTACACATAGTTAGAGAAAGATATATGCTGATTGGATTTCTAATTCTATGCCCTGGACAGGACAATCAGCTAAATTTAATTTAACTTTTAATTTTATTGGATTTTCGATGAATGGAGGCATTTGAAGACAAGTGGATTGCTATTATAGATTTTTTTTTTAAAGGAATATGGGAGATTGCTTTCCTAGTTTTTCTGCTATTAAGTATGGACATATTTTTAAAAAAGATTTTGCAACTGTCTTGATAACAAGTAACTTCCCTTAAATATCTTTAAGCCATGTTCATGTGCATCCATTTTTTATTTTAAGTGATTTGAAAACACCCTTAATGAACTGGGTGCAGTCTATCGTTTTGGGCTTTATTACTCTTAGTGCTTTTGGTTTTCAAAAGCCATCTCTTTTTCCCTTCTGCAGAAAAAGTTCCTTTTTTTTCCAGTACCAAAATCAGTAAGATTTTTGCCTGTCCCCCTTTCCCTTACTTTGTAGTAAACGACCTCTTTCTTTGTCCTCTCTTCTCCTCATTCACTCGTTTTGCTTTTCACATATTCCTTTCTCCCCTTTGTCCTCCCTTCCTTCTTCCTTAACTTCCTCCTCCTTTCCCTCCTCCCTTCCTCTTTCTGCTCTTTTCTCATTAACATTATTTTACTGTCCAGAGAAAATGGAACTAGAGCAAAATAAAATTAGATTATCAGGAGCCTAGTTTCGTGTTTTCTTCTTCTTTTTATTTATTTATTTATTTTTTCCCAGTTATGTTTATTAGTTGGAGGCTAATTACTTCACAATATTGTAAAGTATTTTGCCATGCATTGACATGAATCAGCCATGGATTTACATGTGGTCCCCATCCTGAACCCCCCTCCCACCTCCCTCCCCACCCCATCCCTCTGGGTCATCCCAGTGGTGTTTTCTTATTTTTTCAAAATTTACTTGTTGAGCCCGCTCCTTCTCTCACTTGGCACTCAGAGATGGTGCTAGAAGCACACGGACAGGGGGCAGGTCCTGCCAGGCCTGGGATTCCTGGGCGGCTCAGTGATAAACAATCTACCTGCAATGCAGGAGACACAAATTCCATCCCTGGGTTGGGAAGATCCCTCTGTAGAAGGAAATGGCAATGCACTCCAGTATTCTGGCATGGAAAATCCCATGGACAGAGGAGCCTGGTGGGATACAGTCTTTGAGGTTGCAAAAGAGTCTGACACGACTTAGGGACTAAACAACTGCCAGGCCCAGATTAATCAGAATATTCCCAACTGTGATGAATTCTCCACTGACTGATTAATGCATTAGGGCAGAGCCAAAGGCAAATTTTGGGAAAAAGAAAGATACAAGAAAATAAACTGAGATTTAGGGATGGGCCTATCTATTTATCTGTCAATCAGAACATATAGGACAGCCTACATCCCACAGATGTTTCATGTCCAATGGTGAAAGCACTGTTATTCTGCAAGCAGTCATTTGTTAGACACCTGCTGTATGATAGTCATCTCTGAGGACCTGTTTCACCATAAGGACTTCAAAGAAGTTTGAAGGAAACCTAAAGATACATGAAGAGGCCTGAAAAGCCAGTATTCACTGGTGGCTCAGGCAGTGAAGAATCCACCTGCAATGTGGGAGACCTAGCTTCAGTCCCTGGGTGGGGAAGAGCCCTTGGAGAAGGAAATGGCAACCCACTCAAGTATTCTTGCCTGGAGAATTCCCTGGACAGAGGAGCCTGGCGGGCTACCGTCTATGGGGTTGCAAAGAGTTGGACAGGACTGAGTGACGTTCCCTTTCACTTTCAAGAGGAATAAAAATTAATAATAATGATAATGATGATGATACTATTTACTGAATGCCAGAACCTTATGCAGGACATCCTGTGTAATTTAGACTCCATTGTAAGGCAACAATCCGAGTGACCCAGATTTTTTAGTATTGAGCCATTCTGTCATTGTGTTCAGCACGAGTCCTCTTGAGCCCAATCTGTTTAGCAAACACATGCACAGTATGGATTCAGATGAGACCTTCACTTAATTTGTGCCTTCAAACGCATTTAGAACTTAACTCCTGAATTGAACTTCCTCCATGTAATTAAGGTTTTCTTTATCCCCTTTTCTATTTAGGATCACTTCCCTAGCCAGGGGCAAGGCAGGTCTCTAAGTCCAGGTACGCCAGATTGTACCATGAATTGTACAACTTGAGCCTCTATATCTCTCGTCTGAAAAAATAGGGATATAAGCCCTCATGCTTCTTTGCTCAGAGGATGATTCTAAAGACCAAATGAGATCATGGAAGTGAAAGTATTTTGTAAACTATTAACTGTTTAGGCAAATCTAGTTCAACAGCTAACTACTGAGCAATTTCTATGTACCATGAGGAATACTGAGGATATGAAATTGACAAGGAAAGTATTCTAAAGGAATTAGCATCATTTTTTCATTAAACCTTTGTGTTTTCAGGGGGCATGTACATTTGGGAAGTTGGAAGATACTACTAAGGCTTTGATAAATGGCTGATTAAAATAAATGCAAAAATGATGAGATTATTTTTCTGTAGAAATCACCTTATAATAAGACTTCTTTAGGTCAACATTCCTCTTTAGAAAGAGACCCAAACTCCCAAAGATTCTAATGATGGTTTGTCTGAATATAAAATGATAATATAGCCACTCTCATTTATATTGCACTTCATACTTGTTAGACACTGTAATATGTAAATTTTACATACCGCATCTCATTTCTCACCACACATTCAGAAGTTAGGTATTGCCAATTCCAATTTGTAAATAGTAGCCTAAGTTTCTGAGAAGTTAAATAACTTGTCTAAAATCATCCTGCTAGGAAGGGAAGGTTTGAATTCAAACCTAGCCTATCTATTTCTCAAAAGATGGATGGGGTGGCTTAGTAGGGAGAACTTGGGAACAGACGTAGGAGTCCGGGATGGGCAGAGTGTGAAGGTGTTCTCTGGGAGGGGACCAGAGAGAGATGGAGCTGGCCAGCAGATCCCTAGATTTGCCCAGCTCGTCTGTCCCTAGACTTGCCCAATTCTACGAATATTCCTAAGTAGCCGTGGGGTGGGGGGGGGGAGGGCACAGACTGGCTCCCAGGTGTCTATCAAGTCATTAGATCATCAGTAGCTGGGCAAATCCAGCTATTGTAATGACACAGCTCTGACTCTGTGCTCATCAAGCTAGCTCCTGACAGTTATTTGATATCTCGTGTAGATTTACCTGCCGGGAGGGAACTTACAACTTGAATACACCCTTCGCACTTGAACAAAGTCACAGAAGATGAATGTATGGGCCAGAATACCAGAGTGAGACAATGCCCTCAAGTCCTGTTAACTCAGAGTGCCTTGCATAAAATTAGTCTTCTGAATCTGCTGATTTGATGAAGTGTGGGTCCTTGGGTGCCCTGCAAAGGCTCAATTCTCTCAGATGTTGGGCTTGACTACCTGCCACCCTTCATCTTTAACGCATGCTAAATTCAACAGAGAAGACATCACAATAAGGGCTGTGCCCTCAAACACATGGCTACTGAATTTCCATGTTATGTCCAGACCGTTTGGCTCATCTTATATCATGGGGCAAATAGCTATTCACAGAGCCATTTAAACTGGTGGGATTCTAATTCCCAGGCTTAGATGTTTGGGAAGCAATGTTTCAGTGAGCATCACCAATGAAGTACAAAAATACAAATTCACACACATATTTTACTATTGCTAATGGTATATCTGGGAGTCGTAAAGTGCTACCGGTTAGTTGGAAGGAAAGTGATGTTATGATCACGACCCTGAATACTTTCAGTGGTGCCCTGAGGGCGTGCAGTGCAAAGAGCAGGGGCTTAGGATTTCAGTAGACCTGGCTCCTCTTTCTGCTGTGAAATGGACAATGTATGGAGCCTCTCTGAACCTTGGTATCCTCTTTTACAGAGTGAGAGCTAGTTTATCTACTAAAACAGTGGAAAACAGTAAGTATTCATTGCCCAGCACACAGCAGGCATTCAAATGGCAATTTTTCTGTTCATTGGTATTTGGAGAACATGATTAAAATTAAACCAATTAACCTTAATTTTGAATAAACGTGGTGATGATTCCCAAAGTATTCTGTCTACAGAAGTAACAAAAATAGCAAAATTTCTATGATTACTGTTTCTCATAATTCTGGTTTTCATGATGATTTTTATCAAGCCACTCCTATATAACCTATATAATCTGATGTTTCTCAGTCTTATTGGTAAGTTACTTCCCCAAGTTGCTGAAAGTTTTGTTCAATCTGTTAAAAATATTAAATCTGACTTAGATTTAACCACTTATCTCTATTCAATAATTTAACTCCTTTGAACATTTTTCTCATGCTAGGAAGGGTAGGCACAGCTTGGAGCAACCGTCCAGAACTCAAATCTTGGTGGACCTTGGCTTTTGCCTACCAGGGTGAACCTAACTGCTTTTTGTGATGGCATCTGTAAAACGGTACTTCCAGCACTAGCTCAGCTACCTGTTGTGATGTGGCAGCAACACTATACAGTTGCTATTTATCTGTTTTCTGAATGTCTCCTCTGTGTCAGACACAATATATACATTCACTTTCATCCTCATAGCAACCTCTAGTGTGTACTAACCCACACCATTTCAAACTACATAATACAAACAACAGCTAACCAAAACTCAGAAAGATTAAGTCACTTACCCTCAAACACGTATTTAAATCACACCCCACATTCATATTAGTTTTGACTGATCTCAAAGCCTCTTTTCCATATCACCATACTGTCCATCCTCATCAACTTTTCGAGCCTCAGTTTCAACATCTAACGTTGCCCTGCCTGCTTCATTAAGTTGTTAAGATCATTAAATTAAAAAAAAAAATGCCCAAGGACTCTGTTGGTTCTATGAGGCTATGCAACTATGGTATATTACTATTCTCTAATGAGATTATTAAAATAAAATATTAATAAAACTTTCTATATTAATAAATTTCATGCTGGTTGTAAGCATGTTTTAAGCATAAGGCCAGAACTGATGTTGGGTGAGGAAAGGAAAGTAATGTAGAAAAAAGCAACATTTATTGAACACGTACTTAGTTGTTCTTGCTTAGTTGCTCAGTCGTGTCTGACTCTTTGCAACCCCATGAACTACAACATGCCAGGCTTCCCTTTTCTTCACTATCTCCCAGAGTTTGCTCAAACTCATGTGCATTGAGTCAATGATCCCATCTAACCATCTTATCCTTGGTCTTCTCCTTCTCCTGACCTCAATTTTTCCAGCATCCGAGTCTTTTCCAATGAGAGAAAAAACAAAACAAAAAAATATTTATTGAGCACATACCAAATATTGTTAGACAAAATGTTTGGATTTTTCAGTTACATCTTACAGAAACACTCAAATGAACTTCTTGGCCAACCTGATATTAAATATATCTCATATGTTATTTAATATGAATATATTATTGAGGCTAAAAAGAATTGTCAGTACAAGTGATGTGCTCTTGCTCCATTATAAAGATGTAGGACTGGAGGGAATAAAGTAGCATTTCTGGTCAAGCTGTGGAATTTGGATCCTGATCAACTTAATCAGATGTAAAATCCTACAGTCTTTTCAAGAGAGCACTTGACTTATGGCAAAGCAAGCTAGGGACAGGTTCCTGGGCATTAAGCCAGGGTTGGCCAGGTGGTATAGAAAACCATAATCTTTGGTTTTAGAATGGAGTTGTTCATAAAATCCTCTGAAAGAGCTCCTTGGAGAAAAGAAAAGAAACATCACCATTAAGAGGGTTAGGCTGAGGACTTCCCAGGTGATTAAGAATCTACCTGTCAATGCCAAGGACACTAGTTTGGTCCTTGGTCTTGGAAGATTCCGCATGCCATGGAGCATCTAGGCCTGTATGCCACAACTACTGAGCCTGCAGTCCCACTGAGGTTGTGCGCCACAAGAAGAGGAGTCCCCGTGATGAGAAGCCTGCACACTGCAGTGAAGAGTGGCCACACTTGCTGCAACTAGAGAAAGCCCGTGCACAGCGACAAAAGCCCAGTAGAGACAAAAATAATAATAATAAATAAATTAATTAAAATGAGGGCTAGTGTCAAAAACCACTCAAGAATGGATTCAAGGTGAGCTCTATGAAGCTGCAAAGAAACAGTGGCCACCTTTCATATCAGCCAGAATCAGGTGCAAAAACTTGGCCACTCAAGTTCTTCATCTGTAAACCAGGCAAACCAATATCTAACTCTCAAGTTTGGGTGTAAGGATTAAGTAAGTTAATGCATATAGACTGGCTCATTTAGTCGCTAAGTTGTGTCTGACTCTTTATGACCCCATGGACTGTAGCCCACCAGGCTTCTCTGTCCAAGGGATTCTCCAGGTAAGAATACTGGAGTGAATTGCCATAGACTGGTTGGTAAGAGTTAAATAAACCCCAGTTAGCCTTCTTGCTTCTCTAGGGCATATTTTATCTTAAGTTTATCGGATAATTTCTGAAATTTGTTCTTTCTCTGCTGACCTCCAGTTAGCCTAACCTACAACTGACTTCTCAGTTTTTGAGATAACTATTTCTAACCTACAACTGACTTTCTAATTTTTGACATAACTGTTCCCTGTGGTCTGGGTGGTCCTTGGGGATCCAAAGGAACAGCATTGAGAAGCCATGCCATAGTAGAGGGGCTTCCCAGCCCCTCTTTCTTCATTGGTAAAGAACCCACCTGCCAGTGCAGGAGAGATGTAAGAGATGATGGTTTGATGCCTGGGTGGGAAAGATCCCCTGGAGGAGGGCATGGAAACCCAGTCCAGTATTTTTACCCGGAGAATCCCATGGACAGAAGAGCCCGGTGGGCTATGGCCCATAGGGTTGCAAAGAGTCGGTCATGACTGAAACAACTTAGCATGCACACACACCACAATAAAGAGAGATAATTAGACAAGTAACATGGGTACATCCTAGTAAAATCAGTACTGATGAAGTCCAGCTACATCAGTCTCCTTTAAAGTATAGACACTTTGATGACACATTCTCTTTCCTGTCTCATTCTAACTCTATCATTTGTTTATCTCTAAGAAGAAGAGACATCTAGAAGAGATGCCTCCTGGCACCCCTCGAGGGTGGGCGTTTTGCTCCAACCTCACCCTCCGTCTTGAGCTCCTTACCCCTGGAGAGGGAAGAGGATGAGCATGGTTGCAAAGTCCACACTCCTCAAGCCCAACACAGAAAGAAAACCACTTCAATTTAGAACATTTAAGAAATATCCACCCACAGAGGCTCCAGGAGTTAACTTTTACTTTTAATGGCCTACTTTGAATGGAGGCTGCCTTTCCAGGTGGCTGTTGCCATTAACATCAGTCAAGAAAGCTGGTGACCCTCCTGAACTTAAATCTGAGTTGCCAACAGTCAGGAGAAGATTGAAAACATTTCGTCTTTAAATTTTTGTGGGTCAGTATCTCGATTCCTTCTTCCAGCAGAAGAAAGGGAT
The DNA here is from genome assembly GCF_033118175.1 of Dama dama. Classification (NCBI taxonomy): domain Eukaryota; kingdom Metazoa; phylum Chordata; class Mammalia; order Artiodactyla; family Cervidae; genus Dama; species Dama dama. The sequence continues at coordinate 11,327,235 of NC_083686.1, read as the reverse complement.
CTTTAAAAACTGATCAAGGGAGCCGGTTTCTTTTCTCCCTTTCGATGCTTTATAGATGGCCCAGCATTCATGTTAGAAAAAAAGCCTTTTATTCTTGCTGTCAGCTCTCTCTTAATGATCCTCTATGACAGTGAGATGACCACTCAGATGAGGCTGGCCTACAAGGTTACCTGAACAGTGTCGGGAGTGCCAAAAGCCTTGTGCTGAGATGTCCCTTGCATGAGGGGTCCGTGAGGGCATCACGGAGAACTCCAGGAGCAGGTAATCCAGGAGGCAGGGGGTTGAAATATTCTCAATGTTCAGCAGTGTCCTTTAGCAGAACCCTCCTCCTAGGTCCGTTTAGGTTTGGTTTCCTGTGAAATGCAGCCGCAGAGCTTGGGTGGTGTGACCTGTCTAGGGCTGGGACTTCCTCTTCTTGAGTTCAGTGCAATAAATGAAGCTATAGGAGGCTGAGGTCTCCAAACCCGAAGGGTGTCCTTAAAGACACATGAGGTCCTCATGTGGCACTTTGAAATTACCAGAACATCTGGAAACACTGCTGAGTAACATGGAAGCATATGGGTTTATATGCACATGGAACACTGATTGGGCATCCCTAGTAGCTCAGCTGGTAAAGAATCTGCCTGCAATGCAGGAGACCCTAGTTCGATTCTTGGTTCAGGAAGATCCCTTGGAGAAGGGATAGGTTACCCACTCCTGTATTCTTGGGCTTCGCTGGTGGCTCAGATGGAAAAGAATCTGCCTGTAATGTGGAGATGTGGGTTTTATCCCTGGATTGGCAAGATGCCCTGGAGGAGGGCATGGCCACCCACTCCAGTAGTCTTGCCTGGAGAATCCCCAGGGACAGAGGGGCCTGGCTGGCTTCAGTCCATGAGGTCACAAAGAGTCAGACATGACTGAATGACTAAGAACACAGCTCAGGAACACTGATTTATCTTGTGACATGATGTTGCTGATGGCTTCCTGAGACATCCCCTCTTCCCCCTGCAAGGCATATGGACCAAATCCTTCAGGGATGATGTAGAGAATGTGGAATCTGGTCTTTTTCTTGCTGTACTAAATATTTAGTTATGTGATCTTGGACAAGTTGCAGCTTATTTCTCAACCAGTTTCCCTGTCTATGATTGAGAAATAGTAATGTTTATATTTTAGAGATATTCCAAGAAATGAATGGAATGATGCTCATTTGTTCAATAAATGCATGGGGAAAAGTTTGGGGAACATATTAGTTGCTCAGTATATTTTAATTTTGTTCTGCCTTAATCCTAGTTCATTTAAACGGACAGCAAGTCCTTGTAAAGTGCCTGCTGTTCTCTTGGTGCTCACCACTCGGTACTCTAGTTTTATATAAATTGCTATTTTATATAAAATGATGTTGAATCCCATCATTATTTAAAATATACTCAAAGGTATAGAAGTTTATATTTTCAGAGATACACAACTCTGATTTTGACTTACCATACACTCCAAAGGTGATGTTAAGGTAAGCATTAATGAATCATGCTCAGTCATGTCCAACTCTTTGAGGGCCCATGGATTGTAGCCGACCAGGCTCCTCTGCCCAGGGAAATCTCCAGGCAAGATTACAGGTGCGAGGTGCCATTTCTTACTCCAGGCGCCCTTCCCGACCCAGGGATCGAACCCACGCCTCTTGCGTCTTCGGCATTGGCATGCCGATTCATTACCACTAGCATCACCTGGGAAGCCCAAGCACTGGTTAAGTGTTACTCATATGCCAGGCACTGTCCTGAGCAATTTGCAGGCATTATCCTACTAAATCTTTCTGATAATCAGGTGAGGAAAATATGTTTAAACCCCTTTGTAACTGTGAAAACTGAAGCCTGGAGAGATTCCATAATCTATCCACCATATCAATTAGCTTCTGCTGCATCAGGGGCTCAAAGCAATAACCATTTCATTTAGTTTGCTGTTGTGTGGGTCACTTTGTTGGTAGTTTGGCCTGGACCTGTGAACACAGGGGCTGTGATAACAAAGTTACACAAAGTGGGTGCTAAAACAATGGAAATGTGTTGTCTCCCAGTTTTGGAGGCTAGAAGTCTGAATCAGGAGTTGGCAGAGCTGGTTTCTTCCGAGGGACACGAGGTAAGGATAAATAGTGGTCATCATATTTATACAGCACTCTTCCTGGTCCGTGTCCACATATTTCCTTTTTTTTTTTTAAGCACACCAGTCATGTCGAATTAGGTCCTGTCCTAATGACCTCATTTTAAGAGCCTACTTATTGGAAAAGACCCTGATGCTGGGAAAGATTGAAGGCAAGAGGAGAAGCGGACACTAGAGGATGAGATGGTTGGATGGCATTATTGACTCAGTGGACATGAGTTTAAGCAAACTCTGGGAGAGGATGAAGGACAGGGAAGACTGAAATGCTGCAGTCCATGGGGTCACAAAGAATTGGACAAGACTTAGCAACTGAACAACAGCACTTCTTTAAAGACCTTTTTCCAGGTAAGGTTATATTCTGAGACGCTGGAGGTTAGGACTTTAATATACAGATTTGGGGAGGTGGACACAGCTAGGACAACCTGGCCATGAGGTGTCTTCTGGTGGGTTGGCAGGCAGTTGGGTGATGTAGGATTGTCCCATTCATGTTTCTGTCAGTTGTCAGGAGGTCATCCAGGTGCCTGAGTTCTCCTTTCCGAGGCTTCTCATCATCCAGCAGGCTAGCTAGGACTCATCCACCCCCGATGGGCCCTGGGCTCCAAGTGCAGCAAGAAAGGGAAAGTCTCAGTAATCAAGCCTTTTCTGAGATGCTGCTTGCATCCTGTTTACTATGGCTTCATTAGCCAAAGCGAAATGCTCGGCCAAATCCAAAGGAGTGTGGGAGAAGATCACACAAGGGGTAGAAACAGAAAGGAGATCATTGTGGCATTCATCGACAAATAATCGAGTGCCTATATTTGCATCTAGTTAGTGGCCGGACTGCAATGGGAACCCATGTCTGATGTTATGAAACTCCTTGCTTCATATCAAACAATAGAAAACAGTTTGGTACAGTGAAAATATGGCTAATACTGGAGGTGATATTTATAGCTTTTCAGCAATTTCATTTATTCATTCATTAGCTCATCCATCCATTCATTATCTATTGAATATTTACTATGTGCCAAACACTCCATTAGGTGCTGAAAATACAGTTTGGTGAAAAACAAGCTAATCTTGTCCTCCTGGAACTTTCAGATCAGAGGAAGAGAAAATAAATGAGTGGGCTTCACAAATATCTATAAAACTACAACTTGTGATAAATGCAATGCAATGACCCCATCAGACATCCATTCACGTAGCAACACTTCTTGACCTCCCCTACCTGCTGTCACGGGCTAAGTATGGGACACAGAGGTGAAAAAGAAAAATCTTGTTCCTACCCTTATGGAGCTTAAAATGCAATGGATTAGAGACACATTGAACACAAAATAATGATCAGGGTGATGCTCCTCTGAGACAGAAACAAAGAAAGCCTTTTGGTGCACTAGAAGCAAATATACTGTAGTCTGGATTCAGGAATGACTTTCCTTGGGAGGAGGAGTGATGCTAAAGTCAGGCTGTGATGCTAAACTCTAAGATGAGTTGGATTTGCTAGAGCAAAAGTGAAAAGGAGGGGGGGAGAGGAAGGGAAGGAAGCAGGAAGAAAGAAAGAATGGAAGTCGGAAGGGAAGAGTAAGGGAGGGAGGGAGAGTAAATCTAACATCAGGAAGAAGAGTCAAGGTCAAAAGGATTGTATGACTAAATGCCTGGGTGGAAGAGACAGAGGAGCTCAGTGGGGGAAACTAGAAAAGCAAAAGGGGCTTGGAGTGCTAAGAACGAAGTGTGATACAGACATAACTGGATGGACAAGGAAATTTCTTTCTGGGTCTGAGCCCAGCTACCCACAAGTTCCAACCCATCTCTCCCTCTTTCCTGTTATCTATATCCTACATTCCATGGTCATTTAATTCTTTTTAAATTAATGAATTAATTTAAAATTTAAGCTTCTTGTTTTATATTGGGGTATAACCACTTAACAATGTTGTGATAGCTTCCGGTGCACAATGAAGGGACTCAGTCATACATACACACGTATCCATTACCCTCCAAACTCCACTCCCATCCAGGCTGCAACATAACATTGAACAGAGTTCCCTGTGCTATACAGCAGGTCCTTGCTGGTTATCCATTTTAAATCTAGTAGTGCCTACATGCAACTCCCTAACTATACCTTCCCCCTGCCCTTCCCACCTGGTAACCATAAGATGTGGTACATATACATCATGGAATATTACTCAACCATTACAAACGATGAAATAATGTCATCTGAAGCAACATGGATGGATCTAGAAATTGTCATACTGAGTAAAGCAAACCAGACAGAGAAAGTGAAATATCGTATGACATCCCTTACATGCAGAATCTAAAAAAGAAATGATACAAATGAATTTATTTACAAAAGAGAACCAGACTTAGAGAATGACTCTTCTTCTGTTTGGATAACAGTTGCTTTTGTATTAATTCCTTCATGAATCCTTATCTCTTGTCCACCACACTCTTCCCCTCAACCAGAGTTTATTGGGTCCATAGTCCCTGAGAGTGTTAGGAAAATCGAGAGGAGTTTGGGTTTTGACACAATTACCCAGATGCACCCCTGAAAGACTGGCTGGCTTGGGGCAAAGAACTTGACAATTCTGAGTCTCACATGTAAGGTGAGGGTGGTGATGCTTACCTGGAGGGATGATGCGAGGTCAAATTACTTATCTCCTGTGTGCGGTACTGCACCTGGCATCTAATTTACCTTGGGTCTTTGGTTTCACCTGGGGTCTCTCACAGTGCCACTAAAGCACAGGACGGGGCCACCAGCAATGCTAGCTGGTGGATAAGTGGCCCCGCATGTGTGCGTGTAGAGGATCCAGGATGGGTGCAGAGCCGCCTGTGAGTCTGAGTAGGACATTCCTATGTCAACACTTGATATGGTGAGTTTGTGCACGCTCAGTCGCTTCATTCATGTCTGACTCTTTGCAATCCCATGGATTGTAACCCATCAGCCCCTTCTGTCCACAGGATTCTCCAGGCAAGAATACTGGAGTGGGTTGCCACGCCCTCCTCCAGGGGATCTTCCTGACCCAGGGATCAAACCCGTGTCTCCTGTGTCTAATGCACTGAAGGCAGATTCTTCACCTACTGAGCCACCAGAAAAGCCCACTGTGAGTTTATCCAGTCTTTACTTTCTAGGTAGTCCACTCAAGCTATGATGTCTTTGGGTAGATCACAAGAAAGACTTACAGAAAAAATGAAACAAAATCCTACAAAAAAAAGCAGGCATTTTAAAGTCCGATCACATTCAAGTCAGACTATGGATTCTGAGATGGAGAGAAAGAAGGTCTTTACTGGCTCTTGCCAACCCCCTGGGAGGCAGAGCTCCAAGACTGTCAGGCTTTGGAGTTACACTAGCTTAGCTCAAATCCCTTCTGGCTCCACTAATTGAATGGATTTCAGCAAGTTATCTAATTTAACCAATTTTCTTGTTTCTTGCTTGTGAAAGGGAGTGGGACACTCCTAACCTCATAGCATTTTTTTCAATGCATGAAATGATAAAATTATCTTACAAATACATGTAGATAAGAAAATATGTCAACAATGTGGAACCCATTCAGACAGATTTTAAAATGTTTTTTCAACTTCTCTGAATTTAATGCTTATGAGGAGAAACTGAAGTTTTCATCTGTACTTTGAAAATAATTTTATATTTTGGAATAAATATAGACTTATAAGAAAATGCCAAAATAGTATACAGACAGTTCAAAAAGTACTCAGTTTCTCTAGAGAAACTGATTTCTTTTGTTTTTCTTGCTCAATCCCACTTATAATTAGGAAAACGGAAATTAAATCAGAATGAGATACCATTTTAGAGCTCCAAATTGGAGATGTTTTATTTTTATTTACTTTTTGAAAGCAATTTTTATTTATTTTTTTATTCCATAACATATGGTTAAATTTAAGTTTATTATTTTTTTTTGGAGTATAATTGCTTTGCAATGTTGTGTTGTTTTCTACTGTACAATGAAGTGAGTCAGCTACATGTATATGTGTATCCCCTCCCTCTTAGAATACCACCCCTATGCCCACCCCCACCAAGTCACCACAGAACGCTGAGCTGAGCTCCCTGTAATTTACAGCAGGTTCCCACTAGCTTATTCTATACATGGTAGTGTATTCATGTCAATCCCAACCTCCCAATTCCTCCTACTCTCCTCCACTTGTTGATTCTCCACATCTGTGTCTCTGTTCTTGCCCTGGAAATAGGTTCATCAGTACTATTTTCTTCTAGATCCCACATGTGTGTGCCAATATACACTATTTATAGTTTTTCTCTTCCTAAATTACTTCACTCTGTGTGACAGGCTTTAAGGACTTCCCTGGTGGCTCAGACGGTAAAGCGTCTACCTGCAATGCAGGAGACCTGGGTTCGATCCCTGGGTTGGGAAGATCCCCTGGAGAAGGAAATGGCAACCCACTCTAGTATGCTTGCTTGGAAAATCCCATAGATGGAGAAGCCTGGTAGGCTACAGTCCATGGGGTCGCAAAGAGGCGGACACGACTGAGGAACTTCACTCACTCGCTCATTGCAGCACTATTTACAATAGCCAGGGTATGGAAACAACCTAAATGGCCAGACAGATGAATGGATAAAGAAGATATGGTACATATAGACAAGGGAGTATTACTCACCCATAAAAAAGAACATGTGAAATTTTAATGCTAATTTGGTCTTCAGAGCAAATTTGATATATAGTTTTGTTTTAGAAACTGATTTCTTATAAATAACTGATAGCTTATGGTGAATGGTATTGGATTTGTGATCTCTGAAGAAGAAGATTTAGCTTTGGGATCAGGACCCAGGCTTGAATACTCTTGAAGCCTGAGTTCTTGTGTGGCAGAAGTTTTATTACAGTGAAAAAGGACCCAGAAAGCTTCTGACATAGATATCAGAGAGTGCTCCACTTATCAAGTCTTATCAAGGCCTTATATACTTTCACCAGACCCACTCCCACAACATACACCTTAAATTAACAAGATTAGAACTAACAATAGAAAGGTTTTACCAGACCCACTGCCACAACATAAGATAACACAATTAGTCAGAAGATTCTTGTTCAGTTCAGTTCACAGTTGCTCAGTCCTGTCACATTCTTTGCAAGCCCATGGACTGCAGCATGCCAGGCCTCCCTGTCCATCACCAACTCCCAGAGTTTACTCAAACCCGTGTTCATTGAGTCAGTGATACCATCCAAACATCTCATCCTCTGTCATCCCCTTCTCCTCCTGCCTTCAATCTTTCCCAGCATCAGGGTCTTTTCAAATGAGTCAGTTCTTCAGATCAGGTGGCCAAAGTATTAGAGTTTCAGCTTCAGCATCAGTCCTCCCAGTGAATATTCAGGACTGATTTTCTTTAGGATGGACTGGTTGGATCCCCTTGCAGTCCAAAGGACTCTCAAGAGTCTTCTCCAATACCACAGTTCAAAAGCATCAATTCTTTGGTGCTCAGCTTTCTTTATAGTCCAACTCTCACATCCATATATGACCACTGGAAAAACCATAGCTTTGACTAGATGGACCTTTGTTGGCAAAGTGATGTCTCTGCTTTTTAATATGCTGTCTATGTTGGTCATAACATTATTTCCAAGGAGCAAGTGTCTTTTAATTTCATGGCTGCAGTCATGATTCACAGTAATTTTGGAGCCCCCCCCCCACCCCCAAAGAAAGCCTGTCACTGTTTCCATTGTTTCCCCATCTAGATGCCATGAAGTGATGGGACCGGATGCCATGATCTTAAGCCAACTTTTTCATTCTCTTTCACTTTCATCAAGAAGCTCTCTAGTTTTTCTTCACTTTCTGCCATAAGGGTGGTGTCATATGACACATATGAAGTTTTTGGTATTTCCCCTGGCAATCTTGATTCCAGCTTGTGCTTCATCTAGCCTGGCATTTTGCATGATGTACTCTGCATATAAGTTAAATAAGCAGGATGACAATATATAGCCTTGATGTACTCCCTTCCCAATTTGGAACCAGTCTGTTGTCCCATGTCCAGTTCTAACTGTTGCTTCTTGACCAGCATATAGATTTCTCAGAAGGCAGGTCAGGAGATCTGGTATTCCCATTTCTTTAAGACTTTTTCACAGTTTGCTGTGATCCACACAGTCAAAGGCTTTGGCATAGTCAATAAAGCAGAAATAGATGTTTTCCTGGAACTCTCTTGGTTTTTCGATGATCTAGCGGATGTTGGCAACTTGATCTCTGATTGCTCAAACGACTGCACAATTGCACTCATCTCACACACTAGCAAAGTAATGCTCAAAATTCTCCAAGCCAGGCTTTAACAGTACGTGAACCATGAACTTCCAGGTGTTCAAGCTGGATTTAGAAAAGGTTCTTGTTAAGGAGAAATACACCCTTGAGCAAGACACATTGTTATTATATAATCTTTAGTACAGAGCTTAAGGAAAAACATACCCTTGAGAAAGATGAATTGTTTATTGTGTAATCATTAGGCTTAAAGAAAGTTTGTTGTTATAACAACTCAAGAATTTAAGAAAAAATGTCTTATGTGACTAAGGCAGAGCTATGTAGAAAAATGTTTGTCCCCTTCTCCTCCTTGAGAGCCCTGGACCTCTTTCTCCTCCTCCCTGAGGGCTTTGGACTCCTAAGAATCAATCTACCTAGGAATTAACTCTCTCATAACCATTTTGTACAGAAAGAGATTTTATTCTTAACTTACTTCTTCTCTTAAGGCCAAGATAAAGTGTTGGAGGAGAAAAAAAAAGAGAGCAAGGTCTGACCTAACTTTACCACTTTCCTGTTACTCTTGCACTCTCCTCATATTTCTCTTGAAAGTTTTTGAATAAAACAAATTTAGGTGATCAATTTGTGGGTCCAGGATGAGCATCGCAATATCCCCATGTGGTCTTGGGTTTCTTCCTTTCAGTAGGTGGTGTCTGCCAAGTTCAGCTTCCTGTCACGCATCTGGTATCGGGGTGGTGTCAGCCTGGGATTGCAACTTGCACATACAGATATACTGAGAACATAAGAGACTGTCTAGCACCATCATGGTGGGTGTGTTGTTTATTTCATAAACTCCTGGTTGAGAGTACTGTGTCCTGCAATGGATCAAAATCTCTGGATTTTTTACCAGTTGTATGGGAGTTACTGTGTGAAAACCTGGATTAATTAGCACCAGCATTTCTGATTTGGAAGAAAGACTCTGATGCTGGGAAACATTGAAGTCAAAAGGAAAAGAGGACGCCAGAGGATAAGATGGTCAGATAGCATCACTGACTCAATGGATATGAACTTGAGCAAACTCCAGGAGATATGAAGGACAGGAAGCCTGGCATGCTGCAGTCCATGGTGTTGCAAAGAGTTGAACACGCCTTAGCAACTAAACAACAAAACAACAACAATTTCTGATTTATTACAATTTAGCATCTGTTTATGTGGGTGCCTTGGTGGTCTGACCGTGGGCCCCTGAGTGGGACTTGCCTCATACTGATTGCCTTTCCCTTCTCGTCTCTTATACCAGATCCTTCAGGACACATCCCATGAGGCCCCCACATGTTCTCCCTCTTGTATCACTCTGACATCTTTGGATGGGGAAGAACCTCTGCTGAACTTAAGGCTTATCCTCTGATGGATTTCTTATTTGCTCCATTTCACCTGGGTCTGTGTTGCTCATTGGTCAATTTTCCTGACTGCCAAGAAATAGATTCTTGGGGAAAATCTCAGGTATAAACACAGTTGACATTCAAACACATCTAATCATATATGGGGAACTAGAGCTGGTGGATCTTGTCCCATTGAAGTCCTTTCTTTCCAGAAGGAATCTTCAGATTTTCCCTGATTCTTGGCCCAACCACCCTGACACATCCCACAGAAAGGCTGACCCCCCAAAAGGGAAATTTAAGACTCAGTGTCATAGCTCTTGGGTCAGAGGTAAACCATTATTTTGAACATAACATGTTCCTGATCTTTGGATTTATCTCCTGGCCTAATTTTGCTGCTTCCATGCTAAGGTTCTTTAGCCATCAGAGAGGTGAAGGTGGTAAGTAAATGCAGAAAGAGCTTTTCCTTAAAATCTCTGCCCAGGTTCCTAAGGCTCATATAATTCATTGTTCACAGAATGTTAGGTGGTTTACCAATGAATAAATCTCCATTAAATTTGAATTTGTTGCCTAGCTCACATTAATTTTCTCCAGGAGAGCCTCATGGGACTAACACAAAAAGTTAAAACTTCAATACATACCAGACATTGTTCTTGGCACTTTGCATAAAGGCGTATTTAATCACCACAATGATGCCTCCGTGTTGGTGCCATTTTTGCTATTACCTATTGTGCAAAGGGCTTCCTTCATAGCCCAGTTGGTAAAGAGTCCACCTGCAATGCAGGAGACCCTGGTTCGATTCCTGGGTCAGGAAGATCTGCTGGAGAAGGGATAGGCTACCCACTCCAGTATTCTTGGGCTTCCCTGGTGGCTCAGCTGGTAAAGAATCCACCTGCAATGTGGGAGACCTGGGTTCAATCCCTGGGGTGGGAAGATCCCCTGGAGAAGGGGATTCCCCTGGAGAATTCCATGGACTGTATAGTCCATGGGGTCGCAAAGAGATGGACACGACTGAGCGAATTTCACTATTGTGAAAAAGTCCCTGGGCAGGGTAGACCCCCTGGAGGAGGGTATGGCAACCCGCTCTGATAGTCTTGCCTGGAGAATCCCGTGAAAAAAGGAGTCTGCTGGGTTAGAGTCCATAGGGCCTCAAAGAGTCTGGTATGACTGAAGTGACTTCGCATGCATATGCATACACGGTGAAAAAAGCAACCTCAGAATCGTTAGGTTCTCACCACATTGGTGATAGATAGATTCATTTGACCCCTTGTCTCCAGGTGCCCCTTCCTGGCTTTGGCACCATAATGGCCTCAGAATATTAGTTGCTTTGTCCTACCAGGACCGTGGGACAGGTAGAGGTTACTCTGCCTGGTGAGATTCCAGTGATAAAGAAATTCTTAAAAGAAAGCCCAGTGCAATGAATGAATGATGTAGGTTAAGAGGACAGAGAGTGACAAAGGATGTATGGGTTTGGGTTTCTTTCTATCAGGTGATTTGGGGTTGAGTCTTTGCAGAGGTGACATTTCAGCTGAGGCCTGAGTGTTGAAAAAGAACCCAGCCAAGTGTAATTTTGGAGAGAAGAGATTTTAGAGTAAAGGGAACCAAGCAATGAATTTTGGGGGTGTATATGTCTTAAATAAATTAACACAGTTCTTGAAGGCGATTGTAGTTATTTCTTGTCTTGGAATTCATCACAATACCAAAAACCGACCTTGTATCACCTAGCAGTTGTTGGACTGAATTGGCTATAGATTAAACCTCTCATTTTAAAATAAGGAAGTGGGGTTTTTTTGAGGTGAAGTGCCCAACCCACTGTGGTGAGTTGGGGAAAGAACCAACATCGTGGACCAAATCCCAATGTCTTAGCCAAATCTCTTGCCAGCCCAGTGCAGCTATGTCTCCTAATTCTACGTGTAATTGTGAGCAAAGCCTTGTTTAGACAAATCTGGCTAGGAATATGACATCATCCTTTCCCACTCCCCCACCCTCCCCCCCCATCTGCTTTAGGTTGTTTGCAAAACATTTTTCCCGGAGGTTAAAAACACTAGTATTTTTAGACCATGTAGGCAAAATTGCTCTCTCTCCATGAAGGACCTGAATCATTGCCAGGGTTGCTAAATTGGCAGGGCAAAGGGCCTTATGCCATCTGTCTTCACATAAGTTGAATTTAGGTCTTGGGGTAAGAAATGAATTAAGAAAAAAAGAAAACAGCACAAATGCTGCCTTAGAATCCTTGACGGGCTTTGCTTTAGCCTGTGTGATTAACAGTTTGTGGAGGGTAGAAGAACAGAGGAATCAAAGGAACAAAGTCAAGCTCAACATTCAAAATGAAACTGGACCTTTGGTCTTTTAGTAGGGACAGGGCTTTTAATCTCTTTAATGCTCTCTCTTTAATATTTTCTAAGGGAAGGAGAAGGAAACCAACATCACTTTTCTCTCTAAGGAAAGAAGAATAACAATAGTTGACATCAGTAGAGTAACTACTATTTTCAGACTCTCTTCTAAACATTGGATCTTTTCATTTGAATCTTGGTCCACAATGTTTCTTTGAGACTCAAAAAAGTTCAGTTACAAGTCTTGTCTGGGATCCACAGGTGGCAAACCATTGAGCAAGGATAAACTCATGTCTCAGCTTCAGGTTGCTTGTCCCAACCAGTAGTTTTACCATGTTTTTTTTTTTTTTTTTTTCTTATTTTTAATTGGAGGATAATTGCTTTACATGTTGTACTTGTTTCTGCCATGTAACATTGCAAATCAGTCACAGCTATGTGTGTATGTATGTGTGTGTGTGTGTGTGTGTGTGTGACTTAGTCGTGTCCAACTCTTTGCAACTTTATGGACTATAGCCTGCCAGGCTCCTCTATCCATGGGATTCTCCAGGCATGAATACTGGAGTGGGTTGCCATTCCCTTCTCCAGGGGATCTTCCTGGCCCAGGGACTGAACCTGAGTCTCCTGTGTCTTCTGCATTGTAGGTGACTTCTTTACCGCTGAGCCACCGGGGAGGCCCCCATATATATAAATATCCCTCCCTTTTGAGCCTCCCTTCCACCTCCCCATCCTGCCCCTATAGGTCATCACAAAGTGCTAGGCTGGACTTCCTGTGTTTTATAGTCACTTCCCACTGATGAGTTCCCACACGGTAGAGTGTATACGTCAATGCTATTGTCTCAGTTTGCCCCACCGTCTCCTTCCCACCATGCCCACAGTCCATGCTGTCTGTTCTCTATGTATGTATCTCTATTCTTCCCTGAAAACAGGCTCATCTGTACCACTTTTCTAGATTCCACATATATGGGTTATATTGTATGCTAAGTCACTTCAGTCGTGTCTGACGCTCTGTGACCCTATGGACCATAGCCCATCAGGCTCCTCTAGCCATGGGATTCTCCAGAAAAGAATACTGGAGTGGGTTGCCATGCCCTTCTTCAGGGGATCTTCCCGACCCAGGGGCTGAATGTGTGTCTCTTACATCTCCTGCATTGGCAGATGTGTTTTTTACTACTAGTGCCACCTGGGAAGCTCATATATATGAGTTGATATACATTTGTTTTTCTCTTTCTGATTTACTTCACTCTGTATGACAGAGTCTAGGTCCATCAGTGTCCCTACAAATGACCCAGTTTGTTCCTTTTTATGGCTGAGTAATATTCCATTGTATATATGTAGTACATCTTCTAAACATTTAATTAGAGGACAGGATTTTCATTATAAGTCTATTGTATATATAACAGAGTTTCAGATGGGAAGTATTGCTAATTCTGGGGTATCAGGGAAGCTATTGGGTTTTCACAACTGCTGCTTTATTTGGGTCTCCTTTTAAAAAACTAATTATTTTTATTTGAAGTATAGTTGATTTACAGTGTGGTGTTAGTTTCATATGTACTGCAAAGTGATTCAGTTATATACATTATGTGGCTCAGTGGTAAAGAATTCACCTACCCATGCAGGAGACACAGGGCATATTCGATTCCTGGGTCAGGAAGATCCCCTGGAGAAGGAGATGGCAATCTACTCCAGTCTTTTTGCCTGGGAAACCCCATGGGCAGAGGAGCCTGGCAGCTTAAAGTCCATGGGGATGCAAAGAGTCAGACACAACTTAGCAATTAAACAACAACCAGTTACACACACACACACACACAATTTTCAGATTCTTTTCCATTATAGTTATTACAAGATATTGAGTATTATTCTATGTGCTATCAAGTAGGTCCCTACTGATTATTTGTTTTATATATATTAGGGTTAATATATTAGTCTTAATCCAAACTCTGGCATCACTGAGTCAATGGACATGAGCTTGGGTAAACTTTTGGACTTGGTGATGGACAGGGAGGCCTGGTGTTCTGCGGTTCATGGGGTCGCAAAGAGTTGGGCATGACTGAGCGACTGAACTGAACTGAATCCAAACTCCTAAATTATCCTGGCCCACTTTACCCTTTGATAACCTTAAGCTTGTTTTCTATGTCTATGAGTCTATTTCTATTTTTTCAACGGGTTCATTTGTATCACATTTTTAAAGATTCCACATGGAAGTGATACCAGTGATGTTTATCTTTCTCTGTCTTACTTTACTTACTATGATAATCACTAGATCCATCCATGCCATTGCAAATGGCATTATTTCGTTCTTATTCATGGCTGAGTAATATTCCATTATTACATGACAGTTCTGCTTGGACCCAGTGTATCATAGCAGTTGGTGTAAATGGAATGAGAGTGCATAAGAGGCAGTGTGACAGTGGTTCTGATGATGTTGATGGGAGAAAAGATTCAGAAGAAAACATAAATGATGTAGTTAAAGACTATATTTGTTTAGTCATGTTTTGTCTTTAAAGCCTGTTATGGGTTGAATCGAGTCCTAATCCTCAGTACGTGTGTGTGTGTGTGTGTGTGTGTGTGTGTGTGTGTGTGTGTGTGTGTGTATGCGTGCGCGCGCTTGCTCAGTCGCTTCAATCAGTCCAATTCTTTCTGACCCCATGGACTGTAGTCTGCCAGGCTTCTCTGTCCATGGAGATGCTCTAGGCAAGCATACTGGAGTCGGTTGCCATTTCCTTCTCCAGGGGAATCTTCCCGACCCAGGGATCAAATTTGCATCTTTTACATCTCCTGCATTGGCAGGTTGGTTCTTTACCACTAGCGCCACCTGGGAAGATATAATCAACTTCAAATGAGGTCGTTAGGGTGACCCCTAGCCAGGATGATTGGTGTTCTTAAAAGAGGAGGAGAGACCCACAGAAACGAGAGCACCCCGAGGAGACACAGAGACACACAGGAGAACGCAGTCACATGAAGAAGGGGCAGAGACTGAGGTTCTGCAGCCACAAGCCAGGGGACACCCAGGCTCCCAGAAGCCAGAAGACGTGAAGAAAGGGTCGCCCTGAGAGGCTTTGGAGGAAGGCTGACCCAGCTGACACCTTGGTTTAGGACTTCGAGCTTCCAGAACTGTAATAGAACACATTGCTGTTGTTGTAAGCCACACAGGTTGTGGTACTTACCCTGAAACATCATTTTGGGAATTCCCGTATAAAAACAATTTTCATACTGTAAGACCATAAATCTCCAGTTCCAAATACACTTTTGTTCTCAATGAAGCATTTTTATATTGTAATTTTAAATAAATGATCTGAGGTCTTGTAGGAATGCAAATATGATAGATTATAGCCATGTATTATAGTGAGGTGGGGAGACCACATCTTTTAAATCACCTTTGTGGTGGTAGTGGTCAGAGATCCTAGGAAGACCAGCTGTAATCTCTGTTTAAATAGCACTTGAGATAATGCATTCAAATATTTGGGGCCTTTCAACACATAGACTGCCCCGTCTTCTCAGTATGGTGCCCTGGCTTCCTCAGGTTTTTTGCTATTGGTTGTCATAGAGGTAAGGGCACCATTTCTAAGGCCCACCCCTGAACCATCCACGAATACCCTATAACTGCCGCATCAGTCTTTTGAGCAGCATAAACACCAGTGGTATAAGCACAAGCAAATGTATTCTTCCCCTCCCCCTTTTATTTTGCTGACTCATACAAGATTCCCAAATTCTATTTAATTTCTATACAACTAGAAAGGGCCAAGGGCTTCCCAGGTGGCACTAGAGGCTAAAGAATCCTCCTGCCAATGCAGGAGGTGCCAGAGATGTGGGCTCAATCCCTGAGTTGGGAAGATCCCCTGGAGGAGGAAATGGCTAACCACTCCAGTATTCTTGCCTGGGAAATCTCATAGACAGAGGAGCCTGGCAGGCTACAGTCCATGGGGTCACAAAGAGTCAGACACGACTGAGCAACTAACACTTTTTTCATTCCTAACCTATCACATTCCCATTTGCCCTCATTCCAGCTTCCCTAAGATCAGCTTCTCCAATAAAGCTGTCAACCATTAATACCTTAAGCTCTTGTGTTCTGGGAAACCAGGTTAATACAGATTCCCTCTATGGTAGGTGTTAAAGTATTTTCTCTGGATCACTGAAACATTAAAATGCAGATTCCAAGGCCCCGTCATAAGATCTATGATTTAGAATCTCTGGAATTCAGGCATCAGGTTGTGCATTCTAAACACATTCTCTTGCTCTCACGCACATCACAATCTTGTCTGAGAACCAGTGTACTAGTCTAGGGTAAACTGAAGAAGGGCAGGTTATGTGACCAGCACTTGGCATCTTTTTATTTTTTAATGGGAGTATAGTTGCTTTACAATGCAGTGTTAGTTTCTGCCATACAACAAAGTTGCATGTTCCAAGTAGCTATCCTACACATGGTGGTGATTTAGTTGCTAAGTCATGTCCGACTCTTGCGACCCCATGGACTGTAGCCCGCCAGGCTCCTCTGTCCATGGGATTCACCAGGCAAGAACCCTGGAGTGGGTTGCCATTTCCTTCTCCAATGCATGAAAGTGAAAAGTGAAAGGGAAGTTGCTCAGTCGTGTCAGACTCTTCTCGGCTCCATGGACTGCAGCCCACCAGGCTCCTCTGTCCATGGGATTCACCAGGCAAGAATACTGGATTGGGTTGCCATTTCCTTCTCCAGGGGATCTTCCCAACCCAGGAATCAAACCAGGGTCTCTTGCACTTCAGGCAGATTCTTTACCAACTGAGCTATGAGGGAAGCCTGGTGGTGCACATAAACCTTGGCATCTTATTTTCCTGGAACAACTGAGAAATCTCTACCTCTAATCTCTTGCAAACCTATCATTCCCTCAACCTATACACTTCTTGCTACAGGTGAATGATTACAGATGCCTGTGATAGCAAAAGAAATCTTAATTAAATCCCACTCAAGAAAAGTCAGTGGAATCCCCAGAGGGTACCAGAGATTTCAGCGCAGTAGTCTTATTGCCATTGGCCCTCTGCCTGCTCTCATCCCAGTGTTACCCATGAGGAATTGCTGAGCTTTTGCACAGTTCGTTTAGCATCTGAAGTCTGGGGACGTGGATGTTTGAATGGGTAGACTTGCTGAGAACCAAGACAGTCTTATAAAAGTCTGCACAGCTGACTTAATTAGAAATGTTCCCGGCAGAATTAACCCTGGGGTAGCCGAGAAGTTTCAGCCAATCATCTCTCTTGGTAAGCAAAAGAAGCTACTGGTGGTATATCTATAAGAGCAGTGAAAATAAGACTACCGTGGTGAATAAACTTGTGAAGGAGAATATCATGACTGCCTCTTTCCCCCCAAATCATTCACTGTTTAAGTTCAAGGGTTCAATGCAAGTGGCTTCTTATACTAGACTGCATTCTTTGTGCAGTTAGAAGGTCCACTGGATGTGTACAGGATACATTTGCTTTTGATTTTTTTTCTTTTGGCTAAATTTGGCAAAACTATCTAATGTGGTAGATGGAGAAGAGACTAGGGAGTCACACAGAAATGACTTTCAAAACCCAACTTGGCTCTTCATTCTCTTGGGTACATTGAGCAGACTAAATTTTGGTCTGCGTATTGGAACAATGGGTAGTATGCTTCAGCTTGTGTGAATGAAGTCAGGCAAATTATGAAAGGATCGTGATAAGTTACAGGAATTTAAAAAATCATAGTTAAATGTTATCATCACCTTCACCATCACGATCATCAAACTGGGCCAAAAAGACAAGAACAGAATGTGTGTCTATGGGAGAGTTGATTGCTTTGGGTTGATTTCTGTGATATAGATAGGACTCTGGTTGGAAAAGCTAAAAGAGATTTTTGCTCAGAGCTAAAACTCTTTTCTGAGATGAACAACAGTAGAATGAATGGTAGGTAAAGGTAAAGCAGATGGCTTTTCCTGAGTGGGCTTTCTCTACTCATTTGAAAATTTGGGTAGAAACAAAAGAGGGAACTTCTTCTGCTTGGCTGTTTGAGATGTGACATTGGGCTTGTCCCACCTTTAAACTTGGGACAGAAACACTGGCTCTTCCAGGGTCCTGAGGCTGTTTTCAAACTGAAACTTAAATCATTTCTCTCCTGAGTCTCAGGGCTTTGGACCAGACCAGAACTGTTAATAGTCATTGACTCTCCTGGTCTCCATCAGCAGATCTTGGGATGTTTTTAGCCTCCACAATTTTATGATCCAATTTGTTTTCTATCCATCTATCTACATGGCTCTCTATCTGTATGGTTGTATATCTATCTTTCCATCTGTGGGTAACCCTGGATGTAAACTCATGTACATAAAGTTTTTGCATTTCAATAGGAATTCTAGAAGAAACAGGTTTGGTAAAGGGGAAAATATCTATGGGATTTAAAGCATGAGATAGAGATGAAGGTGCTGACTTTGGGGGTAAAGAAAGTGGAACTACTGTGATGATTAAATGATATAATCTATACAATGTATCCAACACTAATTATTCAGCAAACCCTAAGAGACTGATAGGATTACTCTACAGAAAACCAAAGGTCATGGTGAATAAAAGAGAAACCTTTAGGAAAGGGAGCCTTGACGTACTCTCTTGCTTTTCTGATGATCCAACGGTTGTTGGCAATTTGATCTTTGGTTCCTCTGCCTTTTCTAAATCCAGCTTGAACACCTGGAAGTTCATTGTTCAAGTATTGCTGAATCCTGGCTTGAAGTATTTTTAGCTTTATTTTACAAATCTGCGAGATGAGTGCAATTGTGTGCTAGTTTGAGCATTCTTTGGCATTGCCTTTTTTGGTATTGGAATGAAAACTGACCTTTTCCAGTCCTGTGGCCACTGCTGGGTTTTCCATATTTGCTGGCATTTTGAGCGCAGCACTTTCACAGCATCATCTTTTAGGATTTGAAAGAGCTCAACTGGAATTCCGTCACCTCCACTAGCTTTGTCCATGGTGATGCTTCCTAAGGCCCACTTGACTTCACATTCCAGGATGTCTGGCTCTAGGTGAGTGATCACATCATTGTGATTATCTGGGTCATAAAGATCTTTTTTGTACAGTTCTTCTGTGTATTCTTGCACTTCTTAATATCTTCTGCTTCTGTTAGGTCCATACCATTTCTGTCCTTTATTGAGCCCATCTTTGCATGAAATGTTCCCTTGGTATCTCTAATTTTCTTGAAGAAATCTCTAGTCTTCCCCATTCTATTGTTTTCCTCTATTTCTTTGCACTGATCACTAAGGAAGGCTTTCTTATCTTTCCTTCCTATTCTTTGGAATGCTGCATTCAAATGGATATATCTTTCATTTTCTCCTTTGACTTTCACTTCTCTTCTTTTCACAGTTATTTGTAAGGCCTCCTCAGACAACCATTTTGCCTTTTTGCATTTCTTTTCCATGGGGATGGTCTTAGTCACTGCCTCGTGTACAATGTCATGAACCTCCATCCATAGTTCTTCAGGCACTCTGTCTATCAGATCTAATCCCTTGAATCTATTTGTCACTTCCACAGTATAATCATAAGGGATTTGATTTAGGTCATACCTGAATGGTCTAGTGATTTTCTTTACTTTCTTCAATTTAAGTCTGAATTTGGCAATAAGGAGTTCATGATCTGACCACAGTCAGCTTCTGGTCTTGTTTTTGCTGATTGTATAGAGCTTCTCCATCTTTGGCTGCAAAGAATATAATCAATCTGATTTCAGCATTGGCCATCTGGTGATGTCCATGTGTAGAGTCTTCTCTTGTGTTGTTGGAAGAAGTGTTTGCTATGACCAGTGTACTCTCTTGGCAAAACTCTATTAGTCTTTGCCCTGCTTCATTCTGTATTCAGGCAAAATTTGCCTGTTACTCCAGGTATTTCTTGACTTCCTACATTTGCATTCCAATCCCCTGCTGTAATGAAAAGGACATCTTTTTTCAGAGTTAGTTATTAAAGGCCTTGTAGATCTTCATAGAACCATTCAACTTCAGCTTCTTCAGCATTACTTGTTGGGGCATAGACTTGGATTACTGTGATATTGAATGGTTTGCCTTGGAAAAGAACTTAGATCATTCCGTCGTTTTTGAGATTGCATCCAAGTACTGCATTTTGGACTCTTTTGTTGACCATGATGGCTACTCCATTTCTTCTAAGGGATTCTTGCCCACAGTAGTAGATATAACGGTCATCTGAGTTAAATTCACCTGTTTAGTCCCTTTTAGTTCGCTGATTCCTAAAATGTCAATATTCACTCTTGCCATCTCCTGCTTGACCGCTTCCAATTTGCCTTGATTCATGGACCTAACATTCCAGGTTCCTATGTAATATTGCTCTTTACAGCATCGGACTTTACTTCCATCACCAGTCACATCCACAACTGGGTGTTGTTTTTGCTTTGGCTCCGTCTCTTCATTCTTTCTGGAGTTATTTCTCCACTGATCTCCAGTAGCATATTGGGCACTGATGGGCCTGGCGAGTTCCTCTTTCAGTGTCCTACCTTTTTGCCTTTTCATATTGTCACCCTGATTATTTAACTTACATGCAGAGTACATCATGAGAAACGCTGAACTGGATGAAGCATAGGCTGGAATCAAGATTGCTGGGAGAAATACCAATAACCTCAGATATGCATATGACACCACCCTTAGGGAAGAAAGCAAAGAAGAACTAAAGAGACTCTTGATGAAAGTGAAAGAGGACAGTGAAAAAGTTGGCTTAAAACTCAACATTCAGAAAACTAAGATCATGGCATCCAGTCCTATCACTTCATCGCAAATAGATGGGGAAACAGTGGAAACAATGAGAGACTTTATTTTTGGGGGCTCCAAAATCACTGCAGGTGGTGACTGCAGCCATGAAATTAAAAGATGCTTGCTCCTTGGAAGAAAAGCTATGACCAACCTAGACAACATATTAAAAAGCAGACACATTACTTTGCCAACAAAGGTCTGTCTAGTCAAATCTATGGTTTTTCCAGTGGTCATGTATGGATGTGAGAGTTGGACTATAAAGAAAGCTGAGCACAGAAGAATTGATGCTTTTGAACTGTGGTGTTGGAGAAGACTCTTAAGAGTCCCTTGGACTGCAAGGAGATCCAACCAGTCCATCCTAAAAGAAATCAGTCCTGTATATTCCTTGGAAAGGTTGATGCAGAAGCTGAAACTCCAATACTTTGGCCAACTAATCTGAAGAAATGACTCCTTGGAAAAAAGCCTGATGCTGGGAATGATTGAAGGTGGGAGGAGAAGGGGACAACATAGGATGAGATAGTTGGATGGCATCACCAACTCAATGGACATGAGTTTGAGTAAGCTCTGGTAGTTGGTGATGGACAGGGAAGCCTGGCGTGCTGCAGCCCATGGGGTCATAAAGAGTCGGACATGACTGAGCGACTGAACTGAACTGAACTGAAAGTAAGCCAGAAATGGATGCCATGCCTAATTCCAAATGCAAATAAATATCCATGATGACTTTACAGAGACCCTGGAATTATCCATTATTGTGCATGAGGGATGTAGGTGGGCTATTATTATGCATTCCCAGTGTTTTGCAGTCTCCAAAAACTTAACACGCATTACCTCATTGAAACCTCAGAACCCAACTTGTGATGTAGGTACTATTTTTAGTTTTACTGATAAGGAAGCTCAAGACTTAGAGAAGTGAGTTGTTAATCATGCAGTTTGAATGCAGTGGTGATACAGGGGCTCAGACCTCCTGACTCCAAGTCATGTGCTTCATCTCTATTCAGAGGAGTTGGCTTCTATAAGAATTTAGGTTCTTATAGGAGCTGAGAAGGCAATGATCATGAGTATGGAAAATTACCTACAAACACATCTCTGTTTATCATAAAGTAGAAGAAACACAGTTTTGTGTAGACTACAGCAAATAGGAACATGCTATTACCATAGCAGACTTTGGGGGATCCCCTAATAACTCAGCTGGTAAAGAATCCGCCTGCAATGCAGGAAACCTCTGTCTGATTCCTGGGTTGGGAAGATCTCCTGGAGAAGGGAGAGGGTATCCAGTAGTCTTGGGCTTCCCTGGAGGCTCAGATGGTAAAGAATCTGCCTGCAATGCAGGAGACATGGGTTCGATCCCTGGGTTGGGAAGATCCCCTGGAGGAGGGCATGACAATGAACTCCAGTATACTTGTCTGGAGAACCCCCATGAACAGAGAAGCCTGGCAGGCTACAGTCCCCGGGGTTACAAAGAGTTGGACATGACTGAGCGACCAAGCACAGTGTACATAGCAGACTATGTACAATGGTATGCAATGGTGTATATGCAATATGTATATATCTCTATGATATACCATTTTATTAATATGTATGATATATAATATATTATAATATATAATTATATATTAATATGTAATTATATATTATATAGTAATATATAATAATATATTAAAATATATAACATATATTATATAGTAATATATAATAATATATTAAAATATATAACATATATTATATATTATATTAATAATGTTATATATTAATATATAATATATATTATATACATGGCCTTCCCTGGTGGCTCAGACAGTAAAGAATCTGCCTGCAATGTGGGAGACCTAGATTCAAACCTTTAATCTGGAAGATCCCCTGGAGAAGAGTGTGGCAACCCACTCTAGCCTTCTGACTGGTGAATTCCATGGACCAAGGAGCCTGGTGGGCTACAGTTCCACATATATGTATCTATAAGAGAATCTGCTTTTAGAAATTAAGTTATTTAACTGGTTTACTGCTTAAAACATGTTAGCAAATTGTAGTGATTTCAATTTGCTGAAAAATGGTGATCATTTTTGTGCCTGTAAAATGTTTGGCCAGCTTTAACCCTTGCCTAGGCAAAATTTCTTTAAGCCCTCAATTAATTCTTCCATTTCTTCTATAAAGATGTCCATGAGGATACCACCATCCAACTTTCCTAACCAGGAGTAAGATACATTTGTTTTATTTCTTTTCTGGGACGTGCTTAAAATCATGCTGCAGACATTGCAAGCAGACATTAGCTATTTCAGGCTTGGTTGCATCTCTTGCCTGGAGACATAAACCGAAATGCTCTCCTTGAAAATATTCCCTCCCTTGCCTTTCTCCTAACCAGTGTGGTTAAATGTCCTACATTATAGGTGTGTGTCCCAGTCCCTCTATACCAGGTTGAGAACACAGGTGAAAACAAGCATTATTCACTAGTACCGCAGATGTCGGGGCTTCCCAGATGGTGCTAGTGGTAAGGAACCTGCCTGTGAATGCTGGAGAAATAAGAGATGTGGGTCCAATGTGGGTTGGGAAGGTCCCCTGGAGGAGGGCATGGCAACCCACTCCAGTGTTCTTCCCTGGAGAATCCCATGGACAGAGGAGCCCTACGGTCCACGACTGAAGTGACTTTGCATGCCCACATGTATCATGGACCTTTACCAAATTCCTGGTCTTTGCCATGTTCTACGCTAAATGCTAGAAGGACAAAAGAAAAAAAAAAAACAACCCAGTCCCCATTGCTCTCAAGAAATTTGCTGTGAAGTAAGAGAGACTGGAAATAAGCAGGTAAGTTGTTTGGTGAATGAGCGAGCAGATGAATAAGGGCTTGGGAATGAACCTAGTAACATGTGGGAATCGATCATAATAAACATGTACACAGTACCTGCCATGGGCTTGTTACCTTAATAAGGGCTTCACATATAGTAGCTCATTTGGTCCTTGAAATAACTCAGTGAGGTAGGTTACGGTCATTTCTGTTTCATATCAATAGCTGGGGAAACTGAGGCATGGGAAGGTGAGGAGCCTGAAGTCACACTGCAGATACATGACCCAAGATTTGAATCCAGGTAGACTGGTCCACGGACTTCCTAGGTGGTGCTAGTGGTAAAGAACCTGTCTGCCAATGTAGGAGATGCAAGATATGTGGGTTTAATCCCTGGGTCAGGAAGATCCCCTGGAGGAGGGCATGGCAACCCTCTCCAGTATTCTTGCCTGGAGAATCCCATGGACAGAAGAACCTGGCAAGGTACAGTCCATAGGGTCCAGAAGAGTCAGACACCATTGAAGCAACTTAGCACTCACAGGCTGGTCCAGATTTCGCACACTTACCTGCTATCCTACACCATCTCACTAGTGGTCAGTAGGGAGGGAATGATTAACCAGTCAGAGGAAGCACACTCCATGTAGAGAGAGCTGCCTGATTTGGGGCAAAAGGGACAGGTAAGCAAGGCAGGGATGGACTCCTGAAGCCTGGGATACTCGTGACACACAGGTGTTAAAGACACAATGACAAGGAGTGAGGCTAGGCATTTCAGTGTGTTTATCTTGCCCCGTCCAGGCAAAGACTCCCCTGCTTTTTTCTGAAGACAATAAAAAGCCATTGTATAATTTCAGGTAGAGGAGGAGCATGATCTGATTTCCATTATCTGTGAGGTTATTTGGAGGGGATGTGAAGGAAAGTCCCTGTGAGCGGGGACCCAAAGGAGAGAACAGGGAGGAGACTCTTACAACTCTCCAGGTGACAAGGAGCAGAAAGAAGGTACAGGTGGGAAGAGCAGAGAGCCCAAGATGGGCTGGGAGACATGGGAGAAGTAGAATTAGAATTGATGGGCCATGGAGGAGAGGAAGATTCTGAGGACTGTGGCCAGGTTAGACGGGTCTTCAGGAACATATAAGATGGACTCTAGGTCCATCCACATCTCTACAAATGACCCACTTTTGCGCCTTTTTGTGGCTGAGTAATATTCCATTGTATAGCTGGACCACATCATTATCCACTCATCTGTCAACGGACACAGGTTGTCTCCATGTCCTGGCTATTATGAATAGTGTCGCAATGAACACTGGTTGAACTGTGGTTTTCTTAGGGTACATGCCCAGGAGTGAGATTGCTGGATCATATGGTAAGTCAGAAAGAGAAAAACAGATATTGTATATTAACACATATATGTGGAACCTAGAAAAATGGTATAGATGAATCTAGTTCCAGGGCAGGAAGAGAGACACAGATGTAGAGAATGGATGGGTGGACACAGGAGGGGAGGGGAAGGTGGGAGGAATTGGGAGGTTAGGCTTGACATAAATACACTCCTAAGTGCAATATAAATAGCTAGTGGGAGCCTGCTGTAATGCACAGGGAACTCAGCTGGGTTTCCTGTGATGACCGAGAAGGGTGCGATGGATGGGAGGGAGGTCCAAGAGGGAGGGGATATATGTATACATATAACTGATTCACTTTATTGTACAGAAGAAGCTAATACAACATTGTAAACCAACTATACTGCAATTAAAAAAAACATGTAAGATGGAGCAAGGAGGCAGAGAGTCCAATTTGAGATCTTCAGGCCTGGCAGTACTTGGGTGATCTACCTGGGATGATTCGCATACAACAGGAATGGATACGGCGGGATCAATATCAGGCTGGAGGTGCTGAGAGGATACTATTTGGGCAGAAGTGGTAACTGGGGGCTTTTGCAGCTGTGTTTATAGGACGGGGATACAGCCAACTGGCCATTTCTCAAGGAAGGAGGTGCTGGAGGCTTGCGGGACAGACTCTCAGTCTAGCCCCTTGTGCCATCACTTCTTGGATGCGAGTCTAGAATTCTGCCACCAGCCAGCCCTTAATCCCATATGGTAAGTTGTAACCCTAAATGAATGATTATTTATAAAGCACCTAAAACAGTGCCTGGAATTTAGCCATTGCTGAACAAGTGCTTGTTAAGCAAACTAGATAAATGAAACCTCATCTAGACGGCAGCTGACCTATGCCTTTCCACTTGACGCCTGCTGGCCTCGGGTGGGAGAAGAGGGAGAGGAGTCTAAGCAGGACCAGCATCTTAGAAAGTGGCTGAGGAAGATGGTAAGAAGGACCAGCCAGAGAGAGATGAAGAAGAAGCCTGGCAGAACCTCGTGTCATTTCAGATGCATTTTCTCCAGAAGGTCATGTCAGCAGGACCCAACCCAGTCTAGAGAAGAATGAAGTTAAAGCTGAAAAACGCTTCTTTAGATTTGGACTCCATGCTAAGGATGAGAGTTGGCATGTGTTTTGCAGGGTCGTTAGTGATAATAGTCCAAATATTTGTCTGTTAGACCTGTTGGGTTCAGCTTTGAACTCACAGCCACAGGCAGCAACTACACCACTAACCTATGTGTCAGAGCAGATGACTTTCCATTTCACTGAGTTTCACTAACCATTTACTGAGCATCTAACATGGGCCCAACACTGGGTCAGTGGCTGGGGGCACATACATGGGGTGAACAGAACAGTGTCTGGTAGGAGAGCTATACATCTTCATGAATGTGTAAGCACAGTCCTCTGCTATGCGCGCTCAGAGTTCTGGACTTAAAGACATTCATTTTTGGGAGTTCTGCATCTCTTAGTATTATTGACTGAGAGAGACACAGAACCTTTCTTGCTCCCCCTATTAAACCATAAGCTCTAAGACAGCAGGGCTGTGTCTGGGTTGACATACTTCATCACATCGCAAGAGCCTGGCATGCAAACACATACAGAATAATGAACACACATTCAGGAAGTGCAATGAAGAAAAAGTACAATGTTCTCTGAGATTGTATAATGGGGGGGCCTCATTTAAAAGGAGGGGGTGACCAGAAATGACCTCTCTAAGAAAGTAACAGCTTAAATAGAATTTACAGAGAGAACCAGGAGTTAGCTAGAGAAAGGAGAGCATTCCAGAGAAAGAGACCCCTGGTTGAACAGAGTTAGCTACATTCCATCTTCCTCATGTCAAACTGTGGTTTCCTTTAAGCTTCTGAAAAATGCCATTTCAGAAAATCATGTTTTCTGTTTTGTGAAATGACTCACGTAAAAGAGTGATTTTGTTGTCATTGGCATTAAAAATAAATTCAGAATAAAACAACTTGGAGCCATTTTTATTTCCTTACTTGATTTTTTATAGGGAATAATGGACCCGTAAGTTTAATTTTTCTTATGCTGTTTTAAAAATGGATTCTTTCTTTCTCACCGGCTGATGTCAGCTGCCTTCTCTGAGGCCCTGGGGATGGTGCCACCTGCAGTCCCTCCCCTCCCTCCTCCTTGATCAACTGTGTGCTGGAGGAGATCTGAGTCTGCCACCTCCTCCCCGGGCTGGGCAGGGTGGAGCTGCTAGGACAGCAGACCCGCCCCTGTATCCAGGATGGGACATCTCTGCCCAGGGCAGCTGGTGCAGGTGGAGCTTCTGATCCCACAGGGTCCAGCCTCCCTGAGTCCCATGTTCTAAGCACACTGCTCCCTGATGGCGGGATGGGGGAAGGGTTAACTCTCTGAAGCTCAGAGTCCTGAACTGAGAAAAATAAGCAACACAATTATATACAGTGTCTGGTAGAAGGCCTGGCACCCAGTGGATTTGCAGGGCATATAAATCAAAGCAGACTGGTCCCTGCTGGCCTTCTTGTGTGTGTGTGTGTGCTCAGCTGCATCTGACTCTTTGCAACCCCATAGACCGTAACCCCCCCAGGCTCCTCTGTCCATGGGATTGTCCAGGCGAGGATACTGGAGTGGGTTGCCATTTCCTCCTCCTGGGGAATCTTCCCTACCCAGGGATCAAACTTGCATCTTCTGTGGCTCCTGATTGGCAGGCAGTTTCGTGAGCACTGAGCCACCTGGGAAGCCACTGGCTTTCTTACTTTTCTTAAATTCAGCCTTAAATGGGTCTATCTGGATTTGAGCCCCCTTAGCTTGATGAAGACGGCAAGGAACTAACAGCAAACATCCTATTGGACACAGAATCCTTGATCTACAGAAATGTTTCTGGAGTCAGAAAGCAGGGCTTCCTTAAATGAGATGGTATTTGCCCTCAGATTTTTTCTTGGACTCGAGTCCATGGGGAGATGGATGAGAGATTTAGGGAGGAGGACCTGGACCCAGCAGATGGCTCATTTGATGGGATAACATTTCTTTTGGTTGCATCAAGGGCTCACTCCTGTAGCTCTGTGGGACCAATGTGGTCAGAGTGGCATCTGAATGCAGAGAGAACAGGATGGTTTGGTTCAAGAACAGAGAGTGAATGCAAGGAAGTGTCTTTGTGGAGCCAGGAAAGCTGCAGTGGCCTTTAGAGTGGACATTCATAAAGGGTCGAAGAGAGTAAGATTTTGTCTGGGCCTCTTTATAAGCATTTATAGGTAAACTCAAGTAAAACACTCCTGGGAATGACCAACGGTGACGAGGTCAGAGGAATAGAGTCTGGAGGCTGAAGTTCCCTCTCCAGGAAGTGGAGAGAAAGGATGAACAAAATACACAGGTCTCCTTCATTGCAGGATGATTCTTTACTGTCTTACCCACCAGGGAAGTCCCATGAACCATGCGGTTTGCTAATTCATTTTGTTTGATAGTTCCCTCTCCAGGAAGTGGAGAGAAAGGATAAACAAAATACATGTTCACATTGTGGGGACTCATTTGTCCTTCCCCAGCTGGTGTGACTCTGGGACATATTAGTTATTCTTAGACACTATATTATCTTTTTATTTGCTACTATAACAAATTGCCAAACACTTACTGGCTTAAACAATGTAATTTTTTTTTTAATCTAATAGTTCTTGAGGCCAAAAGTGCAAAATGGGTCCGAGCTATAATTCAGGTGTGGGCAGGGCTGTGTTCCCTTCTGGAACATCTCAGGAAGAATCCTTTCTCTTACCTATTTGGCCTTTAGAAGCTGCCTGCATTCTGGGGCTCATGGTCCCCTCCTGTATCAAATCCAGCTAAGCTGACTTGAGTTGTTTTCATGTTGCATATTCTGACCCTCACTATTTTCTCCCTCTTTCTTTTTTTTTTCTTTCCCCCACTTTCCTACTTTAGGATCCCTGTAAGTATATCGCATGAGCGAAAGTCGCTCAGTTGTGTCCAACTCTTTTGTGACCCCATGGACTATACAGGCCATGGAATTCTCCAGGCCAGCATACTGGAGTGGGTAGCCTTTCCATTCTCCAGGGGAATCTTTCCAATCCAGGGATCAAACCCAGGTCTCCTACATTGCAGGGAGATTCCTTACCAGCTGAGCTACAAGGGAAGCCCAAGAATTCTGGCGTGGGTAGCTTATCCCTTCTCCAGCAGATCTTCGTGACCCAGGAATTGAGCTGGGGTCTCCTGCATTGCAGGCTGATTCTTTACCAACCGAGCTATCAGGGAAGCCCTGATAATGTAATTACATTGGGCCCACTCGAATCATCCAGGATAATTTCCCTATTTTAAGGTCAATTGCTTAACAGCCTTGATTTCATTTGCAACTTTAACTCTTTCCTGTCATGTCATATGACACATTTACAGGCTCCAGGAATGAGGGCATAAACAAATTTGGGGGCTGTTCTTCTGCCTTCTACTGAACCTGTTGCACAACATCGAATGCTGCTGTTTACATTGGATGAAGGGTATGCAAAAAGTATAAGGTGCTAGACTAGTTTCAGAAGCCAAGGGCTTTGGTTTCTGCATCACCGTTCATCCAAGTGTTAGTGACTCAGTCGTGTCTGACTCTTTGCGATCCCATGGAGTATAGCCTGCCAGGCTCCGCTGTCTGTGGAATTCTCCAGGCAAGAATACTGGAGTGAGTAGCCATCCCCTTCTCCAGGGGATCTTACTAACTCATGGATCGAAGCCAGATCTCTTCCCATTGCCAGCAGATTCTTTACCATCTGAGCCACCAGGGAAGCCCCACGATCTGTGTGATCTGCTAGTTCATCTTATTTGGTGGTTCCCTGTTTCTTCACTTGGGTGTCAGCAGCCCTGTCTGGAGACAGAGCAGTCGTCATGTGAGAAGGAAGCGGGGGGTGGGGGTGGGGGTGGGTGAGTGTGAGCCTTGCTCTGTTCTCTGGCTGGGGTGACACACCTGCATGTTTACAAAGAGATTCCAGACATTTTCCTCCAAGAGGAAGGAAAGTAGGAGACAGGTGCAGTGGGAAGCCCCCCAGTCTCAGAATCTCAACACATCAGACCAAGTGTGTCTTTGAGCATTCACCCCCTTTCTCCTTCTCACTCTGACCCTCTGTAGAGAGGGTCATCTAGGGTATGACCTCCTGGGTCTCCAGTGCCCTCCCCAGGGCTGTGCTTCTCTCACTGTAAGTTCAAGGCTAAAGAGGCCCATTTAGGGGAAACTTAGAGACATCCCCAGGACTTGTTTTTATGTTGAGCTGACTCCTCAGGGAAGTTCCCTTCCGAGGGCCACATGCTAGGGCTCCCCAGATATAGATGCCAATGTAAGCACTAAGGTTTCACTGGGCAAGGGACAAACTTCAATTACTCCTGAAGCATCTCTGAAAATAGCAGGGTCTGATATCAGCTGGGGGCACATGACCAGGAGAAGAGAATGTATGTCATTTGTGCACATCTCCCAAGGATGTTCCGTGATAGCTCCGCCTGCAATGCGGGAGACCCCAGTTCAATACCTGGATCAGGAAGATCTCCTGGAGAAGGGATACACTACCCACTCCACTTCTTGGGTTTCCCTTGTGGCTCAGTTGGTAAAGAATCTGCCTCCAATGCAGGAGACCTGGGCTCAATCCCTGGGTTGGGAAGATCCCCTGGAGAAGGGAAAGGCTACCCACTCCAGTATTCTGGCCTGGAGAATTTCATGGGCTGTATAGTCCATGGGGTCGTAAAGAGTCAGACATGACTGAGCAACTTTCACCTCACCTTCGCCTATTTTATAGATGAAGAACCAAATGCAAAAATAAAAGTATTAGCAACATGTCCAAAGTTACATGCTAATTAGCAGCAGAGCTGGGATTCAGATGCAGCCATGCTCTTAACCACCAGGCTAGAACATTTATGAAAGGGGACGGAGGATAAATTAGGTCCACCAAGGTAATAAGCAAAAGAGAGCTAACCCAGGTCTCCTCTCTGTGGGAGCTATATTCAGGAAAGGGCATGGATCTAGGCTGTGGGAGTAACACATCCCTTGGATTTCTAGCAGTGGAGCAAGACATTGAGAATGCTTGCTTCTCATGCTCACCAGTCTGATGGTGATGGGGGAGCAGGAGGAAAAAGGGTCAGAGAGACGGACCAGAGCGAAGGTGGTCTTCCAGTTTCCTAAGGAGGGGGTGAATGTGAAGCTGGCCGCAAATAAAAGTAGAGGGAAAAGAAGTGGGCTAAGAAACACTCGATACTGAAACAAAAAGATACCAGCCTTCTCTGTATGTTTATTTATTGGCACATGTTTCCTATCATAGTCCTTTCTAATAATCAGAGTTAATGTTTGTTTGACACTAGTTACCTGATGGACTCTGTTCCAGCTCATCTGAAAGTATCAACTCATTTCATTCTCACAACAGACCCTTAGGGCAAGTGCTGCCCTGGTCCCCAGATGACGGCCAAGGAAACAGTTGCTTTGGAAAGGAAGGTCCTTGATTGAAGAAATGACATCACCATACTCCTGGCAACAGCTGTGATGTGTTCAACCCTGGAGTGCTCGGCTCTCTCCCAAACTACCTGGGTGTGTCCCAGAGGGTTTTTTAGGTTATTATCAATACTATCAGAGGGATGGGCTTCCCAGGTTGCGACGTGGTAAATAATCCACTTGCCAATGCAGGAGACTCAGGAGAGGTGAGTTCCACCCCCTAGTTGAGAAGATCCCCTGGAGGAGGAAAGGGCAATCCACTCCCGTATTCTTGCCTGGAAAATCCCATGAACAGAGGAGCCTCGTGGGCTATAGTCCATGGGAATGCAAACAGC
Organism: Dama dama; assembly: GCF_033118175.1. Taxonomy (NCBI): domain Eukaryota; kingdom Metazoa; phylum Chordata; class Mammalia; order Artiodactyla; family Cervidae; genus Dama; species Dama dama. The sequence continues at coordinate 11,295,625 of NC_083686.1, read as the reverse complement.
ACACGACTGACTGAGCACTCACACACATGCACGTTCGTATCAGGGGGATGTGCAGCTGCTCTTGGTTTGTCTCCCTTTACACTGCCACCTCCTCAAACTCAGGGCCTGTCTTATTAACAAGACAGGCAATTGTAAACATGTTCAGTTCAGTCCCTAAGTCATGTCCGACTCTTTGCAACCCCATGGACTGCAGCACGCCAGGTTTCCCTTTCCATCACCAACTCCCGGAGCTTGCTCAAACTCACGTCCATCGAGTCGGTGATGCCATCCAACCGTCTCCCTTACATTGTCCCTTACATCTCCCTTGAATTGCAAGCATATTACCTACTCGTTAAAAGCCAAATGAATGATTTGACAAGACAACGGCACAGAATAGATGAGTAGGACATCCTATTTGCTTTGAATGTGAAACCAGATGCTGGAAGCCTGCTTCCATTCTGAGGTCTTTGACTAGGAGAATAAGATGTGAGATATTTATAGCCCTGGGGTCTGGCTTGACCTATTGGGTAGCTTCCAGCTCAAGGTGTGAAGGTCATACCCTGTCATCAAAGAGGAGAATCTATAGATAACATCACAGATTTAGAACTTGTAGCCCACATACTCATCTTTCTCTAAAGGTGTGAGCTGGTGGCCAACCCTAGGTCTGAAGCATCTGTGCTTTTAATTGCTTTGTGGCACTAACATTATGGGCTTTGGGGGCAGGGAGGCACTGAGCTTTTCTAATGCCTTGTGGGACCTGGTATCCAACACAGGCTCAAACACCATCATTTTTTCTTAGCAAAAGCCAGTGCTCTTTGACTTTGGTCTTTATATCACAGGAGCCCTTCGAACCTAACACTGCTGGGTCACAGAACATTCTCTCCCAAAGAATAGCTGCCAAATAATTTTGAGACATAAAAATATATATTAATCCATAAAACAAAATGTCTCAGAGAACCCTGGAACACAGTGTCTTGGAAACACATACCGTTCGTGTTTTCTTCACCAAATCTTTTTGTTTTGATAGACTGGTTTACTTCCATGTTAAAAAAACCAAAAGAATGATATTTTTTATTATTATCTTTCTTTTAAAAAGATTTTTCAAACATTGAAATCTCTGTCTTTTTCCTGGTCCCTGGAGGAGTCTGCTCTTCAGGGCAGCTGGCCTGGTTCCAGCTTTCCCACTCAGAACCTGGGTGATTTTTCTCACCGGTTAACTTTCTGGGCCCTAGCTGTTGTTGTTTTTCAGTGGCTAAGTCATGTCTGACTCTTTGTGACCCCACGGACTGCAGCACATCAGGCTCCCCCGTCCTTCACTATTTCCTGAAGTTTGCTCAGATTCATGTCCATTGAGTGAGTGATGTTATCTAACCATCTCACACTCTGCCACCTTCTCCTTTGGCCTTCAACCTTTCCCCGCAGCAGTTCAGTTCAGTTGCTCAGTCGTGTCCGACTCTTTGTGACCCCATGAATCGCAGCACGCCAGGCCTCCCTGTCCATCACCAACTCCCAGAGGATACTCAAACTCATGTCCATTGAGTCGGTGATGCCATCCAGCCATCTCATCCTCTGTCGTCCCCTTCTCCTCCTGCCCCCAATCCCTCCCAGCATCAGGGTCTTTTCCAATGAGTCAACTCTTCACATGAGGTGGCCAAAGTATTGGAGTTTCAGCTTCAGCATCAGTCTTTCCAATGAACACCCAGGACTGATCTTTAGGATGGCCTGGTTTGATCTCCTTGCAGTCCAAGGGACTTCACTTAGACCTGCTCAGTTGCAACTCCTGTAGCCACTGGAGTTTGAGAAGCACTCTTGGAGGTGGTTGTGTTATATTTAGCACGGGCTTTATCACCCGTGTGCTTAGCCACACCTGTGACTCCTACCCTGACACCATCATTGTGGCAAGGATAAGAGCAGAGCTGGGTTTAATCCAGCCACTTCGTGTGCAAGCTATGTGACTTCAGGCAATTGATCCACTTAGCTTCAGCCCCAGTTCTCTCCTTTTAAAAATGTGTATCATATGCTTTACTGTGACTCTTTAGAGTAGGGCATATCCAGAATAATAATATCTGTAGTGGATCCAGTGTACTATCTGGTTCATACCAACACTTCATAAATTTATTTCCAACAAGATAACAGCATATCCATCGTCAAAATGACACTTAGTTTCTCTTCTTTCTTTCCTTTCTCCTCCTCCTTTTCTTCTTCTTCTTTTAACTTCTACTTGTTTGGAAATCTCAACCACCCAGAGTATAGCTAAGAATATTGAATTGCATTTATCTTTCTTCAGTTACACTACAATTATTATGAAACTCACCACGAGTCAATTACTTGTTGTATGGTAGGTGAGACCCTGTGTCCTTAGACCAAGCATTTGACTTTGTGTCTACCCACAACTCTTATCAGGAAAGGTTTTTTTATTCCAGTTCCCTAGGACATTGTGAGCAGAAATTAGGGATGTGGGAAAGGCAGCTGTGGAAATCTGCATTAAGAGCTTGCAGTTGCCTGGCAGAGAGAGAGGAGAGCTGCCCTAGCAGCTTAGAACTGGGGTCTGAGTCATCAAGAAGAGATGAATGATTTTCCCGAGTCTCTACTGTGTGAAAGGGTAGGGAAGTTTTTAATGACATCTAACCAAAAGTTGAGCATGCAAAATTATTTTTAAAATCGGGATTTCTGAGTGAATGCCCCAGAAATGAGGCTTCAGCAATATTAAATAAAAAATAAGCAGTTTCTATCTGAATTAACTCTCAAGAGGCTTCTTCTTTATAAGTGGCAACATTAGCACTCTCTGGCTCAGGGAAACTTCTATAACTTTGTTTTTTCCTCTTTTTATTTCACTTTTTGGGGAGCTTTGAGGTTTAGAATTCTGATAAAGCCAAGTAAATTGGTTAATAAGAAATACATGGATGTCTCAGTTGAGGCCAAGGAAGTGAACAATTTAATATTTTTAATAGGAAAACCATGAGGAACACCTGGAAACTTCTGCTTTTGGGAAGATGTGGTAGATGTACTTGGAACAAGTCTTTCCACTAAGTCCAACTAAACACTCTAGATGTTACATCAAGAATAACATAAGAAAACTCTGCAATGTGTGAAGAAGATGATGGACTGGCTAGATACCTCTAGACCTAAAGAGAAACAAAGCTATGAGTTCCCTGAATTTTCTTTGTCTTCACGTGTCCCAGACTTGGAGCTGAAGAAGCCAGCCATCTAGAGATGCCAACAGGCATACACAAAAACCAAAAACCAGAAAAAAAAAAAAAAAAACCTTAACCAAAGCCTGCCTTCTCTACCAGAGGAGTAGGAAAGGGGTGTGCTAGATGACAGACATCTTCTAGGAAATAACCACTTTATTGCAGCCAAACACCACATGAAAAACCATGGCCCACCCATAGCAGTGAAGACTGAGTGAAGAACCTAGACTTCTACCCTTCTGGGTGTTACAAGGGACCCCAAATCCCTGCTGGGGTGGTGTCAGGGGAGGCAAAATAGGAAACTGGAATTTTCATCCTTACTAGGCAGTAATGAGCCTCTTCCCCATCTTGGTGTCTGTGGAGACAGTGTGGGGTACCTGGACTTCCAACCTTATTGGGCAGTAATGTGTTTCTCCCCCCTACCCACACACACTGGGATGGTGTCAGAGAAGGGGAGTCACAATGAGACCTTTCTACTCCCCCAAACAAGGAGATATGCATGAGGTCTGGTGGGGAGATGTCCCATCCTTGTCCAGCAAAGACAAAGGGTAACATGGAGGTCATGGAGGGTATCTAGACTTCACACTACCCCTGGGATTAATGGTGTGGTGTCTTCCCATCTCAGAGTGGTATCAGAGGTGACCAGTTAAAACCTAGGTTTAAATAAGGAAACCAGTCCTGAATTTTCATTGAAGGACTGATGTTGAAGCTGAAACTCCTATACTTTGGCCACCTGATGTGAAGAACTGACTCATTTGAAAAGATCCTGATGCTGGGAAAGATTGAAGGCAAGAGGAGAAGGGGACGACAGAGGATGTGATGGTTGAATGGCGTCACCGACTCAATGGACATGAGTTTTGAGTAAACTCTGGGAGTTGGTATTGGACAGGGAGGCCTGGCATGCTGCAGTCCCTGGGGTCGCAAAGAGTTGGATGCAACTAAGCGACTGAACTGAACTGAAGATCTAGAGTCTTAACATACTACCCAGGAACTATATATCATGACCAATGAAGTTTATTCCAGGGACACAAGTCTGGTTCAGTATTTAAAAATCAATCCACGTAATCCACTATATGACCAGGCTAAAGATGAAAAAAAATCACACAATCTTATCAACTGATGCAGAAAAAACATTTAACAGAATTCAACACCTGTTCATTATAAAATCCCTGAAAAATAGGAGTAGAAGGATAAATCTCAGCTTGTTGAGGAGCATCTACAAAAGAAAAAAAAAGAACTATAGCTAACATCATATTTGATGGTGGAAGAGTGAATGTTTTCTCCTTTCTCCTTAGATATCTGTTTTCAACATTCTTATTCAACATGATGCTGGAATTTCTAGCCAATTCAGTAAGTGAAGAAAAGAAAATAGAAATAAAACAGATCAGAAAGGAAGAAATAAAACTGTTCCTATCAGTAGATGGTATAACTGCCTCTATAGAAAATACAAGGAATCTACTAATAAAACTCCTAGAACTAAGAAATGAGTTCAGCAAGTTCCCAACATAGAAGATAAGCATTAAAACATCAATTGTATTCAATACATTAACAGTGACATGTGGACAGCAAAATAAAAAGATCTTTTACAATTATTACAAAAGCTTGATGTAATATATATGACACCAGAAGCATAATTCATAAGAGGAAAATAGATAAATTTGACTTCATAAAAATGAAGAACTTCTGCTCTGTGAAAGATTCTGTTAAGAGGATGAAATACAAACTATAGAGTGGGAGGAAACATTTGTTAACCGCATACCTGCAAAGAACTAATATCTAGACCATGCAAAAAACTTGCAAAAGTCAATGGAAAAAATTCAGTTAGAAAATGAACTAAATACATGAACAGACATTTCACAGAAGAGGTTACACAGATGGCATATAAGCCCATGAAAAAATGTTCAACATCATTAGCTATTAGGAAAATGCAAATCAAAATCTCAAAGAGATAGCATTACCTGTTAGATCAGGTAAAATAAAATATGACTATGGACAGTGTCTATAGCATTCCAGTGATGTATGAGCAATCTAGTTTTTCCACATCCTGTATCATCCATACATTGCTGGTGGGAATGCAAAGTGGTATAGGTACTCTGGAAAATTGTTTACCATTTTTTGAAACACTGATGTCTAACAATTGCACTCCTGGGCATTTATCCTCCCTAAATGAACGTGTATGCTCACACAACAATGTATACACAAATACAGGTTATTACTCATAACAGTAAAAACCTTGAAACAACGCAAATGTCCTTCAATGGGTGAGCGGTTAAACAGTCTGGTACATTCATAACATCAAACACTACTTAGTAAAAGTAAAAAGAAAGAAATTCTTTTCACTTAGTAGTAAAAAGAAAGAAATTGTGAATCGGCTATATCCCAACAGAAAATATTTTTGGTGTTAAAAAAATTATATGTGGAAACAGCAAAAAAGAAACAAATTGTGGCTATGTTCAACAACTTGGATGACTCCTCAGAGGATCATGACGAGTGAAAAAGACAATTTTGAAAAAGTTTACTTCTTGCTTGATTCCATTTACCATTCTTGAAGTGAGAACATGATAGAAAAGGAGAACAGTTAAGATGTTGTCAAAGGTTGAGGAGGAAGTGGGGCTTGTGGGGAAAGGGTATGTGGCCATAAAAGAGCAATGAGAGAGATCCGTGTGATGGAAATTTCTGTCTTGACTGTTATCTACGTCCACATCCCAGTTGTGATGCTGTGCTAAAGTGTCACAATATATTACCATTGGGAGGAACTGAGCGAAGGGCATACTGGTTTTTGTTTTGTTTTTCTAACAACTGTATGAGAACCTACAGTAGTCTTACATTTAAAATGTTTAATTAAAAAATAAAAAGAACACAGTGACATATTCCTCTAACCAGGAATATAGGTTACTTCTGGGTTGTGTTTTGGGGAAAGAGGTAGAAATAAGTGTAGAGATAATATGTTATGTGCTTGTAAAAGTCTGTTTCCTTGAGGGAAAGACAGAGATAGGGTAGAACATTGACACATTTAATTACTCCTTCATTTGTTCATGCAATCAATTCCTATACTTATTTATATGCTCATACATTCCTTCATTCATAATGGGTGAATACTTGTTCACCTTATCTTTCATTCAAACAGTAATTAATGAGACCAATTGTATATAAAGTACAGTACTAAGCACTAGGGGGATGCAAGAATGAGTTTGACATGGCCTCTGAATTTAGGGAGCTCACAGTAATTCATTTATACATTCCATTTACCAAGTACGCTACCAATACAACCAATGAACCAACTAACCAAATAATCGGTCAATGTCCATAAATGCTTATTCTATCCCGAAAGTCTGCCTTACTGCTTGGCATAAAACTATGAGTATACATGCCATTAATTTAATAACTGCTTATTGACTGCATATGAGGCTTATTTTCCGAGCTGGATGCCAAACTGTTAGTCTTTGAATAAGTCAGGAAATAAGAAAAGGTGAATGAAAAATGGGACTAATTCACCAATTCTGTATAGAGGGATGAGTAAAATCGCTCATTCATCAGGATAGAATACCACTGTGTGCTCAGCCACTCAGTCGTGTCCGACTCTTTGCAACCCCATGGACTGTAGTCTACCAGGCTCCTCCACCCATGGGATTTTCCAGGCAAGAATACTGGAGTGGGTTGCCGTGTCCTTTTCCAGAGGATCTTCCCAACTTAGGGACGCGCATCTCCTGTAAGTCTCCTGCTTTGCAGGCAGATTCTTTACCACTGTGCTTGCATAAAATTATTATTGTATTATTATTATGGATTATCCTCTGTATAAAATCCAAGCTCATAAATAGGAATCACTAGGATCTCACAGCACGCCCCTAACCCCCTTTCCTGCCTCATCTCCTTCTAATTCAGCTGGCGTCTCTGTTTTCCACCCCTTAGCTTATGTGTCCCCCACAGGTGTGTCCTTTTCCCCACTTGTAAACCCAAAGCCCCACATTCTGTGGCATTGGGTGGCTTTCTGGTTATTCCATGGAGGGAGAGTGGCTGACTCTTCCTCTCTGTTCCCACAGCACTTGGGTATAGATGTTGTTAAGGTTCTAATCATGTGCCGGGGGAGTGTATTAGGAGGCTCAGAGATCAAACAGGTAGAGTTGATAGAAACTGAACTCCACTTTTCCCATTTACTGATTGTTTTAACTCAGAGAAGCTTGTTAACCTCTCAGAATCTTTCTCCTTGTAACATAATGGATGCAAATGCGATCATGTCTCAGAGCTGGTATGAGGTTAACAGAAATAACACATAGAATGTATTCAGAAAACCGCTCAGAATGTGTGTAGGACTAGGAAATGCTAGTTCTTATTATATCAAGGGAAATCTTTTCTTTGCATTTCTGGCCACTTCCTTTTTCTCTCCAGGCAGGGACTATTGCTTGTTCATTTTAGCATTTCTGATGCTTGCACAGCAACGATAACATTACCAAAAAAAAAAAAAAAAAGGTCTGTGTCATTCAAAATCTTACTTACTGGTACAGGGTAGATAATGTTTATTGAAACAGCTTGTTTGGAGATCATTAAATTATAGGACTTCTTGTGTCTCTTCCAGTTATATCACATTAATCTACATTGACTGAAATTCTAGTGCTCTCTGGACTGGTCCAAGGATACCCTAGGGGCCAGAGAGAAAGAGAAGGAGAAGGAAAGGCAGTGTGGCTTTGGTTATTTTTGACTGTGGATGGACATATGAGCTTGCCCAGAAATTATAGCATAGGATATTTTGTGAGATATTTGATGTGAAATCAAGGTTTTGAGTGGAGAAGGAAATGGCAACTCACTCCAGTATTCTTGCCTGGAGAATCCAATGGACAGAGGAGACTGGCAGGCTACAGTCCATGGGGTCACAAGAGTCACACACGACTTAGCGACTAAACCACCACCACCACCAAGGTGTGTAAGGATACTCTCAGAATAATTATTAGGAAGAAACACTGTATAAAGGCTCATATGCATGAATCTATCACATAGGTCATATAGCTATCTCTTTCCTGCTTACTCTTCTCCAGCCACACTGGCCTCTTTTCTTGTCCTTAAATATGCCAACCATGGTCCCATCTTTCCCGATATTTCCTCTTCCCAGATTTTCTACCACATATCTGCATGGATGACTTCCTCACCTCATCCTTCAAATCTTGGCTCAAATGTCACTCCTGGGAGAGTCTTAGCTGCACCCATATTTAATTCTAGAGTATCTATTCTCCATCCTCAGAATTTCATTCCTCCTCTTCCTTGTCTACCTTTCCTTGTTCTAATAGCTCAAATCACCTTCTGGAATGCTCTATGCCTCACCTGGTTGCTATATTCACAGTTTATTTTTCATCTCCCTGGTTAAAACATAAACTTCACTAAGACTTAATCTCTTTTGTTCACCATTGTATACTGAGCATTTAGAATACAGTAGATGCTCAATATAGGGTGAATAAAAGAATAAATCAGATGGAGTTTTGCAGAGGAAATAACTCGGATGAGGAAGAGATGGGTTTGCTTGGAGACTCTCCCAGGGAGAAGTAGATAAAGTCCAGGGTTTCTTCCCCAAGTCACTGTGTAGGAAGGTGATTCATCTGACTTATGTACAGAACCCGCGATTTCTCTCTGAGGAGGCTTAGTACTGGGGATAAGAGAAAGGCTGTGTGTATGTGCTGGTCCTTTGACTTGTGTCTGACTCTTTGCCACCCTATGCACTGTAGACCTCCAGGCTCCTCTGTCCATGGGATTCTCCAGGCAAGAATACTGGAGTGGGTTGCCATGCCCTTCTCCAGGGGATCTTCCTGACTCAGGGATCAAACTCGCATCTCTCACAATCTGCATTGGCAGGTAGTTTCTTTAGCACTAGGGCCACCTGGGAAGCTCAAGAGAAAGGTCATTCAAATGGAATTGTTTGAAAAATTCTAAGACTCAAGAAGATGCTATAGGGAGAACTGACATTTATTATTTCCGAGGCCCGTGTTTGTTGGATCCTGGGGAAGAGGGTGGAGACAAGAATACCCATGTGAAAACAGGACACCTGCAGAGGAAGAGGTCCAGGGGAGAGAGCTGCGGTTGGGATTTGAGAGGTGGGGGTCAACTGCACATGTGGGTGTTTCCTTGACCCTCAATCTATTGAGTTCAGAGCTTATTTAACTTGCAAAGTAGAGGAGCCAAAGCAATGAGACAAGGGGCATGATTCTCCTCCAGCTTTTTGTGATGCCTTGGAGATGGCAAGGGGATCCTTTTGGTAAAGAACTGCTTAAGCCAGAAGTGACTGCATGTAGCCTAAGGGATGAAATGTTCTTTAAAATCATTTGATTGTGCCTAATCACTTTACATAGGCACTTAATCTCCATTTTGCTAGAATATCCATTTTTGGTGGTTTTATACCACGTGAGGGACTCAGGCTTTTATGTCACCATTTGGCAAGTGTGACTTGTCTGGGAACCTAAGCTTCATTTGCTGCAGTGTGAATTCAAGGTAAAGATGGGCAGGTGTCAGAAATGAGAAGAAGAGGGTGCACTCCCCTCTCTAGTCTCTGAGTTGGCAGCACCTGCAAAGACAACTCTGCCTGCTCCTTGGTGATGAGTACCAGATGGGACTGTCCCCTAGATGGGTTCCAGATGTAGAAAGAGAAAGCTCTACCCTCATGTCCCCAAACCCTCAGCTGAAGAAAGACCCTGTAGGAACTAGAATGAAAAAGGAAGGGGTCTACCAATTGGGGTACTCTAAATACATTAGAGGGTGTCTTAGTTTCCCAAAGCTACCTTAATAAAGTACTGTGTACTGGAAGGTCTCAGTTTAGTTCAGTTGCTCAGTCATGTCGTGTCTGACTCTTTGCCACCCCATGCACTGCAGTACACCAGGCTTCCCTGTCCATCACCAATGCCCGGAGCTTGTTCAAACTCATGTCCATTGAGTCAGTGATGCCATCCAACCATCTCATCCTCATTCGTCCCCTTCTCCTCTTGCCTTCAATCTTTCCCACCATCAGGGTCTTTTCCAATAATCAGTTCTTTGTATCAAGTGGCCAAAATATTGGAGTTTCAGCTTCAGCATCAGTTCTTCCAATGAATATTCAGGACTGATTTCATTTAGGATGGACTGGTTGGATCTCCTCACAGTCCAAGGGACTCTCAAGAGTCTTCTCCAATACCACAGTTCAAAAGCATCAGTTCTTTGGCACTCAGCTTTCTTTATGGTCCAACTCTCACAACCATACATGACTATTGGAAAAATCATAGCTTTGACTAGATGGATCTTTGTTGGTAAAGCAATGTCTCTGCTTTTTAATATGCTGTCTAGGTTGGTCATAGCTTTTCTTCCAAGGTCATAGCTTTTCTCTTAGACTGGAAGGTCTAGAACAATGGAAATTCATTCTCTCACAGTTCTGGGGACCAGAAGTCTGAAGTCAAGTGTTGGCAGAGTTGGTTCCTTTGGAGTGGTGAAAGAGAAGTCCTCTCTCCCAGCGTCTGGTGGTTTGCAGGCAACGCTTGGCTTCTGTTTTATGCTCCCATGTGCATTCACCTTACTCTAACAGGACCACATCCTAACTAATTACAACAACCATATTTCCAAGTAAGGTCACATTCTGAGATGCTGGTGGTTAGAAATTCAACATGTGGATGTTGCGGGGGGCGGTGGTTGGCAATGACACTCAAAAATGGTGTAACTAAGATTTCTATTGAAAACTCATTGAAGGTAAGAAACCAACAACTCCTTCAACTTCTTAGCTATATAGGTGAAAGTTGAAGCTCAGAGACGTACCAGAGTGCTGTGGAATGGAAAGGACTTGCCTACTTCAGAATTTCAGCCCCGCCTCTTACATCCATGTGACCGAGAGCCATCCACTGGAAGTTCCATCCTCTACTTGCATAAGACAATGCCTGCCTGGAATTACCTGGTATGGGGGATAAAGGTCAAATGGAACCTTTGTATGAAGCTGTTTTATCACTTCTAGCAGATATAGAAGAGTAAAGGGTAATTTCTCTAAGGTCACAAGCAATAGGTAGCTCTGAGCAGTACATCCAGTCTGGAGTCCTTCCCTTAGACACAGCACCGTCCTGGCCACCCTCCTCTGTGAAAGCCAAGGCAGAGGTCTGAGGCTCTCATGGGATCAAATGGGAAATACACCACTCACGCCATAAAAAATTAGAATTTGACTGGGCGCAGAGGTCCAACTCAGCTCTGAGGAAAGTTCACACAGACCGAGTGCCTTTACTCTTTTAACTGGTAAAACTCTCAACAACAAGATTGTTTATTTGCCAGCTTAAAGCTGTGAGACCAGGGAGGGTAAATAAGCATACTTCAAGGGTGAGGTGAACAATAAAGGTCAGTTTGAGAGTCATGGAAAATTGTGTGTTGGAACTCAAAGCCACCGAAGATTGTTTGGTAGGAAACTAGCAGGGTGGAGTCAGATCACGGTTGCCACCAAGACTCTTCACTCGTTCACTCAGGCTTTTATGTCACCATTTGGCAAGTGTGACTTGTCTGGGAACCTAAGCTTCATTTGCTGCAGTGTGAATTCAAGGTAAAGATGGGCAGGTGTCTGAAATGAGAAGAAGAGGGTGCTCTGTTCCTGGTTGGGGAGGAGAGGGTCAGCTTCATTAACCTCCTCCTTCATGGGTTCTCCTCTGTTGCATGCGTGCTAAGTCGCCTTAGTTGTGTCCAACCCTTTGCGACCCTATGGACTATAGCCCACCAGGCTCCTCTGTCCATGGGATTCTCCAGGCAAAATACTACAGTGGGTTGCTATTTCCTTCTCTTGGGGATCTTCCTGACCCAGGGACTGAAATATGGATTCTTTATCTGCTGAGCCAGTGGTGAAGCCTTCCTCCTCTATTAAATGGGGGAAAGGCTATTTAGTCACAGTTGGTGGGGACTTCGCCTGGCTCAGCCACTCCAGAGTGATCGGGCAGTACTCATGAATATAAAGCATGTTCTCACTCTATGAATCAGCAATGCTCTTCCTGGGGACAGACATAGGGACAGTCACACCCATGTGTACCGGGACGGACATAAGGGTGGTGCTGATGGCAGCATTGTTTGTGGGCTCAGAGAAGTGGAGCTGGCCAGGTCATCCATCATGAAAGGAATGAATGAGTCAAATACCAAAGATGCAGCTAATGGGACACTAGGTAGCAGCTAGATGAAATGAACTTGAGCAGTGATCCTCAAACTGTGGTACCGGGACCAGATACATAAGCATCACTTGGGACCTTATTAGAAATGCAAATGAATGACCCCACTGTAATTTTAATGAGTCAGAAAATCTGAGAGTGACCCCTCTAACTGTTTTAACAAGCCCTCCAGGGAATTGTGATATGTGCTCAAGGTTAAGAACCACTGAAGTGGAGGTACACAGAGATATTAAAACATAGTCTTACATAGAGATATTGAGAACAAACTTATGGTTACCAAAGGGAAACATGATGGGGAGGAATAAATCAGGAGATTGGGATGAACATACACAGACTACATATAACATAGGTAACCAACAAACACCTACTGAAGGAGCTCTACTCAATACTCTATAATTATATGAGAAAATAATCTGAAAAAAGAATGAATATATGTACATGGATAACTGAATCAGTTCACTGTATACCTGAAACTAACACAACATTGCAAGTCAACTATACTGCAAAACTATACTCCAATAGAATTAAAATATTAAAGCACAGTCATAGGTTGAAAAGTAAGGCAGAAAATGAGGTTTACTGGTCAATGGATTGTTTAAACTAAAACCATGCATATGTACACAAAGTACCTGATGGTAGAACTGCCTGTTCTGATGAATTTCTTCCACTTAAGAAGGTAAATATGAGAAGGAATGAGGGATAAAAGGAAGGAAAGAAAGAAGCTTTGAGCCTTGTCTAAGCAAATGCTGATATTTTACCATGATCCAAGAAGTGGTTTTGACTTGACCCCTGTACATGGGATTCTACACAAATGCACAGACAAAATGGGAAAGATAACTACCAATAAGCAGAGCACCGCTCAAGACCTTCCCTTGTGTTTTGTTAGATGTGGTTCTCAATCTTTTGCATGAACCGCCTCACTGGATTTTCTCAGCAACCCCATGACACATCATAAAACACTGAACTCAGAAATGAGGAGACCAAGAAAGAAGGCTTGGGAAATTTTCCCCAGGTCACATGCTCAGAAACCTGCAGAGATGCCTCTCAAGTCCTTCCCATCATCAAGTTTAGCTTGGTGATTCTCAACAGATCTTGCCTTCCAGAGGATAGTTGACTATGTCTGGAGACGTGTTTCATTTTCACAACTGGGGAAGCACTTCTGGCATCTAGTAAACTGACACCAAGGATCCTGCTCAACATCCTAGAATGCCCTGGACAGTCCACCAGTAGAGGGCTATTCAGCCCTGAGTGTCAGTGGTGATGACATTGAGACACCCTGATACATCCTACACAGAGTCTCTCTCTTGTCTCCTCCAAACCAGTATTTGCCAAATTATGCTTAGAAGACTGCATGCATGTGATGAGTTTTGAATTATTTTGAATTATTAGATCTTGTGTTGAGGAGGAGAAGCATCAATGAAGCAATATTTCATCTTTGTACGTGTGTGATATACTTGTTTTTGCATAGTTGATCTTAGCTTTTGGAGATAACTTGACTTAGTGACTAAAGCAGGCTTCCCTTAGTGGCTCAACGGTAAAGAATCTACCTGTCAATGCAGGAGATGTGGGTTTGATCCCTGGATCAGGAAGATCCCCTGGAGAAGGAAATGGCAAACCACTCCAGTATTCTTGCTGGGAAATCTTATGGACAGAGGCACCTGGCAGTCTACAGTCCATGGGAACACAAAAGAGTTAGACATGACTTAGTGACTAAGCAACAACAAATGCCTAAAGCAAGATATCCAGGCTCCACCTTAGTCAAGAGACACTTTCACTAACAAATTGCTGCAGATTTTGCTACCTACTCAGTGGTCCTTATTCTGCAATGTATCCTTTCTTCTTATTTCGATATATATACACTGGCCAGTATACTGGCCTGGAGAATTCCATGGACAGAGGAGCCAGGCAAGCTACAGTCCATGAGGTTACAAGAGTCGGACACGACTGAACAACTTTCACTCACTTTAGTATTCTACTGTATATACTATATACACAAAGAGGTCTTCCAGCCACAAATGACCATTTTCTGTTCTCTAAGTTTAGAAACAGGATCACCACCGAGGTCAATGTTTCCCATCTTCTAACACCTTAAGATCCAAGGAAAGGCAATAGCAACAGACAAACTCACATCTTATATGTAAGCTGAACTGGAAGTCTAAAGCTGGCAAGGAGCCTTTCCTAAATTCCAAGTATTACTTTATTATGATCACCTCTAGTTCTCAAGTCCAGAATATGTTAAATCATTTCAGGTTATGAATTACCTTGCTGTCATACACCAGTTGAATTGTGGCATCAATTCAAGGACAAAATGTGGCCCTTCCTTTAATTTACACTCATGGGCACACACACAACTTCTGGGTATAGTAGACTTTATACCCTTGTCTAGCCACAGTCAGACAGGAAGACCAGCATTATCTACCTAATGTCAATAAAACTTCAAATAAAATACCAGACATCCTTTTTCTTAAACACTTTCTGGCCAGTCAGCCACAGGGGATTTCTCACTGGGCAGTTCACAGCTCCTAGTCCTCTGGCCTCATGCGCTCGGGTTACCCATTCCTCTGCTCTCAGGCAGGCGGTTTAACCACATCCTTTGTGCCCTAACTCCTCTTAACACCCAGTCCTAGGCATTCTCTTTAACCTCAAATAACTTACTGATGTAACTTCAAAAGAAGATAGTTTATTCTCAAAAGAAACTCTCATTCATGTGTTAAGATAATAAATTACTATTCTCTTTTAAAAGGGGCTGAAGATTTCAACTCACGTTAGAGATTTCTAATAATTTGAGTTTTATATTCACTCTACAGCTATTTATTGAGAAATTCAGAGATCACACCACATATGAATTAGACCTAGACCGGAGATCCAGAAAGGCGTCCACGGGAAGGGAGTGTGGAGGTGACTTTGAAGCAGTGGTATGCTATTAAGGTTTCACAACCGGCTCTCTGGGAAAAGGAGAGGGGGTAAAAGCTATACTGTTTATCAATTTGTGAGTTTTCAAATGGTCTTTCTGCTTTCAGGCTCTCAATCAGGTATGTCTGGAGATGGAGTTGGAAAGCCAAGTACGGTAATTGGCATCATATAGTGTTCTGATCACACAGAATTGAACTTAAAAGCATAGATACTGTGTGATATCACTTATACGTGAAATCTAAAAAGTTGAACTCTCAGGAGCAGAGAGTTTGATGGTGGCTGCCATGGGCTGCGGGAGGCGGGGGGGCGGGTGGTGCCAGAAATGGGGAGATGCCGATCAAAGGGCACAGACTTCTGGTTTTAAGATGGATAAGTGCTGAGGACCTAAAAGTACAGCAAGGTGATTATAATTAATAACACTGTATTATACACTGGAAAGTCACTGAGAGTGGATTGTAAATATCCTCATCACAAAAAGGAAACAGTAAGTACATGATGTGGTGGAGATACTGTAGCTGACACTGTGGTGTAAGTATTTCACAGTGTATGAACATCAAATCAGCAGGCTGTGCAACTCACACTTACATAGTGTTAAATGTCAATTACATCTTCAGTGAATCTGGAAAAAAGAACATAGGTTGTAGGGAAGGGTAATAAAAGAATCAGGAGATGATGATTTTTTTTTGATTTTTTGTTGTTTTTGTTCAGTCGCTCGGTTGTGTCTGACTCTTTGCGACCCCATGGACTGCAGCACGCCAGGCTTCCCCATCCTTCACTATTTCCCAGAGCTTGCTCAAACTCATGTCCACTGAGTCAGTGATGCCATGCAACCATCTTGTTCTCTGTCATCCCCTTCTCCTCCTGCCTTCTATCTTTCACAGCATCAGGGTCTTTTTCCAATGAGTATTTATTATCTTTGTTTTAATATAATTTATTCATGAGTTTTCATAAGTTCATTTTTGAATAATAGATCTGTTTAACAACCAGCATGAACTATTCCTGGAAGTATAATAGTCAGCCCTTGTGAGTCCTTGCAAGCTATATCCAGCACAAGACTAAAGTTTGGATGAATTTGAATAAACATAGAAAATACACAATGGTAGCAGCATGTGCAAAGGTCCTGTGGTAAGAAGATGCTTGAGATGGTTGCTAAGGCTTTATGTTTTTTGTCCTAATAACAAGTGTAGCCTCTGAAGGTTTATAGGCTGTTCTTGGGGAATTTTTGTTGTGGAAGGACTGTGTGTTGGGGCATGGTTCCCACTGTCACTGAGTGATTTTGGCTAAATTTAGCTAAACACAGAGAGAGAAGGATTCCAGCTCTGACTGGAGACTAGCTGCTGTTTAAATTTCTTCCAATTCTGAAATGCCATGACACTCAAAGAAAGATTGAAGTTTCTGAGGACAGATAGAAGATGTGAGAGCTGGTGCATTAAGAACCTGGTAATGGTTTGCACATTATAAGTAGATATATAAATATGCCAGAAACTTGAGGCCAAAAAAGTCTTATCTTTAAAATAAATAGCCACAGGAAGCAAAGGGAGTCAGGTGTTTTCTCTCTCTCTCTCCCTCATTCTCCATGGGCTCCTATTTTTGAAACCTCACTTCCTCGAAGTGTCAGACAATTATATCGGCTAATATATTTTTGCCAGTGTGATCCTAAAAAGGATAATGTGAATTATTTATGCCATTCCCTCTTGGGGGGGAGTAAACAGGACCATAAATGCTGCAACATTTCATTTTAGGAAATTCATTGTGTGAGAGATTTCAGAGAGTACAACCCAAGATTAGGAAAAAGCTGATGAATAACCTCAAATAAAAGAAAAAATAATCTGCCGAGAGCTCCCTTTTATTTATGGCAGTAGCTATGGCATTGTCTTCTATGACCCCTACTTCCCTCCAAGTTTTAAATACAGGGTTTCCTGATTCCACAGCTGCCTGTTCTGGGGTGCCTCTGAAGGATCTGCAGCACTCCCCACCCACTGCAAGAGCCCCGAAGCCAGGACACCCCCATGTCTGCCTCGACCCAGGGCTACAACCATCCCCTGGGAACTGTCACCTTCAGGCTACTACTGTTGATACTCCAGACAACATCCCACCTTCTCCCCCTCACTTTCCACTCGGAGTTTAAGTCTCTATTAGTCTTGGCTTGGAGTAGCCTTAAGAAAGATGGCTTTGAAGACTGTCAAATTCTTGCTTCATTATGTATTAATTATAGGATGCTGGGTAAGCTGGGGAACTTCTCTGGGCTTCTGTTTTCTTCTCTATAAAGTGAGGACTAGAATACTCTCTTCCTCCCAAGTTAGGTGTAGAAGAAATGAGTATTTCAAAATTCCTAGCACAATCAACTCACTGAGTCCATGGACATGAGTTTGAGTAAACTCCGGGAGTTGGCGATGAACAGGGAGACCTGGTGTGCTGCAGTTCATGGGGTCACAAAGAGTCGGACACGACTGAGCGATAGAACTGAACTGACTGAGCTGAGCACAATCAACAATTGATAATATGTTAACTTCTATGATTATTATTTTTATCTGCTACCTGCCCTGCCCTGCACCTATGTGCTTTTCCAAAGACCCATTAACTTACTCACCCATTCTGAGTATCTGCTATGTGCCAGATACTTTATCTCATGTTGTATTTACCTTGCTGGCCAGGTAATTTATAGAAGTTCTTTACCGGATGCCTGTTAGAATTTGTCTAGAGTTACTTTCATCACTTTTTTGAGAGTTTAGCCTTGCGTTACAGCCAAGCTAGCAGATCTATCAGAGGATGACTAGAGATGCCCCCCGCCCCAGAGAGTTGACCTTCTTGCATGACCACCACACATCAGTGTCTTCTCCTAAAGAGTCAATTCTGGATCATGTCACCCCTGCTTTCTTTCTTAAAGTACATGTTTAAAGTTAGTCTACGGGTTTTTCTTTCTATGGCGTTAGATAAACATACTCATGTCATTTTTTTTTTTAAGGAGTGCTAATAAGAGGGGACAGATGACTACTCCACAAGCATCTACGCAGGCTTGCGCTGGGGTTTTACAGGCATTAGATCATTTCCTCCTGACAGCAAACATGTACAAAGACATCCTTCACTTGGTTTTATGATTGAGTTAGCTAAAGGTAAGAGCAGTTAAGGAACTTGCCCTCAATTCCAGGATTTGCAAAGCCTGAACCTGGGTTCCCGGACACCAAAGCCTAGCCATTTTGCTGCCTGCAGGGTTATCAATCTACCAATCATCTGACAGTTCTACCATTCTGGCTTTGAACCAAGACTCACCACCTCGCAGACATGATAGTAAAAGCACTGTATTGTCAGGTGAGGGAATCCTGATATTCCCCAGCTCAAGTTTCCCCTCCTGTTTATTCAGGTTTTCTACTATGCAGGTCAGTGTGACAATTTTTTTTTTCCCCACAGATAAACTTAACAACAAAAAGGTTGAATGGACTCACCATTGAAGGCACAGAAATTTAGCAAGAAACACGGCTAAACAACTTGCAACTGCATCTGCTGTCTATCTTCTTGATTATGACCAAATCCCAGTTGCCACGACAAAGAGAATCTTTGGTCTTTCTTCACTGTTAAAATGTTTTTTTGTCAGTGTTGCTTTGGAAATCTATTTCCTTTCTGGATCCCCTGTAAATATCTTGGTCTGTAAATATCTTGGTTTATTTTGACGGGTGCAGTGATCAAGGAGAGAGCCAAGTTAGGTTGAAGTCCCCGGTAGCTATTTACAAGGACACAAAGTTGCTCTTAGGAGCCTGGGTTTGGCTGGCTCTGGGACAAAGCAGGTGAGCAGAGTCAAGGAGGAGTCACAAGCCTGACTCATACCTGCTGCTGACATCAAACAGTTTTGTGATCCCATAGTGCTCTTCCCCTCTGTGCACGAAGGTGAACTTGTCTCCCCACTGCTCTCAGGGCAGGAATCTTCCTTCCTAGGGTAAATGTAGCAAATGTGCAATTTTTTTTCTTTCTTTCTTTGCCAGCATTCTACATAAGATCTGGATGCTGGTCTTTTGTGATGTACATTGTAAATGTCATCTCTCAGGATGAGGCTTGGCTTCTCACTGTTCTCATGGAGACTTTCGATGAACAAAGGTTCATCTTCCATCTCATATTGGTTGGTGGTGGTTGCCTGGAGCATTACTTGACAAATGGTTTTGAGACCGTGGGCAGCTCAGTAGGAGAGAGCACCCTGGTCTTTTAAGGATGTCTGACAACCATGAGGGTCCCAGGACTCTCATTGTGTGCCCTGAAATCAAGTAGGTAAATAATCGACTGGATTTCAGCTCACGTTTCTATCAGTGTAGTCACTGGATGGAACTCTGGGGACAGATGAATGGAAAGATAAAAATTCGTGAAAGGAAAAGGAATGGTACAGATTATCAGAAGCTAGTAGAAATACACACATTTTCTCTCTTCCCTCAAGAAGGCAGGCCAGTTTCGTCTTCTAGGAGGAGAGGACATGAGCTCTAGCTTTGAAGGAGGAACAGAAGTTTACCAAGTAGGAAAAAGAATATCTCAAGGCATACAGATGCGGAGTGGGATGAACAGAGTGGTGTGTTGAGGGAAATCCAGGCAGTTTGGTGGTCTTGTGTCATCACATGTGTAGAGATGATGGGAAGAGATGAGTCTGGGTAGGTTTCTGGGATTCATATCATCATCATGGACACATTCTGTATGTTAAGAAGTTGAGACTTTATTCTGCAGGTTGTGGGGTGTCTGTGGAATTCTCTTATATTTAGCTTCAGGGTCAAAATATGTAAGATAGTAAAATAAGGCTTGGGTGAAAGACAGAGTAACATAAACAAGAAACCAGGAAATGTTTACAAATTTACAAATTGGCAGGTAAGATAGTAGCATTGACTAGGTTTTACATTAAGGAGATGGGCTCAAGCTTCATGTTTGGTT
Source organism: Dama dama (assembly GCF_033118175.1). Lineage (NCBI taxonomy): Eukaryota > Metazoa > Chordata > Mammalia > Artiodactyla > Cervidae > Dama > Dama dama. The sequence continues at coordinate 11,275,509 of NC_083686.1, read as the reverse complement.
TTAGCAGAAGTTGCTACCTGGAGATAGAAAGGAGACTACAGAAGAGAACTTTGCGGCTTAGTCTTTGAAAAATTGGAGATAATGAGAGTAATGGGTAATTGATGGGTTGGGGGTAGAAATCTAGTTATTAATCTTGGAGTAGAGGGAAGCAGAAAGAGACTAGGGCTTGGGACTGGTTCTGGGTTGCCATGTGGGCAGTTGGCCTTGTAAGTGGCAGGGAAGATCTATTTCCAGAACCAAGGCAGAAGGTCAGAAGCTACTAGAGCAAAACCTACCTGACACTCAGGACTTTCAGCTAATGTGTTGCCTACAGCCTTCGTAGAGAGAGGATGCAGGCCGTACCACCTCAGAGGCTTAAAGCCCCTCTGGGCCCTATGCGTCTACAGGATCTTGAACAAAGCTGGCTCCTCCGTGAGAGGTCAGGCAGCTATGAGGTCAAATGAGATCAGTGCAGTGGTGAGCAAAGATGCAGGGCCAGTCCTCCTAGCTTCAGGGTCAGGCAAGCCTTGTCAGTTCTGCCTGCTTCCCGCCTTCTGCATCTCCTCCCCCGAGCCAGGAACCAGGAAGGAGGGATTTAGGCAGTTCTAGAACTACTCCGCCTACAATCAGGGAGACCTGGGTTTGATCCCTGGATTGGGAAGATCCCTTGGAGGAGGGCATGGCAACCCACTCTGGTATTCTTGCCTGGAGAATCCTCATGGACAGAGAAGCTCTTCGGGCTACAGTCCATGGGGTCACAAAGAGTCGGACACCACTGAGTGACTAAGTGTAGCACACAGCGCAGCACTACTTATAGACTCACAATCTGTGAGCCAGACTTTGAGCTCCTGCTTTGATTAACCCAGTGTCTGTCCCCCACCCCTGGCCTATGCCCCATTTCTTACCAGGAAGGGCTCAGGTACCAACCAGCTGAGTGACCTTGGTCTAGCGTAGGGATCCTCCGAACACCTGCTTCCTCATCTGCAAGCAAAGAGAGTAATCTCATCTTCGTGGAGTAGACACAAGTTTTCCTTAAAAGTATCAGCATCACACTACACATTTTGCCAAGGGCTCCACAGACGTGATGATCACCATGACAGCTCTGGTGGTAATTACGCTGTCATCTTGCGCTCTATGAGTCATACATTGATAGTCTTACCAGCACACTTGCTTCGGAGAGAGAAGAGCTGGAGTGTGGGTTTGAGAAAGAACAAGGCGCATGTAACAAAGGTAGAAGAGCAAGAGAAATCCAAACTAGAGAAAAGAGACAGTCACATGAAGTAGATTTTAATTTATATACTCAATGGCTTCTGCATGGCTTCAGGAGAAAGGTAATGATATGATTACATTGTGCTCAGTTGCTCAGTCTGACTGTGATCCCATGGACCGTAGCCCACCAGGATCATCTGTCCTTGGAATTTTTCAGGCAGGAATACTGGAGTGGGCTGCCATTTCCTCCTTCAGAGGACCTTCCTGGTCCACATCTCATGCATTACCTGGCGGATTCTTTACCACTAGTGCCACTTGTGAAGCCCAATTAAATGATTATTATATGAAAAAAGTATGTGAATGAGTTTGTAAAAAAAAAAAAAAAGGAACAATTAAGAAGATCTTGGACAAGCCCAGTGGCTCATAGGTTTAATACCATCTAATGATGTACAAGACCCTTCATATTTTGTGTAGTTAGGATAGATACTTTTCATTCTCCCTTTTCTAGGACTGTGTCTCTTAACATTTCTGTCTGTCTCAGTATAGATCTTCAAGAGCTCACATACTGATTTTTACTGTGACTTTCTATTTATTTATCTTGCCCACAAGAAAGTGAACTTTCTGGAAGTGAGGATTATGTGTATGTTTTACCTTTATTACCTGGCATGTAGTAGACCTCATGAATCTTTGTGTTTGTGAAAAGAATTAAAGTTGACTCCAGTGAAACCTCTTCCCACATAAGATTTGTAAATTGTTCTCAAAGGACACACATGAAAACGTAGCTTTCTTGTCAAAGGGATAAACAGAAAAGAGTCAAACAAACTGAGATTTTATGTAGCAAGGAGAACTATGCAAGGCATCATCAATAATATTGGTTGGGTGAGTAAGAAACCTCCTAACCAACAATATATGAACAGGATTCTAGAAGCAGGAGCAAAAGAGATCCCTCAAGGAATAATGGAGTCTGCCAGAGAGACAAGACTGTCCAAGGCTAAGTTATTCAAACACTATTTTTAAAACTGCCTTTGAAAGGGCATTTGAACGAAATAAAAAGAATTTGTGCAATTAGAATGCATTTGTCTTTTGTGTTCTTATCTGCTTCTCTCACAAGCTATTTTTGGTAAGTTTGCATTAACTTTCTAGCAAAATGCCAATTAAAGCAACTTTTAATACACTGTGTTTAAAAGACTGAATCCAAAGAGGAAAGTGTGTTCTATCTGCATGTCAGTGTTGAAACTAGATTCTTAATCCTACTTGGATAATAACTGAAATTCTCAATTGTTTTCACCTGGGACAGCAACATATTAAATGGAAACACAAATTCTCCAAGTGGTGATAAAGAATGCATATATCTAGTGCTGGTTGCTTTTCTTTATTTCTTTCTCTCTCTCCCTCTGATTTTCCCCCCACTTTTCTTAACAGTTCCTCTCTTAACAGTACCGTGTTTTCCTGATAGTGTCAAATGACATCCTAGCTTTCATGTTTATAATCTAAACTGATAATACACTCAAGCCTTTGTTGACAGTCTAAGTGTTTTACGTGACATCAGCTTTCACCTATTTCTGGCAATATGAATTAAGCCCAGGTGCAGTATTTATGTTTGAATCGCAGGTGCTCTGGGCAGAGTTCCAGTTACACTCATGACTTTTGTTGAAAAACAACTTCAAAGTGGAACCAAAGATTTAACTTGGTCCTGCGTGCACCTTTCCAGATTGACCAGATTCCGACTTCTCTTTTATGTCTCCTTATTTTGGTGCACACTCTTCTCACTGCATACTGTTCCTCCCTTTCCTGAGTGGTTAATTGCTTTCTATTCACTGAATCTCCTTCAGGCATCACCCACTCTGAGTCCTTACAGAACCTCTGCTAACCTCGATTATCCCTCTGAATCGTCACCAGGGTCAACTTGTCAGACTCTCCCCATTTGTGTTGTAAACCGAGGGCAGGTTTTTACTACATTGATTATGATATGTTTTCTAAAAGAGAAACTGATTGGGGCCTTAAGTATCCAGTTTACAGTATATGCCTGTAAAATAAAGAAAAATTAAGAGTGGAGAGATGGATGAGTAGAGACATATCTACAATAGTTTTATTATTATAAAACTATATATAGTTATAAAACTATATAAATTATCCATACCTGCAATGGATAATAAATGGGGAAGGAATATGGATAGGACAATGACAGATGGATACACAGGCAGATGGATACACAGGTGGTATATACACAGAGATGGAGCTAAGAGGAGGAATGAGGCAAGGATGAATGCCAAAGTTGTCCTTTTATCCCATTGCTTTTTCTTCCTCCATGATGTTTCCATTCCATGATTAGGAAACTTCTAAGGACCGTCCATCCATCTTATTTATTTTGAATTGGTTGGCTCCTTTCTTTATCCCCTGCCTGAAAAGGTAGAAAGTAAACCAGTTTTTGTTGAATTTAATCAGCACTCTCTTTTGCAAAGTCCCCTACAAGTGATTTGGTTTCTTTTGAACTAGTATAAAAAACCAAAATGTGTTTTGCTGATTAGATGTGGTAAGACATATATTAAGTGTTTATGTTGTAAGAATCCATTCACTGTACAAATAAGATGGGCTTCATCAGTGGGCATCGCCTTTAATCACAGTTGGGAAGAAAGGGGTGACTGCCTCCTTGCCCTGAGGTCTTTTCCACTAAGTGAAATCAAAGTGATGGATAAAAGATATTGCCAAGGGGAAGCTCTCTGACACCTTGCTTCTGCTTATATATTGTAGGATTAGTGTGAAGGACTCATTACTCTCATGTCAGACTTCTATAGAAAAATCTGGGATAGTCACTTTTAATAGGAAAAAGTTTCTAGCCCACAGTGTTGAACACAACACACAGAGCCAGAAAGAAGTCCTCTTTTCTTTAGGACTGAAGTGTGGGGTTTTGATGGATGGCTAATATGGAAACTCTGTCTCTCTTCTCACAGTGGCTAGACTGGTGATCAGATATGACATTCCGAGTTGGGCAATGAGATAAATCCCGGGGCAAGAGAGTTAGTATAACTTAAGACTCTCTAGTTGTGGGCAAGCCACTCTTAACTCCTGGGAAGTGAAGAATGAGGATTAAATTCTCAGTGGATTTCCTTCTGAGTAATTATTTGGATACTCATAAGAATCCTATAAAGGAAACTATGTATTTACAAATATAAATTTACAATTTTTGTCTTATATTAAAAACTCTGAATTTGACTTTATGACCATTTTTGGGTCTAAGATCACCAAGATTCGACTGAGGAATCCCACATTCTTCTCAGTTTGCTCTTGTGTCTCAGTTGACCCACTATTCCTCCACTTTCTCTTCCAACTCCTAACCAGGTCTTCAGTTTATGCACCACAGAGAAATAATTAGTTTATCCATTATTAACAGTTTCTTAGGAGTTGCTAGCAATTGTTCATAAACCCTGGGTTAAGCAGCATGGCTGTAAAATGTCTGTGCACGTGAGCAAGTGTGCTAAGTCACTTCAGTCATGTCTCACTCTGGGCGATCCTATGGACTGTGGCCCACCAGGCTCCTCTGTCCGTGGGATTCTCCAGGCAAAAACACTGGAGTGGGTTGCCATGCCCTCCTCCAGGGGATCTTCCCAGCCCATGTCTCTTATGTCTCCCGAATTACCAGATGTGTTCTTTACCATTAACACCACATGGGAAGCCTATGCAATTGTATGGTAGTATCAAGAAAAGGACTATAGAGAGAGTAGCATTGACAATATTTATATTATCATGTATAAAATAACTAGCTAGTAGGAAGTTGCTGTGTAGCATGGGAAACTCAGCTTGGTATTTTTTGATGACCTAGAGGGATGGGGTAAGGGGGTGGCAGGGAGGCTCCAGAGGGAGGGGATAGATATATACACACGTACTTACATAGAGCTGATTCAAGATCGCCGGGAGAAATATCATTAACCTCAGATATGCGGATGACACCACCCTTATGGCAGAAAGTGAAGAAGAAGTAAAGAGACTCTTGATGAAAGTGAAAGAGGAGAGTGAAAAAGTTGGCTTAAAATTCAACATTTAGAAAACTAAGATCATGGCATCTGGTCCCATCACTTCATGGCAAATAGATGGGGAATCAGTGGTAACAGTGACAGACTTTATTTTTTGGGGCTCCAAAATCACTGCAGATGGTGACTGCAGCCATGAAATTAAAAGATGCTTGCTCCTTGGAAGAAAAGTTATGACCAACCTAGACAGCATATTAAAAAGCAGAGACAATACTTTGCCAACAAAGGTCCATCTAGTCAAAGCTATGGTTTTTCCAGTAGTCATGTATGGATGTGAGAGTTGGACTATAAAGAAAGATGAATGCTGAAGAATTGATGCTTTTGATCTGTGGTGTTGGAGAAGACTCTTGAGAGTCCCTTGGACTGCAAGGAGATCCAACCAGTCCATCCTGAAGGAAATCAGTCCTGAATATTCATTGGAAGGACTGAAGCTGAAGCTCTAATACCTTGGCCACCTGATGTGAAGAAGTGACTCATTGGAAAAGACCCTGATGCTGGGCAAGATTGAAGGTGGGAGGAGAAGGGGTCAACAGAGGATGAGATGGTTGGATGGCATCACCGACTCAATGGACAAGAGTTTGAGTAAGCTTCTGGAGTTGGTGATGGACAGGCAGGCCTGGCATGCTGCAGGCCATGGGGTCGCAAGGAGTCGGACACGACTGGACAACTGAACTGAGAGCTGGTTCAATTTGTTGTACAGCAGAAACTAACACGACATTGTAAAGCCATTATCCTCTAGTTTAAAGAAAGGACTATAAAATATTAGTGAAGACACTCCCAGGCTTCACCCTTCTTAATCTTGTAACTTTAAGTTATCTAACCTCTCCTGTTTCAGTTCCCATATCTGTGAAACCAAGATGCACCAGATTTCTCAAGTTCTTATAAAGATTCAAAAGACAATCTGAAAAAAGCATACATCAGAGTTCCTTGTTGTTCAGTCGCCAAGTCGTGTCCAGTTCTCTGAGACCCCATGGGCCGGAGGACTCCAGGCTTCCCTGTCCTTCACTATCTCCCAGAGTTTGCTCAAATTTTTGTCCACTGAGTCAGTGATGCTATCTAACCATCTCATCCTCTGACACCCCCTTCTCCTTTTGCCTTCAATCTTTCCCAGCATCAGGGTCTTTTCCAATGAGTCAGTTCTTTGTATCAGGTGGCTGAAGTATTAGAGCTTCAGCTTCAGCATCAGTCCTTCCAATGGGTATTCAGGTTTGATTTCCTTTAAGATTGACTACTTGGACCTCCTTGCAGTCCAAGGGACTCTCAAGAGTCTTCTCCAGCACCATATTTTGAAAACATGAATTCTTTGGTGCTCTGCCTTCTTTATGGTCCATCTGCAGGAAATGCTCAGAAGGTGTCTGCTGTCACTAAGATGAATTTTTCTGAAGTATGTCTTACCTGCCCAGGATCAGTGACAGTTATATTCTTGCTAATTTGGAGTCTCTTTGGTTTCCTGTGTCTCATCCAGTCAAATATAGTAATCTGAACATCATCAATGCTCATAGTATTCATAATATAAGAAGACATTTGAGACAGGAGATGTGAGCATTGTATCATGTACTTGGCAGAGTTTGCCTCCAACCCTTCAAGTGCATAGAGTCAGTGCCCAAGTTTGCCAGCATGGTGGCCAGGACCACTTCTAAACTACTTTCTCCAGTTCACTGCTCCTTGCTGGTCTACATGAACATTTAAGAAGACTGCACCTCCAATATCCCTGGTTTCCTATTCATTTATTCTTGGTCCAAGGAGCCTTCAGTTAGAAGCCTTGAATGGGCAGCATGCACGTCTTCTGAATTTTCCATTTTAGATTCAGAGCCTTTGAATGGTCCACAAGACTCTGTCAACCTGACCTTGGCTACTTGTTGGGTCTCACCTCCCAGATTTCTCCTCCTTCAGGGTCTTTTCTCTTAATTAAAAAAAAAAAAAAGTGATGCAAATTTTAAAGATGACTTTCTGTTTACAGTTGTTACAAAATATTGGCTCTATCCTGCTTCTTTGAGCCTATCTTACCCCCAACAGTTTGCACCTCCCATTCTTCCACCCCTTCTGGTAACCACTAGTTTCTTCTCTGTATCTGAGCCTTCTTCTTTTTTTGCTATATTCACTAGTTATTATGTTTTTCAGAGTCCATAAGTGATATAACACAGTACTTGTCTTTGGACTCTCTATTTCTTCTTCCCAGCATTGCCTTATACCCATATTTCCATGCAGGTCCCTCCTCTTCTTCCTTTGGGTGTCTGGTGAAAAGTCACCTTGTCAGAGAGGCTGCTTCCTTCAAACACGATGGAAAATAGCAACACCTCTTGTGTTCATTTCTATAGCCTTTTATAAAGTTTTTTTTCCACAGCACATTTCACCACCAAGCAATAATGCTTTATTTTTGAATTTATCTATTTTTTTCTGTAAGGTTCATGAGAGCAGGAAGTTTGTCTTGTGCAAACTTCATCACCTAGATCGTGCGCTAGCACTGTTACTCATTATTACCACCACAACTGGAGGACCCCTGCCTCTGTAGGGTTGCCCACATCTCCATTTAGCCTAGTGTTCCCTGACTTTGCCTTTAAATTCGGCTTAGTTTTCTGCCATCGACTCAAATCTACCATCTCTTTGAGTCCTTCAGTGAACATCTCTAAGGTGGTTACTTGTTCCTCTAAAATGCTGGAGAAATTAAAATTTTTACCTGTCAGTTGTCATTTGTGGTCTTGTATATGCAGAGGAGTGAACTGAATTAAGTTGAATACATCTTGGAGTCAAAGATTGTCTGGGGGTCAAATCCTTGTTTGGCGTTGATGAATGACTTTGTGCAAGCTACTTCTCCCACCTGTGTGCCATCCTGTCAACTGTAGAAGAGGACTATGCCAGTGTCCACCTCATGAGCTTGCTGCGAGGATTGAGTTACATTCCTGGTGGCTTGATCGTTGAAGAATCTACCTGCAGTGCAGGAGACTCAGGTTCAGTCCTTGGGTCAAGAAGATCCCCTGGAGGAGAAAGTGGCAACCCACTCCAGTATTCTTGCCTGGAGAAGTCCATGGACAGAGAAGTCTAGTGGGCTACAGTCTATGGGGTCAAAATGAGTTGGACACAACTTAGCGACTAAACTGCTATCACCACATTCATCAAATCACCAAGCCTGGCACATAGTATGCAGTCACTGAATGTTTGTTCTTATTTTTCTCAGATCAATAAACTGTGCCTCCCGTTAGATCAAAAAGCTCTGTTCTTTGGACCCCTCATACCATATGGCAGAGACTTTCACACAGCAGGTGCTCGATAACTCTGTTGACTTTTGGTAAAAGTATTTCCCTAAAGAAATGTCAGAAGAAATGCTTAGAAATTTATGCCAAAGCAGTTGTGCCTGTAGAGCTCTTTGGGGACTTCGGAAGGGTAAAGGAGAGTCTCAAGAGACAGTTCCCTTGCACACTCATTTGCAAAACATTTTCTAAGCATTTATTATGGGCCAGACAATATGTTCTATGCCCTAGGGATGCAACAATGAAAAAGGCATGCTTGTTTTTTTTCCTTAAGGGGGGTTTCTGGCAACAGACTTGTGCACAAAAAGCTGTAAGACATGTGAGAAAGGCTGGAAGGGAGGTGTGCATGAAGTGTGAAAGTGTAACAGACTCATTTGTGGGTCGGGCTGCACGGGATGGTTACTTTTTCAGGTTGACTCAGGTAGCCTACATTTCTATTTCTGTGTATTGCATGAGTGATTTTGAAAATGAGAATGATGTTAAGATTGAAAATGGAATAGAGTCCCTGGGGAATGGGAGCAGAAGTGGTCTGGGGAGAATACACACTAACTGTGTAAAGCAAGAAGCGCAGATTGAGCAAAAATCGATTTCTTTAGGTTTCACTACAATCGAAAAATATTGTCCTGAAGACAGTACATTGAAAAAGACTTAGGATGTTGTTAATGAAGAAAAGTACTTCTATGCTCAATGCTTTTTTATCAAAAGAATGTAAAATGGCATAAAACTGTAGGGTCACTGGCAGGACCCCGCAGAACAAAGCGTCATCTTTCCTCCAGGTCCTTTATAACGCTGTTGCTCTCACCTGCCTGCTCCTACCCATCATCCATATTTCTAAGTTCTCTGACAATGTCTTTTCAAAAAGCAAAATTAATTTTCTGATAAATACTAGCTTAAAATGTAATTCTAACCAATGCTTTTAGGAGACTGGTTACAAACTATACCAAACTTAGCATCGTTTACTTGTAAATTTGTCAGATCGCAATTCCAGTTTTCTATTTACTGTTGCACTTGTGTAGCTGGCCTGTCTGCCATAAGTTTAAATCAATACAAGACCAATATGCAAAAATCAATTGTATTTCTGTATACTAGTAATGAATAATTTGAAAATGAAATGAAAACTGTTTCTATTTACAGTAGTATCAATGTTAAAATACTTAGGGGTAAATTGAACATAATAAACAAAAGATTTATAAAACAATAAAGCATTGTTGAAGGAAATTAAAAATCTAAATAAACAGAAATATATTGTATGCTCTTGTATCAGGAGACAATATTGTCGAGATGACGGTAGTCCCCAAATTGATCTACAGATTCAAAACAATCCCTATCAAAGTCCCAGCAGACTTCCTTTGGAGAAATTTATAAGCTGACAATGAAATCTGTGTAGAAATGCAGGAAACCTAGATTGGCCAAAACAATACTGAAAAAGAGCAACAATATTAGAGAACTCACATGTTTCAATTTCAAAGCTTACTCTGAATTGATAGGGTGGTATTAGTGGTAAAGAACCTGCTTGCCAATTCAGGAGGCGTAAGAGATGCAGGTTTTATCCCTGTGTTGGGAAGATCCCCTGGAGGAGGGCATGGCAACCCACTCCAGTGTTCTTGCCTGGAGAATCCCATGGATAGAGGAGCCTGGAAGACTACACAGTCAATAGAGTTGCAAATAGTTGGACATGACTGAAGCGACTTAGCAGGCATGCATGCACAGTAATCAAGATGGTAGGGCACTACCATAAGAAAGGCCATTTACAACAATGGAATAGAATCAAAAGTACAATAAATTCTTACAATGTTCATCAATTGATTTTTAACAAGAAATTCAATAAACAATAATCTTTTAAGCAACTTTTCTGGGACAAGTGGATACACACTCATGCAAAAGAATGAGGTTGGATTCTCTACTTTATACCATATATTAAAAAAAAAACTAACTCAAAAGCATTATAGACCTAAAAGTAACAACTGAAGCAATAAAACTCTTGAAATAAAACATAGGGTTAAATATTTGTGACCTTGTGTTAGGCAATTGTTTCTTAAACGTGACATCAAATGCACAAAAACCAAAGGAAAAAAGATATCTAAATTGGACCTCTTTGAAATTAAAAATGCTGTTCAGAAGATACCAGGAAGAATGTGAACAGACAAAGCATAAAATGGCAAAAAAAATTTCACAAATCATGTTTGTTAAGGAACTTGCATCCAGAATGCATAAAAAATTATTGGGTTCTTAAAATTCAACAGTTAAAAAACAACCCAAACAAAAAATATGCAAAGAATTTGAATAGACATTTCTTCAGAAAATAGAGACTATTTCTCCAAAGAAGATATACAAATGGCTAATAAGTACATGAAAACAAAATGTAGTCACTATCACACTAAGCTACCACTTCACTCCCATTTGGATGGCTGAAATAAAAATGACAAGTCTTTTTGGAGCGTATGGAGAAAATACTAAGTAGAGCTATCCTATGATTAGAAATTTCACTTCTAGGTATAGATCCAAGAGAAATGAAAACATATTTCCATCCAAAAACTTGCATCCAATTGTTTGCAACAACATTACTGAGAGTAGCCAACAAGTGGAAGGGCTTCCTTGTGGTTCAGCTGGTAAAGAATCCGCCCGCAATGTGGGAGACCCGGGTTCAATCCCTGGGTTGAGAAGATCCCCTGGAGAAGGGAAAGGCTACCCACTCCAGTTTTCTGGCCTGGAGAATTCCATGGACTGTACAGTCCTTGGGGTTGCAAAGAGTTGGACACGACTGAGCAAATTTCACTTCACTTCAACAAGTGGAAACCACCAAAATGCCCATCAATTGATGAATGAGTAGATGAAATGTGATATAACATACAATGGAAAATTGGGGAGTCTCGGAAAGGAAGAGCAGGGACTTCCCTGGTGGCCAGTAGTTAAGGTGTTGCCTTCCAGTGCATGGGATAGGGGTTTGATTCCTGGTAGGAGAACTAAGATCCCACATGCCCTGTGGGCAAAAAAACGAAACATAAGCCGTATTGTAATCAATTCATTACAATTGAAAATTTTATTTACAAAAAGGAATAGCATAAGTATATATATATGGATGAAACAGAAAACATTATGCTAAGAGAAAGAAGCCAGTCATAAGAGACAGATGATTCCATTTATGTGAAATTTCTAGGAAAGGCAAATCCATAGAGAGAGAAAGTAAATTGACAGTTATGAAGGAGAAGAGTTGAGGGAAGTTGGGAGTGACAGTTAAAGAGTATGGGTTTTTTTTTTTAGGGGGGGTAATGAAGATGTTCTGAAATGAGATAGCTCACCAAACCCCACTGAACTGTGCCTTTCAACAGGGTGAACTTTATGATATATGAATTATGTCTCAAAAAATGTTACATTTTAAGCACTGCAACAACACAACTGAAAATATCAACAACAAAAAGAAACATGTTTCAGGCAACAGTAATGTTGGAATGCTAGACTCCTGTGTCTAGGATTCAGACCTAGGAACATTAGGTTCAAATAGATCTCAAATTGCTTCTTGAACATTAATTTTGGTTTGCTTGAATTTATCCCCACCTCCTCCGCCCAAACTGCTTCTGTATTAGACTCACATCAATGACCAGGAATTATTACTACTTCTACTCTGGATGATTCTCTTTGCATGTTTGAGAATTAAAATAGCTGCTATTATTATAGTATTTTTACATTCTGTTTTTTACATTACATTCTATTTTATTATGTTTTTATGAGCCCGGCACAGAGAGCTTTATATCACTATGCATTTAATACCTATGCCATAAATTGCTCATAAGGATTGTCATTGGTTACATTTTTTAGAAATGAAAGTGGGACCTAGGAAGGGAAGAAGCTTTTCCAAGGTCACTTAGCTCAGAGAAGAATCGAACTGTGTCTGATTTCTCGGCCCATCTTTCATTAGTATTCTGTACGGGCCCAATTCTAAACTGCAGTGTGTCTTCCGTAATTAGTAAACCTTTTAAAAAAAATCCTCGTTCATGTTTCCTACACAAGTCTAATCCCTCTTCTACCTAACAGTGCTTCACTTATTTGAATATGGTTTTCATGCCCTGCTTAAGTCTCACTCCTATCTTAGGTTTCCACATTATGGTCCTGAGACACTTTCCTGCATCTGTCTTGAAAATGTGGTGTCTAGAGATTGGGCTGCCCTGGTAGCTCAGCGGTGAAGAACATGCCTGCCAATGCAGGAGTCTCAGGGTCCATCCCTGGTTTGGGAATATCCTCTGGAGGAAGGTATGGCAACCCACTCCAGTATTCTTGCTTGGAAAATCCCAGGGACAGAGTAGCCTGGCAGGCTGCAGTCTATAAGGTCGCAAAGTGTCAGACACGACTGAGCACACTCCCACCTTTAGAGATTACAGAATAAAATATTGAGTTGGCCAAAAATTTCATTTGGGTTTTTCTGTAACATCTTACGGAAAACTTCAAACAAACTTTTTTGGCCAACCCAATATATTACTCCAAGAAATGCTCCTGTAAACACTTTGAAAATAAATTCTTTATGTTTCCCAATGAACCTTTAAAGTTAGGCAATATTCTGCATATTTTGCAAATGACACCATTGAGCTCAGAGAGGCAAAGATTTGGTCCAAGCTCATATAGCCATGAAGTAACAGATCCAGGGTTTGAAACCCTGTCTGGTTTTACTTGTCACTGCTTAAACCTGAATTGTTTAACAGGCTAGACAGCCCCCATTTCCTCAATGCTGTGGACAAACAAGAACTGATTATATTGGTAGGAAGGATCCTAGGAAAGAATTGGAATTCTCCAGACAGCTGGAGGTTGTAAATCTTCCAAGAGAAAGTTAGTGGAAGCCAAGCTTATTTGTCGTCGTTAGAAGTCCTTAACATTTCAGAGGGGAGCTTGCTTTTGCTGAGCTGGCTACTCTTTCTCAAAAGAGTTTTTGCAAATCTCCCATGTCATTTTATTTTTTTCTGTTTTCCTCCCCACAGTGAGGTAGTGTCTGGGTGAGAGCATTCCTTTACTTCTCCTAGGGCACCGTTTTCACCGAGAGGCTTTTAGCTGTGGTACTTAAAAAAAACAAAAAAACAAAAACTTAGCTATTATTTTGATTAGAGCAGGAAATTTGCCTTTTATACTGAAAGAAATTTTTTTTTTCCCCAAAAACTTCTAGAGTGATTGTACTACTTGGCAGCGGGCTGAGAACTGGACTGGGGAGGAGGGAGGTGGTGGGGGTTCCTGTCCTTGACGTGGAGGCTTGTCCCCTCTGAGGGCAAAGGCTGGCCACCTCCAGGGTGTGATCAGCAGTCTTTTGGGATGCCCAGCCCAGCCCGCTGTAGCCAGAAGGCAGACTTTATTTTAAAAAGGCAGCTGGACTCAGGGCTCTCTTAAGTCAAACTGGTTCAACCAGCAACTCTATGGGAAACTGTAACGAGACTGCATCCCCTTCTGCAGACGTGGGGAGTTCCCTGGGAGGTGAGTCAGCCGCCCGCTCCTGACAAAGGAGAGCAGTGGACATGGTGAGCCGAGGCGCTCCCCTGGGCGAGGACTTTTGGTTCTCCTTTTTGCTTTCCAAATGAAAACTGAGGAACTGAGGATTCAGTAAAGAACCACCTAGGCAGGTCTCTGTGGCAATAGCTCACTTCTCCAAGAGACAACCCATCTGCTGGAAGTGAAAGCGGACCCAGCCAGCAAGGACGTGGAGGGCCGAGCCTTCAGTGACTTCGCTACATTGTCTTCCTTCATAACACACCTTTGGGGTAGCTAATTTTGCACACATACACACACACATATATGCATATACGAACATATGAAAAGTAAGTACTTTTAGGTTCAAATATCAAGTCCAGTTTATATTTGAATAAAGCATTTAGATATATATATATATATAATAACACATATGCATAAAATATATTAATTCTATATAAGGCACTTGAATATTTTGCACATATGTATATTGATATACATACATGAAATCTCATGGACAGAGAAGCCTGGCAGGCTACAGTCCATGGGGTTGCAAAAGAGTAGTGACTAAACAAGAGCAACAAATGTATATTGATATTCAAATATTTTATATAGAAAAGGATCAACAGAGGCAGGAGATAGGTGGGCCCTGGGCTAAGCAGATGGAGTCTGTCTCCTGTGGACAGACACTCCAAGATGAAGGTAGTAGCAGGAGTGAGGGAGTTGAGCCCTGCCCAGGTGAGACACCGCATATTCCTCATTCTCAAGCTCAAGGAGACCTTCCTGACTGCACATGTGCAGAAAGGCTCCTCAGGGGTTAGAAAGGGAGGGGGGCATCACCTGTAGTAAGTGATGTCAACCTACCCATAGGTCTCTTCCCTAGAATCCATCTTGGCTTGGAGATACATGTGCATATGTGGGAGGATGCTGAGATAAACCAAATCTGGACTCAGAACCAGGCAAAGCAAGATGATTGGTCAAAAGAGATCCAGAAGGAATGCTCTATATAAGGGATTCAAACCACCAGGAGGGCCGCTGAACTCCCTCTCTGAGTCCTCCATGTAAGTCTGTTCACATACCCTTTTCTCTTTGTTTCACTCTTTCCATCTCTTTGTGGGAATTCATTTCTACAAAGTCAGGGCCTGGTCACTGGTCACTGGTCTAGTTGGCAGGATTCAGGGCTCTCACTGCCAGGGCCTGACTTCAATCTCTGGCTGGAAACTGAAATCCTGTTTCAAGCTGCCTCAGCCTGAGGCCACCCGAGATCATGACTACCAGGAAGAAGACCTAAAATTTGAACCCAGACCTCTGTCAGTCACTCCATGCATTGGCTTCTTTTTCTCAGACTCTCACCATAGAATAGAATAAAGATGTTCTTCCGCAATTACATGAGACTTCTTGGTATACATAAAGAAATAGTTCATGTTTTCATGAGGGAATTTTTTTCTTTTTCCTTTCTAAGCCTCCCGACCATTAAGGGTTCAGGGGTTCGAGGCAGTGTTCCTTGGAACAATGGCCTTTGAATAGAGCCCTGGATGAAATGGAAATGCCAGCATAAATGTTCCTGAGAGAATATTCCAGGCAGAGGCACCCATTTCTATCACATCAATGAATTTTCCTATAAGGGAAAATCATTATTGTAAGCATCAACCTGTTTTTAAGGACTTTGTATTTTGGGGAATCTTTGTTCAGCAAATGATATTCTGAGTACCATGTTTATAAGAAAACGCTCCAGCTGATCCAGAGAATTACAGCCCAATGGTGACCCACAGAACTGAGCTTAACCTGATGACTGGGGCAAGTCCTCATAAGACTGATTATTCTAGAGCAGGCCTGCCTTTTTCTATAATGAACCATAAAATAAATAGCTTAGGTTTTGTGGGCTACAGAGTATCTTTTACAACTACTCAACTTAACCATCACTGCATGAAAGCTGCCTCAATAAAAGAATTTGTTTGTAATCTGATATAACAGCAGGCTGAGAGTGGGGCTGGTTTGGCCTGGTGGCTGGTTTGTTGACTCTTTCCCCAGAGTGAACCCCTCAGGGGCCATTTGAAGTCTGGATGGATGTCTGCCCTCCCATGAAAGCTAGCCAACTCTTAGACTTTTGGGTTTCTTTTTTCCCTTTCATTGCCTTCCACCTCCACCAACATTCCTACATCGTATCTCTCAGAGCTTCTCATCTGGTGCCCCAACTGTGGTATGGGCTGGCCATCCAACATCAGGGATGTTAGAATCTTCCTAAATGAGGAGTAAATAGGTTCTAAGTTTACAGATAAAGAGTAAAGGGGCAAAGGGAAGACCTGAATCGACTCCATGGACACTTTGCCTATATTTCAGAGGGTGTGCTGGAGCTTCTGGGTCTGTATTTGCTTTTCTCTTCTGTGTGCATGCATGCTCAGACACTCCGTCATATCTGACTCTTTGTGACCTCATGAACTGTAGCCCGCCAGGCTCCTCTGTCCATGTGATTTTCCAGGCAAGAGTACTGGAGTGGGTTGCCATTTCCTCCTCCAGGGGATCTTCTCCATCCAGGGATCGATTCCACATGTCCTGTGTCTCCTGCATTGGCAGGCAGATTCATTACCATTGAGCCATGTGGGAAGCCTCTTTTCCTTTCTACTCTCAGCTGTTTTGGAGAGCTCAGGAATCTGGGTAAAGTAAATGAGCTGGAACTATAGAATAAAAATAAAAATAATTGAATCTTTGTAATAAGTTTTATCTAGAAACAATCTGTTTCTAGACAGATTAATTTTTATGAGAACAAAACAAATATCTACAACAAACGAGTTACTACTGTGAAGTTCTTGAATTTCTAGTATATGGAGTTCTTTTTCCAATACTTTATTGCCATTAATGAATACAACTGAAAATTGGTTGGGAAGATAACCCTTAGTATAGCAAGATCTTTGGATGGAGCTTCATATTGGATAACGAGGTCCCATAATGCTTGGGCTTCCCTTGTGGCTCAGCTGGTAAAGAATCTGCCTGCAATGCTGGAGACCTGGGTTTAGTCCCTGGGTTGGGAAGATTCTCTGGAGAAGGGAAAAGCTACCCATTCTAGCATTCTGGCCTGGATAATTCCATGGACTCTATAGTCCATGGGGTCACAAAGAGTTGGACACGACTGAGCGACTTTCACTTTCAAAATGACTGTAAACAACTTTTTTGGGGGGCTTCCCTTGTGGCTCAGCTGGTAAAGAATCTGCCTGCAATGCTGGAAACCTGGGTTTGATCCCTGGGTTGGGAAGATCCCCTGGAGAAGGGAAAGGCTACCCAGTCTAGTATTCTGGCCAGGAGAGTTCCATGGATGAAGGAGCCTGGTGGGCTACAGTCCCTGAGATTGCAAAGAGTCAGAGACGACTGAGCGACTTCACTTTTGCTCGGGCTTCCCTGGCGACTCAGACAGTAAAGCGTCTGCCAGTAATGCGGGAGACCTGGGTTCGATCCCTGGATCGAGAAGATCCCCTGGAGAAGGAAATGGCAACCCACTCCAGTACTCTTGTTTGGAAAATTCCATGGATGGAGGAGACTGGTAGGCTACAGTCCATGGAGTCGCAAAGAGTTGGACTCGACTGAGCAACTTCACTGGAACTTCACTGGTTCAAGGCTTTAATAGGGCTGTCACACTACACAACATTCAAGGGTATCACCTGAACAAATCATGTGAATAAACATTGTTGGCCTGGAAGGAATGGTGATTGAAAATCAAGACTGATCAGTCCTGTGACCTTTGGCAAAGAATGCCAGCTCTGAATCACAGTCTTAGCATCTATAACATGAAAAAAGTGACATCAACCTTGGGAGAAGTTGGAGAAAATTGAATGAAATGTGAAATGAAAATGCTTTAGCACTGTGCCTGATACTTTTTTTTTTGTTGTTCTATTTTTGACCAAACTGTGCTATAAGCGGGATCTCAGTTCCCTGACCAGGAATTGAATCTGTGCCCCCCTGCAGTGGAAGTGCAGAATCTTAACTACTGGATCACCAGGAAAGTCTCATGCCTGATATTTAATAGTCATTCAATAAATCATACTTCCTTCTAGTGAATTAATTAGCAGATGAATGAAGGCATGAAAAACAATAAACCATAACAAAGAAATTATTTTCTGAAAATTGTATTTAAACTGCAGATAATCAGGGAAATGATAGGCTTGAAATCTTTCCACTACAAAACTATGATCAATAGGGTTTTCTTATTTGTTTCAGTTACCCACAGATTTTTGTTTCCAACCACTTTTTGTTCTGATTTCCAGAAAAGCTCCTTACCCCCAAACAGTCTTACTAATGGGAAGAATGAGATCTTTCACTACTCTCATTATATTTGTAGATTGTGAAAACATACTGTGTAATAAAGTTATGGATATTACAATATAACTCTTTATACATTGAAGAGTATATAAAAACTCACAGTCAACTTTCTAAATGTCACATTTCCAGAACACAGATCTGGTCATGTTCTTGAGAGTCTCCCTAGCCTAGAATGTGTTGATGACTCCTGTCACTTGCAGGTCATAATACATTTTTTCTCACAAAGCTCATCTCCATTTTTCTTTGGCAGCACATTCTCTAATAATTGTTCCCTAACTTTCCCTAACAGAGGTGAGATACATGGAACTCAGGCTTCTGTTTTTCTTTCTGCCACACTTGGATGCCTGTTTCATCACAGCAGGAGGAAGGTAGATGCTTACAAAAAGTAGATGTCTTTTTCTTTACACTAAATTGTTAGCTCTTGGATTGTGCAGGAGTTGCAGATCTTAATTCATCTTGGAATCTATAAGATCCAGTATTGATCAAGATTCAGTAAACAAAGTAATGATGTTTGTTGAATGAAGGTTTGTTTTATAGAGGATGGTATCTGTAAATGAGGCTTCATTGCTACTTCCCTGACCCCTGGTCTTGCTCTGCGTGTAAAATTTTAGGTCAATTTCTAAAAATTTTCTTTCTCTGTTTTCATGAGCTTCGTTTAGTCTTTTCTTTTATATAATTCAAATAAAATTGACTATGTGGTTTCTCAATTCATGGGGGATTGACATTTAAATCAGAACTTGGCATTCTTTAGAATGGAAAGCTTAAGTGTGGAAGTTTACTTCCTTTCAAGGTAGGAAGGAATAGGGGAGGAGGAAAGAGGAGGGGACCGTCCCCCACTCCCCATCTTTTAAAATCACATGCTTCCCAGCAGGCACTGGGCAAAGTGCTTAATGTGGTCACTGGATGATGAGATTACTTTTAATATGAAAATCTAAAGCCAAAGTCCACCCAGCTTGTGTGTGGTGGAGCTGAGGTGTGAACCCTGCCCAGGGTTTTAAACTCTGGGTGTGTGTGTGTATTATATGTGTGCTTCACCCATGATGCTGTAAAAGAAAATGAATAAAAAAGGAAGACAGACGTTTCTGAGTCTATAGAGAATCATTCCTGACAGTATACTTTATGAAACCCTCAATTTCAAAAAGCAAAAATGATTACGAGAGTTCTCTGGAGAATTCTGCTGTTGGAGTAAGCTTAAGGTACATTTGTAACCTTCCTGAGCTTTAAAAATAAACCCATATAGAAAACTACCATTTCTCAACCTCATTACGTGTTGCTAAAATATACTTCATCCTCGCTGTGCATCACAGGTTGGTTCCCAAAAACAATGAGAAGTCAAGAAAGAAAGCAAGCAGTGGGCTTTGCCACTGATCAACGCCCTCACTTTCTGTTCCTTCACAGCAAAAAGTAGGAAAGCTCCTAGTGCAGAAAAAATTCTCCGCTATTGCTCACACAGTTTAATCAGACCACATCATTGCTATTTCACTGCAATTCTTGAGGGCAATGGTGTTCCTTAAAATAGAAAATTGTAAATTCCAAGCTATAAAATCAATAGAGTTTTCTGCCATTTCTTTCAGCTGGCATTCGATAACTGCACTAAGAAAGCCGCCAACATATGACTGAATTCAACCCAAACAGCTGACAAATTGAAAGTATAATCTACTTGTCAGGTTAAAAAAAAAAAAAGAGTCAACTTTCATTGTGTAGTTACATCATTTCCCCTTGAAAGAGGTGGAGTAAGGAGTTGAGTTCAGGTTTTTGAGTCAGCAGTAGTTTTGAGCACTATGCTAAGCCTGGCGGTGGGAGGATACAGAAGCAAATACATTAAATGGCTTATAGTCTAGAAAAAAAGATAGGTATTTATATACAAATGCAATGCCTTATTATACATAAATCCAAATGCAGTTGTTTGAAGGGATAGAAATGATAAGAGGAGGGATATGTGAATTCTGTCTGAAGATGCCTTGAAGATTTTGCTAAGAGGATGGCTTAGCAAGGTTTTGAATAGTGTGTGGGAATTTTCCAGGTGCGTAAGGGCAGGAAAAGGATGTTCATTGCAGAGGGGATAGGAGAGGCAAGAGTACACGGACATGGACGGGCAAGGTGTGTGCGGGAAGGTACAATGAGGCACTCAGCAGGGCTGCGGTTTGAAATGCAATGGAAGGGATTTCCTGGGTGGTCCAGTGGTCATGACTCCAGGCTCCCAATGCAGGGGACGTGGATTCAACCCCTGGTTGGGGAACTAAAATTGTGCACGCCACATGGCATGGACAAAATTTTTTTTTAATTAGATAGATAAATAAAATGCAATGGGAGGAAAAGTTAGGATGACATTAGGCTGCTGAACAAGAGATACAATGGGCAGAAATGAGTTAATGGATAGCGAGGTGGGCTAGAACCAGACACTATAAAACACGCAAATGTGTAAGACATATTGAAGCTTGGCTTATGCTAGTTCATTACTTTGGAGTGATTTAACTAAATAACCCATTAAAAAATCTTAAAACATTTTTAATTAATTTCAAAAGACACAGTGAATGCACTCCCATATTCCCCATCCAAATATTAATCCCCACTCATTGTTGTTAAGTCCCAAAATAAATACAGATACTTTAAATCCTGGATTGCTGAAGTTCACATTCTTTCCTAAAAGAAGGAAAAAAAAAAATAAAAATCTCAACTCTATTAAATCCTACCTCTAATTAAAATTAGGAGCAGATTTAAATTAATATCCAGAAATAAGCCACCAGCTCAAAGAAGTGAATACAAATGTTAGAAAATGATTATATTTTCTAGCAAATATCATTAATACTTTCTAAACAGCTGTGCTTCAGACTGGAGTAGATGAAGAAAGAAGTGACTCCTATAGTGACTTAGGAAGGAGACTGAAAAAGACAGTTGAATCCTGGGGACTTTATTTCAAAATTTCTTTTCCAAGCTCCCCCAAATGAAGATAGATTAAATACTTGACCCCTGAAATTCCTCTTATGTGTGCAAAAGATCTTTTAAAAAACATTTGAGATATTCATCAACCTGGCAGGAATCCCAGGGGCAATTTATGCTTTCTGCCATGAAGGCCTGCCTCATTTGCGAATTTTGACTCCACAAGCTGCCTGGATTGACAAATTGTAATTTGTGACCAAGACAATCTGATACCACCCTTAGGGTAAGACATTTCTTAGTTTTAGTCCTTCCATCTGTAAACTGGAAATAGAATTGTGATGAACATTTCTTGATGTAGCATCTATGTTACACCTTATAAACTGGGGCTCCATCTCTCTTTTGATGACCAGGAGAGAATCTTCATTGGTCCCTCCCAGTTCTCTTGAAATGAAGTGAAAGTCAAAGTCACTCAGTCATGTCTAACTCTTTGCGACCCCATGGACTCTACAGTCCCTGGAATTCTCTAGGCCAGAATACTGGAATGGGTAGCCTAGCCCTTCTCCAGTGGATCTCCTCAACCCAGGAATTGAGCCGGGGTCTCCTGCATTGCAGGAGGATTCTTTACCAACTAAGCTACCAGGGAAGCCCCCCTAGTTCCCTTAGAGTCTCACATTACTTCCTTAAGCTCATCTTTTTTTCACTCCCATGCAACTCTACTCTGGGTCCTTCTATACATCACTGAACTATTAGCTTGAATAAATATCTTGATACATCCTACCCTTGGTCAAAATCCTTCACTGACTCCCTATTGACAAGAGAATAAACTGTTGCATCCTTTAGCTCTGAATCCATGATGGAACCCAGCGTGTCTCTCCAAAAATGGGTTTCCAGCCAACCAAGCCCTGCCAGGCTGCATCTTTCCTCTGTGCCTTTGGGCAGACTCACCACCCTCTGGCCTGAGGTTTCATTCTGCTTTTTCTTACTCACTCAAACAAGCACACAGCAAACAAACACCTCTGCGGAGACACTGCTTAAGATTCTCAGGCAGTTGGGGTTCCCTCTCTTTCCTCCTATCTGTGACACCCCCCAATTCACTTTGAAATCCCTGAGAAAGGACCCCTGCTCTCGCATTCTTCGTGTTCAGAACCACATGTAGGGCTGCTGTGAAGTTTTCATTTGGTAAATGATTGCTGGATTGGATTTCCTGCCCAGGCCAGCCATCAGCAGAGTTATGTATGTGTTTCTGGCCTCTCCAGGCCCTTCCTGGCAACTCTGAGCAGCTTAACCAAGCTCAGCAAGGGGTGGATCCAGTTAATTTTGCTTTAGGATCTGCAGGCCTGTGATAGGCAATGGCAGGACCACAGCTGTTCAGACTCAGAGTGCCTTGGACTCACAGCAGGAAGCAGAGACACTTAGAGGGGCCTTGGCCCTGGGGATTTTCTCCTCAGGAGCTGTGAGTCGCTGTGGCAACCACATTTCCCAAAGCTCCTCTCAGGGCAGAGAGAATATTTTAGCTAAGTAGACATTGGTTATGCTACAAACTTCCCATTCTAAGGGGGAATAATAATCAGAGGCCTTCTCTTTAATGACACCCATATACTTCTCTCTTTCTCTCTGCACTCAATCCAGGGCTTCTCCCACTAAGAAATCTGCAAGGATCAAGGAACCTTGCTTTCTAATTGCTGCAGTGCTCTCAATAGCCTGTGGTCTATGGAGTATAGTGCAAGCTTCCTCATTTTACACCCAAAGCCAGCTACCTCTTGGCTATGGCTTACATAGCCCTTTTCCCTCTATGCTAAGTCAAAATTTACCATGAACTGCTGTGCACGTTGGTGACCCTAATATTCTTCCTAGCATCTAGCAATGGCACTATCATAATAAAATACACAAGCACTAAATTAATACAGGTTCAACCAGAAATTGTCTTAAAACATTTTGAATTCTGATAAGGCAGGTTCACTGTAAAAGATTTTATAAAAGAAGAAACTATGGCTCAAAAGATAAGTAACTTGCTCATTTCTCCTGAGTCCATGAATGCACAGGCCAGATTTGAACATGATGGGCTTCCCAGGTTGCTCAGCTGGTAAAGAATCTGCCTGTAATGCAGGAGACCTCAGTTCAATTCCTAGGTTGGGGCGTTCCCCTGGAGAAGGCTAGGCTACCCACTCCAGTATTCTTAGGCTTCCCTTGTGGCTCAGACAGTAAAGAATCCACCTGCAATGTGGGAGACCTGGGCTCAATCCCTGGGTTGGGAAGATCCCCTGGAGGAGGGCATGGCAACCCACTCCAGTATTCTTGCCTGGAGAATCCCATGGACAGAGGAGCCTGGTGGGCTACAGTCCATGGGGTCACAAGAGTAGGACATGACTGAACGACTAAGCACAGCTCCTTCCCCTACCGTTTTACAACACCTTTTGTCTTTAAGTGACCCCTATATGTACCTGCTTCAGGAAGACGTAACCAATGAACAAATGTAAGTCAAAGCCCAGAAAAAAGAATCTGTGGTTAAAAAAAAAAAAGCAATTTAAGGCTCAGTGACAAGTTGTTTCTCTGCCATTCCAATTTATCACGCCTTCAGCTTTTCTTGGGTTATTTCTGCTTAGTGAAACATCAATATCTTTATGCTCCACTATTTTATTAAGTATATTAAACAGGGGAATTGAATTCACAAAATGTACTTTGAAAAGTACAAATGCTCTGCAAACAGAGGCAGTATTAGAATTATTATCATTGTTATGAGCTTCTCTCTTGCTGTCGTTTGTGGTTTTGTTGCTTCATCTAATATGACTGTTTTATTGTATACATAGATTTGGTGGAGATTGCTAATTGCTTTCCAATATCCATTTTCCCTTCCTTCCTTATTAATGAAACTTTGTCTGTTTGTTCTGTGGCAATGTTCCCAACTAAAAACTACACTTTTCATTTTCCCTTGTGACCGGGGATGATCCCATGAGATAATTTGGGACAGCTTTTTATGTAAGCAGAAATCACTGGATGGACTTTTATGAATGATTCTTAAAAAGTGGACTTGGCTGGCCAGTATCTATTTTTCCACCTTCCTTTACTTATTTGCTTATCTGGAATGAAGAGATAACAGTTGAAATTGGAGTTCCCTGGGACCATGGGGACAATAGCAGGATACCTACAGAGACTTCATCCCTAACGTCCTTTAGCCAATAAACCAAAGCCAAAAACACTTACTCCTGAATTTCTTGTTGTGAAAGAAAAAAATCAGCCTGCAACTTGAGGCACTATTTTACAAATTTTCTGTTGTGTGCGGCTAAGCTAAATCCCTAAGTGACACAGTCAGCAAAAGGAAGCAATGTGTACTGTAAAAGCCCTTGGCCAGAGTCTAAGATCTCTGAACTGGTTTCTTGGCAGCAATCTTTCCTTGTCAGGTCTCCATGTTTTAGCCAGAGTGGTCTTTCCATTGCCTTGCTTAATATCCTTCAACAAATTTTCATTGCCCTGGGGATAAAGCCATATATCTTTCTTGCAATTAAAAGTCCCTGTTGGATCTGGCCTCTACCCACCTCTCCATCCTTATCACTCATCTCATTGCTACTCTCCCCTTCCTGCAGACACATATGAGCAATCTTCTCAATGCTCCAATGCACTGTGTGGTCCTTTGGTTTTACCTTCTCATGTGCTTCCCTCATGGCTCAAGCTATAAAGAAAATGCCTACAATGTGGGAGAACTGGGTTTGATTCCTGGGTCAGGACGATCCCCTGGAGGAGGGCATGGCAACTCATTCCAGTATTCTTGCCTGGAGAATCCCATGGACAGAGGAGACTGGTGGGCTACAGTCCGTGGGATGGCAAAGAGTCAGACACGACCGAGTGACTAACACTTTCTCACTTTCATGCTCATGTACTTATAGCATTTACTACTCCTGCTTACACATTCTCCCCCATTGTGACTCCCTCTTTAAAGATAAAAATGAATGGAACATGAATCTCTTCTAGACTGGCTTTTTTCATGCCACTGTGCTAGATGGCTCAGCGGGTAAAGAATCCATCAGCAATGCAGGAGACAGAGGAGAGGCAGGTTCAATCTCTGGTTCAGGAAGATCCCCTGGAGGAGGGCATGGTAACTCACTCCAGTATTCTTGCCTGGAGAATCCCATGGACAGAGGAACTTGGTGGGCTATAGTCTAAAGAGTCACAAAGAGCTGGACACAGCTGAGCGTGAGCATGCCACTGTGGACAATGCAGGTGAGGACTTGTAATTAGTTTCTCAATGTTCCGAACACTAGACTAGAGATTCAATGAAAGTTTGTCTCACTTAGCATCACATCCTGGACATTTGGTCTAGTGATTGGCATAAAGTCAGCTCTCAGCCCACAAAATAACTGCAAATCTGAGAAAATTACCTATCTTGTCTCAGAATTTGCTTTTGGGAGAAACCAAAATGAAGGTTCCAAGTGCAAAGGGTTTATTTGGAAGGTGATCCCAGGAAAAATCTGGGGAGTAGAAAGGTGAAAGAAAGAAAAAAGGAAGCTAATAATGAAGGTATGCAAAGCGATTTTTTATTATTGCATTGTGGACAGTAGCTTATTATACTGAAAAATTCTGAGAAGTAGCGTGGATTATTTCTCCGAGTTACCTTGCCAGAGGGGTAGGAGAGCTGAGACATGAAGCCGCTGGCTCCCACTGTCAGTTCAGTGGCAGTGACTCCCTAGTATTGCTGGCCTGTCTGGCAGGCAGGCAGAGGGAGCTTGTCTGTCAAAGAAAACCAAGCCTTCAGGGAGAGAGCCTGGATGCTGGCACCTGGAAGTGAGGAGGGGCTCATGGATGGTAAATATTGATGGATAAGAGGTAACAGTGGGCACCCACAGTGTCTGCCACATCTCTGCACCTCTCTCAACCAAGGTCCCTCATGGATAGAATGGACGTGATCCCCACCTGGGATATTCCCGTGGAGTGAACAGCCTCTCTCAACCAAGGTCCCTCATGGATAGAATGGACGTGACCACCACTTGCTATGTTTCTGCAGAGTGAATGCATTACTAACTGCATTTGGAGCACTCCTCTTCTGATAGATCATTAATCAAATAATATTGTTCCACATGGTTCTACATGGGAGCATCCATTTCCTCTTAGGTTAAAGTTGTAACCTCATTTTTATCATGAACCAAGTGGAGCCCTGCCAAATCACCTGGGGAGAAGATCTGATTGAGATGATATGCATCACTGTGTTTACTAGTTAGCAGTTGTAATGAGTGGGGAAGAGGTCTAGCCCAAACCTTGTACTGAGAGGTGGTGGCCACTATAGACAAAGGCGAGGCTTTCTAATCAGGAAGATATAGCGCCTCTTCTTCCCAGATACAGGTTTGTGGGAATCTAGGTAGGTAATTGACCTCTCCTCATTTATAAAATATGGATGATAATTCCTAAGATCTATGTTCATTAATAAGATTTATGTGGCAGGTGGCAAAGATTATGGGATTAAGAAATGTAAGACAGTATAGAAATAGAGATTTTGAGGTCAGATTATCTTAGTTCCTATTTTATCTATACCACATTCAGAGCATCTTCTAATCTAAGCTTCTGTTCAATGGGCATAATGATAACAACACTTCTTCATTATTTTGCTTTAAGGATGAATGAAGTACATAAAAAGGCTTCTGGCATTGAGAAAATACTCATTAAAGGTTAGATGCAATTATTTCACATAGGTTGGTTTCAAAGGTTATATACAATCATTTCAGCATATTGGTATTAATACTGTTATTAATTTTCAGACAAATATAGTATGACATAACATAATATAACATAACATAATACAACATAACATAATGTGACATAGTGTGACATAATGTAACATAATTTCTATATAGCTTTCACTAGCTTTGCGACTCCACTCTTGTGATCATTACCAAGAGTGAACACATCTTTTGATGATAAGCTTTGACTTGCATTTTTTACAACAAATTCTACATGCAGATCATCATTCAGGTATTTTGGGGCTATTAATCATTTGGGAATGTTCAATTTAGAAGGGGTCCTGGGACATCAAATGATCCATACAGAGATAATGGATGATAATTTGGTGTTCACTCATAAAGCTTCTACTTTTCATTCATCCCAGATCTTTCCCTTCTCACTCACCATCACTGTCTTGCTGGTGGCTGGATGTAAATGAAGTATCACCATAAATTAACTGGCTAACCAGGAGTCATCAGTCCTTTCTTGAGGGTCAAGTCACTAAATGGTCAAATTGATAATAGTCCTTTCTGGCCTCATCCAAATCACTTCTCAAACTCCAATAAGTGTTGGTCTAGCACATTTATACATCACCCTGAGATGCCTCTAAGTTGCTTTAGCCTTAAGGTGCAGAGCTGACCTATTAATAAGAATGCCTTTTACATCTAGGCTATCAGAAATCTCCTTTCAACCATGACTTTAATTGCCCATTACAGATGGAAGTCAAGTTTGCAGGAAACAGAACGTTCGTGCATTAGAAGGGCCAAAAGTTCAATGCATTTTCTATGGGAGGCACAGTGTTACTTTTAAAGATCAAGCTCTGCTCAGATTTGTCATGGCATTTCAGAACTTAAAGGGATAGAAGGGGGCTTCTAGTCATAATTTCCTTCTTTTACAGATGAACTGCATCAGGCTCAAAGAAGTTAACTAACTGCCCAAGGTCATATACAGCCGCACTTCTCAAACTTTAATAAGAATTACCTGGAGGCGTCTTATTACAATGCAGATTCTGATCCAGTAGGTCTGCAGAGTCTGTATTTCTAACACGATTCTAAGGGATGCAATACTCCTGGCCCATGGACCACTCTCTGAGTAGCAAGGATATTCCAGGAGGGAAATAAGAAGTCAGGATTTTTTTGATACCCAATTTACTATTTTATTTTACAATACCACCTGGATTATCCCTGGAAATCACAAAGGCTTAGAGTGATGATGCTCAGTTGTCACTTGAGGAGGAATGGTGTATTTTTTAAATAACTAGAGTCTGAATTTGCAAAATGTTTAAGGAAATTGTCAGCACATAGATTGGTTAGTCATTTTGTCATCAAGATGCCCATATATTGTACGGTGGGCACTGTGATGTTTCAGACAAAAGAAAAACTTCTAGGAAGAAAGAATGAAATTCCAGAGTTATAGGAGTAGTACCGACAGACAGTGTTCAGCTTCTAGCTCTCTATAAAATACAGCTTTTACATACATCATTTCAACTACTGAATAAGTAAGTTATCATTTTCCTTTCTCTGTACACACTATGAGATTCTGAGGCTAAATGACCTTCTCAAGGTCACAGGGCTTGTAAGTGGCAAAGCATGATGTGGACCAACAAGTCCTAATTCAAAAACCCATGCTTTGTCCATTGCCCTCCACAGCCCTCTGGGGGTACAGAAATGACTTCTGGGGTACGGACGTGATTTCTGCAGGAAGGCGATTTGTAAGGCACCAAATCAGCATAAAGGACGGAAGAAATTCACTTTTCCCAGGCAGTGAGGACAACTGAATTACATTGTTTGGATCTGTCTACAGTCAGTGAAAACGGTGCTGTGACATTTACATGACTGTAGTCCCAGAGACGATCTCACTTACACGTTCTTACCTGGCCCTTCCAAGACTCCCACGTGCAGTTGGAACCTGACACCTGATGCACACGCTCAACCAGTGAATCATACGACTGCATTTTCTTATCTTTAAACAGAAGGCGGATTTTGGCAAGGGGCTGCCTATTCCATCTCCATGTTGCTATGGTTTATGTGCTCTCTTCAAGAGCTGAGTTCTTTTCTGTCACGTTAAAATTCCTTTTGTTCTGTCTTGGAGCAGGTGAATCAGGCAGGAGCAATGGACCAGAGATGGACATTCAGGCAGTGAGCAAAGCAATGTGGGCATCCTCCCTGTTAGGGTGAAGTCATCTTTCCTGAGAGCTGCACTGCATATAATAGCTCTCAAAATGCTTAACTTTAGCACATTTACTTGAAGAAAAAATTAAAGATAAGAGTCAACACTGGTTTCTCAGGTGGCTCAGTGGTAAATAATCTACCTGCAGTGTGGGAGACCCCTGTTCCATCCCTGGGTCGGGAAGATCCTCTGGACAAGGGAATGGCAACCCACTGCAGTATTCTTGCCTGGAGAATTCCCTGGACAGAGAAGCCTGGTGGACTACAGTCCTTGGGGTTGCAGAGTTAACCCAAAGAGAATCCTTCTGCAGAAAGTGATTCAAAACCCAAAAGGCATATACTGACATACACAAAAGATACCTCAGAAAGAATTCACAATTAATTGTTAATAATGGGTGCCTCTGGGGAGAATCAGCATAGAACAAGGTCAAAACAACTTTTTTTTTTACTTTAGATATTTTTTGAACATTTGAATTCCTCACTTATTGGCAAAATAAGCATGTTATGGAACGGCAATGGGGTGGGGGTATTGAGCCGAAGGATGTGTGCATGGATCTCTGGAGGCACTGTTGATATTGTTTCTTGAACTGGATATTGATCAGTCAAAAACATTCACTTTGTAAAAATCCATCAAGCTGTCTACTGGATGCTATGTGTACTTCTCTCTTTGCAAGCTACATTTTAATATAATATTCAATATGTTTAAAGAGTTGAGCAAAACAACAAAAAAGCCTATTAGGGTAAATTTGGTAGACTGATTCATTCATTTATGTCTTAATTTAGTAAAAATAAAACAAAAGTGTATTTCAAGGGCTCCTTGGTAGTCCAGTGGTTAAGCATCTTCTGCCAGTACAGAAGAATACAGGTTTGATTCCTGGTCTGGGAAGATTCCACATGCTGCCGGCCAACTAAGCCCATGGACCATGACTACTGAAGCCTGTGCATGCTCTAGAGCCCATGTGATGCAACTTCTGGGCCCATGTGTTGCAACTACTGAAGCTCAAGTGCCCTAGAGTCTGTGCTGCCCAGGAAGAGAAGCCATGAGGAAGAGAAGCCCATGCAGGGAAATCAGAGAGTGGCCCTTGCTTGCCACGACAGAGAAAGTACATGCACAACAACGAAGATCCGGTGTAGCCATAAGTAAATAATGATTCCAACATTATTAAATTATTTATAATCTAAATATTAAAATGCCAAACAATAAAGTATTTCTTGTGTGTACATTGTGACCTGAACTGAGACGACAAAAGAGACGAAGGAAAGCTCCCTCTCTGAGAGAAGACTAGCCTTATGCTGGGGAGAGAAAGCTATATTACAATGACGCGACGTTGTCCTAGTTTCTCGTTGCTGTTGCAACTAATTACCCCACTGTGTGGCTTGAAACAACACAAGATTATTATCTTACTGTTCTGGAGGGTAGAAATGCAATGTGGTCTCATTGAGTTAAAGTGAAAGGATGTTTCTTTGGAGGCTCTAATGGGGAACCTGATTCCTTGCCTCGCCCAGGATCCAGAGGCTGCCCTCATTCTCTGGCTCATGTCTCTTCTTCCATCCTCAAAGGACATTTTTCCAACCTCCACTTCCATTGTCACGTGACTTTTTCTGACTGCGTGTCATTTGCTTCTTTCTTTTCCTTCTTTCACAATGGTGGGTAATTACATTGTACCCTCTGAGAACATCCTCTGTCCATGGAATTCTCTAGGCAAGAACACTGGAGTGCGTAGCCATGACCTTCTCCAGAGATCTTCCCAACCCAGGGATCAAATCCAGGTCTCCTGCATTTCAGGCAGACTGTTTACTGTCTGAGCCACCAGGGCAGCCCCTGAGATCATCCAGAATTATCTGTCTCAAGATCTTTAAAGTAATCGCATCTGTTTAGCCCTTTTCATCACATGAGATAATAGATTCAAAGGTTCTGGGGATTTGTGTGAGCACATCTTTGGGGTTGTCATTATTCTGTTGTTTTAGATTGAATAATTGTCCTCCCAAATTCATATGCTGCATCTTGTTCCCCCAACATGGGGGTATCTGGAGGCGGGGCCTTTGAGAGGTCATGAGGTCACAAGGATTGAAATCTCATGAATGGGATTCGTGTTCTTATACAAGATACCTCCCAAAGCTTTTCACTGCTCCTGCTAAGTGAAGGCACTGGGATGGAGTCTGCAATCCCAGAGGAGGCTCTCACCAGACATCTAATCTTCTAGGGCATTGATCTTGGATTTCCCAGCCTCCAGAACTGTGAGAAATAGATTTTTGCTGTTTGTAAGCCACCTGGTCTATGGTGTTTGCTTATAACTACCTGGACAAACTAAGGCTTCTGTCTACCACAGTATATAAGTGATTCAAAATAAGGAAATCAAAGGCGAAGCAGTCAGAATAGTCAGTGTGGGATGTCAATGGGGTGGGATTCAGCAGGTGTCAGGTAACTTTCTGGTGCTGAAGGAAGAGTAAGAAATCAGATGGAGACAGGTGTGCATGTAGGCCCTGAGAGATGCTAGAGATGAGAGGTTACTTATATAGGTTCATGAGAGTGCAATCCAGCAGGCTAACCCAGGTCCAACCACCATGAAGGGCTTTCCTGTAAAAGCAGCCTTTTAACCAATGCTGCTGCTGCTGCTGCTAGGTCGCTTCAGTCGTGTCTGACTCTGTGCGACCTCATAGACGGCAGCCCACAAGGCTCCCCTGTCCCTGGGATTCTTCAGGCAAGAATACTGGAGCGGGTTGCCATTTCCTTCTCCAACACATGCACGCATGCTAAGTCACTTCAATCATGTCCGACTCTATGCAATCCTATGGACAGCAGCTGACCAGGCTCCTCTGTCTACAGGATTCTCTAGGCAAGAATACTGGAGTGGGTTGCCATTTCCTTCTCCAGCCAATGATGAGTAGGAAATAAATGGGAAAGAAGACTGGAAGGAGAGCCTTTCAGGCAGAAGGATCAAGCTGTGAAAAATTCAGTGGGGTGAAGGGGAGGGAGCACAGAACATGTGTGGCAACATGATGGCCAAGCTTAAGGAGACAGAATTGGAGGGAAAATGTCAGGATGGAGACAAACAATGCCTTTTCCACCACCTGGAAGACCCTGTACCCCCTGATTACTGCTTGATTCTTTTGTCTCATCTTTCAAGGGAGATGAGAAGGCATAAAGAACTCTAAGCATAGGAGGATATCTCTTAAGCTTAGGAAGGTAACTTCAGATCTGGGGTTTTGGGGATTCCCAGTGGCTCAGTGGTAAAGAATTTGCCTGCCACTGTAGGACACCTGGATTTGATCCCTGGGTAAGCAAGATCCCTGGAGGAGGAAATGGCAACCCATTCCAGTATTTTTGCCAGGAAAATTCCATAGACAGAGGAGTCACAGGCTGTCGTCCATGGGGTTGCAAAGAGCCAAACAAAGTTGAGCAAGTAAGCACACACACACAGGGGTTTTGGGTAGCATCTTGCAGGAGGGAGCGATTTCAGGTGAGCAGAGTCCCTTGTAATCTCACGTACTATAGACACGTCCTCATCAGTAGCATCTTCATGATGACAGACAACAACACATTTGCACAGAGTTTTTGGAAGCTTGATAGAAAAACAGTTTAACTTTGCAAAGTGCCTTTCATATTCTAAAAACGACCTTCAAGTTGATATGCTTTGCAGGTTACTTAATATGCGAGAGGGGTAGCAAATTATGAATTATGTCTTTGTCATCGTCTTGATTTCTATGCAATTAGGGCTCTTCATGTCCTTTCTTCTAGGTAGTTTCAGAGTTAGGCGACCTGTGACACTATACACAGGGCACTTAAGATTTGAATACTATACTACCTGTGCTAGTTTTTTTTTAACCATAGTTATTGGGCTGGCATTCATGTTCTTCCCTAGTCATGCCCACTCTGGCTGTCTAAATTATTCTAATGGTATTCTCAGAATGAACTCTGTATTCCAGACAGATACTTTTATCCTCCGTTTCCCTGAATTAACCTTTACTTTTCCTCCTCCCTCCCTTTCTTTCTGCCAGCATCCTGCCCATCATCCCTGGAATGGAAAACCCATCCTTCAGGGTCCGAGAGCCAGCTCTCTCAGTAAAGCTTTTCCTAGATGTGAAATATTTTCTCTTTCTTAGTTCCTTTGACATCATTGAAGCAGTGATGTGTGGTGGAGGGACATGAACTTTGAAGTTGATAAGTCCAGGCTGGCCATAGAATAGCTTGGGGGGAATGATCTCAACCCTCAGAGTTTTTTTTTTTTCCCCCACTTTATAACTCAGTGAACAAAAACAAAGCTAAACTCTATTTAAGAGGGAAAATGCTCTTCAACAGCCATCTGCCTACACTTTGTTCTGATCTCTTAGGGATTCAAAAAGCATCTTTAGGGTGAGTTGGCTATATTTGTCAATATGTCTTGATAGATCTAATTGGGTGCAAAACGTGATGACCTTCTCATCCTCAGAGAAATGCCAAGAGCAAAGACAAAATAGTCAAGGTTCTAGAGGAACAAAAAGTAATAGGACACAGAAAAATGGCTCATGCAGTTATTGGATTTGCAAGTCTGAAATCTTCAGTGAGGCAGCCTGAAAATTGTACCAAGAGTTAACGTTGCAATCTTGAGTCCAAAGACAAGTCTGGAGTCATCCTTCCTCATTGGGGGCCATCAAGCTTTTCTCTTTAAGGCTTTCAACTGATCTGTAGAGGCCCACACAAATGGAGGATTAGCTATTGAATTAAATGTTGTTGTTGTTGTTATTCAGTCGCTAAGTCTTTGCAATTTCATGGACTGCAGCACACCAGGCCTCCCTGTCCTTCACTACCTCCCAGAGTTTGCTCAAGCTTGTGTACATTAAGTTGATGATGCCATCCACACATCTCATCCTCTATCACTCACTTCTCCTCCTGCCTTCACTCTTTCCCAGCATCAGGGTCTTTTCCAATGAGTTGGCTCTTCATATCAGGTGGCCAAAATATTGGAACTTCAGCTTTAGCATCAGTCCTTCTAATGAATATTCAGGGTTGATCTTCTCTAGGATTGATTGTTAGTCCCCTCTTAAAAATTCCTTCATAGTGTGCTGCTTGACCAAAGAAGTGGGTGCCATAGTCCAGACAAGAGGACACTTAAAATTAACCATCACAAGTGCTTTTTTCTGCTACAGACTTGATACAAATTAGCAGTTCCTGAAGGCGGTTAAGAAAGCTGGAAGTAGTTGTGGAAATGTTGTATATGGGGCAGAGCTCAAGTTATTTGAGATGGTCCCAAGAGAGGGGGCTCTGTGCAATTTAATAGAAAGTTACCAGGAATGAAAAGAAGGCGATGAGATTTCCCCAATAATATCTCAGGCAAAGAGACTTTCAGTAAAGTGTGTACAGATATATATTTTAACATATTTATATTTAAATATTATATATATATATATATATATATGGAAAACTCATTCTAAGTTGTGTTCAGTTAAATCTTTACTTGTTAATCTCAAATCTTCAGCAATCTCCAAGAAGTATTTATTTTATGATCACTTTGGAGAACTAAAGAAGGAAGAGGCTGTCTTGATAGTTGATAATAGCTTATTATAAGAATAAATCAACTGTGGGAAATGAGACACAAGTGTGAACTAGAAGCCAGCAGAGGGAGAAAACTGGAGCATGAAATGAACAGGAAGTGAAGTTTTTAGATCTCTGGTGGCAGACAGTGGGTTAACTGCTTTATGGGGAGTGAGGCATAAGCCATTTTATACTTGAAATTTCAGGACAAGTGGCCTCAGAACACAAGTGCATTTGGATTTCAACTTTCTGCAGAGGTTCTGGGACAATTAAATTAGGAGCATATCTCCAGACTTAGAACAAGCCCTAGCACATAGTAGGGACTCAATAAATGGCAGTAATTATTGTCGTTGCCTTCACAATAGATATTAACATGTAGTAGTTATTTGTGAACATGTTTTTTTTTATTATTTGTTTTTATTAGTTGGAGGCTAATTACTTTACAATATTGTAGTGGTTTTTGCCATACATTGACATGAATCAGCCATGGATTTACATGTGTTCCCCATCCTGATCCCCCCTCCCACCTCCCTCCCCACCCCGTCCCTCTGGGTCTTCCCAGTGCACCAGCCCTGAGCACTTGTCTCATGCATCCAACCTGGGCTGGTGATCTGTTTTGTGAACATGTTTTACCTGTCTTGTCTCTGTGAGCACTTTGTAATTCCTTGACTACAGAGACTGTTTTGCCAGCCATTTCTTGAAGATTCACAGACATCTCTTAGTTGCAAGCACAGTGCTTAACACCTGGGAGACACCACGATGGACTCACTGATCCCCTCTCAAGTGAATTAAGAAGTTAAAAGGGGAGATACAATGCACACAGATAATTTCAATGAGAATGACAAAGCAGTATCTCAAACAGTGACACTTGATACTTTTTTGTTTGTTTTGGACTCACACAAAGCTTTAAGATTTTTTTTCTAGTTTGGTTCAATATTTCAAAATCTGGACATTTTACATAAAATTTAGGAATTCATTAAATTTTCTTTAAAAAAAAAAAGGTAAGTGTGCCCTATTGCAGTTCTAGTACTAATTGGTGTTCACTAATGTTAAGTGAATTAGTGAATAAATTAAGAAGAGAACAACTAAGGGGAGTCACTGGTATATCAAAATTCTCTTTGTTCCAAGAAAGCAGGGACTCTGTCTTGTTTGCCTTTATAGACACAATGTGTTACATCATGGGCTTCCCAGGTGACTCAGTGGGTAAAGAATCTGCCTGCCATGCAGGAATTGCAGGAGACATGAGCTCAGTCCCTGGGTCAGAAAGCTCCCCTGGAGGAGGGCATGGCAACTCACCCTAGCATTCTTGCCTGGAGAATCCCATGGACAGAAGAGCCTGGCGGGCCACAGTCCACAGGGTGGCAGAGAGTCAGACCCGACTGAAGCAACCGAGCACATAGGCATGTTCCAAGATGACACTGGCTCAGTAAACATTCTTTGAATTAATGATGAGTCTTTTCATGAAGAGCAGTAGATGATCTGCAGACCCTGTGGACCTGAAAGCTCTACTAGGTTCCAGGTTGGGAGTTTACAGGTAGCCTCCTGCTCCTTTAATCATAATTTACTAAAAATTCAGAGTCAGGTTCATGCTGTGGGCCAATGAGAAAGGGACTGACTCTGAGCCAAATTCCTAAAGACACCTCTATGGAAAACAACCTCGAATGACATCAATAGTTGCAACAATAACATTTAAAGAGAGCTTGAAGGATATACCAACTGTTGAGCTAAACATGTTCCCATGCAACATATTTAATCTTTACAACTCAGTGGTTTTATGTTTCACTTATCGATGACATCAGTAATGCTGTAAAACAAAAAGCTACCAAACCCACCATAAGAGGTCATTATTGCCCACATGTCTGGGGTCAGACGAGAGAAGCCAATACAGTTCTGCTGATCTTGCCAGTTCACTGATGTCTGTGGGTCAGCTTGTCACTGGTTTTGGTTAAGGGGCATCTGCTTCCCATGCTTCTTATCCTCCAGCAGGCTACACCCAGAGTGTCCCCATGGTGGCCGAAGAGCAAGAAGAACACATGCAGATCTGCGCTAGTGTTTTTTGAAGACTCCATTTGGACAGTATTTTTTCACATTTTGTTGGTCAAATCCGGTCACTGGATTGGTCCAAATTCATAGGGTAGGGGAAGAGAGCACTTCTTTATTGAGAAACTTCATAGTTGCAGGCAAATGGTGGGGCTACTTGGAGGATGAAAAATTATAGCTATCAATAAAACGAATCTACCACAAGTAGGTTAAGTGAATCCAATTCATATAAGGAAACTGAGGCTTACATAGTCCTCTCCCCACAAAACGGTGGCAGAGTTGCATTTCAATCCATTCTCTCTTTAGTTCTGCCTCACATTTATATCATTATCACCCTTATTTGGAGGAATACCGATACCCTGTGAATGTCCAAAGTTTGAGTACCCATGCTCCAAGCTGAAAATCTTGACGCAAGTACTTT
The DNA here is from genome assembly GCF_033118175.1 of Dama dama. Lineage (NCBI taxonomy): Eukaryota > Metazoa > Chordata > Mammalia > Artiodactyla > Cervidae > Dama > Dama dama. The sequence continues at coordinate 11,238,565 of NC_083686.1, read as the reverse complement.
CTCTGCAAGAAGTTGAAAATAGGCTGAAGAAATTGAACCTCTTCAGTAAAACACACTGGATGCTGTAAATGGAAATGGAGGGCAAAGGGTGAGGAGCTCAAAAGGAAAGAGACTCATGTGAGCGCTGAAAGGAAGGAAGTAGAAAATCTCCAAAGATGTGATGTTTGAGTGGACTTGGAACCTGACAGAAAGTCCCAGAGAAGAGAAGAAGAGAAGAGGAGTGGGGAGGAGAGGAGAGGGGAAGGGAAGGAAGGGGAGGGAAAGGAAGGGGAGGGAAGAGAAGAGAAGGGAAGAGAAGGGAAAGAAGAGGGAAAGGGGCATCTTGGTGGAGAAGTCAGTGTGAGCAGATTTATAGAGATGGAAACAGAACGGAGTGTTCAGAATCGAGCTGAATGCTCTGTACCTCTAGAGCATGGTTTTCATCCTTCAGTGCAACAGAGTTACCTGGGATTCTTCATTAGAAAGCATCTCAGAGCTTTACCTTCAGGGGTTCAGATTTAGCCTGTCTGGCTCAGAAGCCAAGATTCACTTCTTTATCAGAAAACTCAGTGACTCTGATGCAAGTGGCACATGAACCCATGGTCTGAGAAACACTCTGCCTGTGAGGTGAGAGTAGCAGAGAGAAGATGGGAGACGATGTGGTCAAGTAATGGGGAGTTGGATTAAGAAAGATCTGGAAGAATCTTTTCAAGGTACTTTTCAAGACCTTCCACAGGTCTTGAAGGCCATTTGAGGAATTGGAGCTCACTTTTTATGCCAAGGTTCTCTCTGCATCTGCATCTTAACATCTGCATTGTTAAGTCAGGAGAAAGGCAAAGAGAAACTAAGAAACTTTTTGATGAATGTGAAAGAGGGGAGTGAAAAAGCTGGCTTAAAACTCAACATTCAAAAAAACCCTAAGATCATGGCATTGGGTCCCATCACTTAATAGCAAAAGGATGGGGAAAAAGTGAAAATAGTAACAGATTTTATTTTCTTGGGCTCCAAAATCACTTTAGATGGTGACTGCAGCCTTGAAATTAAAAGACACTTGCTCCTTGGAAGAAAAGCTATGACCAAACTAGACAGCATATTAAAAAGCAGAGATATCACTTTGCCAATCAAAGTCCATATAATCAAAGCTATGCTTTCTCCAGTAGTCATGTACAGATGTGAGAGTTGAACCATAAAGAAAGATGAGTAGTGAAGAATCAATGTTTTTGAGTTGAACCATATAGAAAGCTGAGTACTGAAGAATCAATGTTTTCGAATCGTGGTTTTGGAGAAGACTCTTGAGAGTCCCTTGGACAACAAGGAGATCAAACCAGTCAATCCTAAAGGAAATCAATCCTGAATATTCATTGGAAGGACTGATGCTAAAACTGAAGCTCCAATACTTTGGCCACCTGATGCGAAGAGCCGATTCATTGGAAAAGACCCTGATGCTGGGAAAGATTGAGGGCAAGAGGAGAAGAGTATGACAGAGGATGAGATGGTTGGATGGCATCACTGAATCAGAGGATGTGAGTTTGAGCAAACTCTAGGAGGTGGTGAAGGACAGGGAAGCCTGGCATGCTGCAGTCTATGACGTTACAAAAAGTTGGACATAACTTAGCTACTGAACAACAACAATTATCACCGGGCTGAAATGTTCACTGCCCTTGCCTGTGGCTAGATTACAACTGGGAGAAATCTGAGCAAAAGGCATTTATTAGGAGATGATTGGAACAGATCAGGAGAGTCACCAACAGGATTCAGGTGATACTGACACATCAAATTATTGGTTCCTGGCCATAACTGTGATTTGAATACACTCAGTAATTATGGAATGAATGAATGTTTTAAATGCAAAACGTGTGTATCTGGAATTGGGGAGATTAAAGACTTTCACAATATCAGTAGCACAAACAGGAGCCTACCATAAAAGTAATGTACTCTAATATTTGATGAGTTTGATATTGACGGTATGTATTCATTCAGAAATTAATTTCCTCTCCTGAATTTAGGCTCCTAACAATACAATCTTCTTGGAGGGAGCATAGCACCTTTATTGAAAGATCGTTAAGCATACGCATCTCCTTCCAAGATTAATTAGGTGATCTTTCTGGGTCCATCCTATTAACCTGTAATTAGAGTGTAGAGAAACGCTTCATGACACACATTTTAATTGCCTCTCTCTGTGTGCTGATGTAACACACAGCTCTGGAAAACAAGGCACTAGCAAGGAGATTGGATGCAGAGAAGAGAGTGACTTTGGCTCCTGGACCGGATTCCTGGGCAAGACAGCTCTGGCTCCCTGGCTCCCTTCGTCCAGTGCCATCTGGAAGACTCTTGTGTAAAAGATAGCAGGAGGCAGGATTCAGGTGTCTGGATATTGCACAAAATAAATTGGTTTAGTTTCATCAGTCTTTGGTACCTTTCCTAAGGTCCTCCTCTTGCCCTCAGCGTATCTCTGATAAGGACCGATGACTTTGGCTGTGTGTGCGCGCTTAGTTGCTTCATTGTTGTCCAACTCTTGGTGACCCCATGGACTGTAGCCCGCCAGGCTCCTCTGTCCATGGGATTCTCCAGCAAGAATACTGCAGTGGGTTGCCATGCCCTCCTCCAGGGGGTCTTCCCAACCCAGGGATCAGACCCGAGTCTCTTATGTCTCCTAAATTGGCAGGCAGGTTTTTTATCCACTGAGCTACCTGGGAAGCCCTTGGATACATTCACCACTAATAGTAAAGAACCTTGGGAATAGCAGGACAGGAATTAGTATCCCATTTTCTGGATGCATTAGTTCCCTGTTTTATGGGCTTCTCTGGTGGCTCAGCTGATGAAGAATCTGTCTGCAATGTGGGAGAGCTGGATTCGATTTCTGGGTTGGGAAGATCCTCTGGAGAAGGGAAAGGCTATCCACTCCACTATTCTGGTCTGTAGAATTCCTTGGACTGTATAGTCCATGGGGTCTCAAAGAGTTGGACGATTGAGCGACTTTCACTTTCGCTTTCTTTTCCAGATGCAAAAACTAGGATTTAGCAATAGGATCAGAATCTGACTCTTCTGGTGCTAGGCCAATTGAATTCTAGAATGGTCCTGTCTGTCTAAACTGGGCAGGTGAGTGTAAATCCCAGACCATGCCCTTAATAGCTGTGTAACAGGATAGGTTTATCTTCCCAACCCTCCTGAACTGTTTTATTTAAAGGACATTTCTGAGCATCAATGAGCCATAGTATTAGAACTAATGCTTCTAAGAGGCCCAGGTCCTGTCCTATGTGAGTTTATAGTCTAAAAATCAATGAATAACACGTGATGAGTGCTGTAATTACAAACAGATTAGAAGAATGTCACAAATATTCTCATCCATCAAAATGCAAATGTTCCCTATCTCAACAGGACTTCCTGTTTCCACTGTTAATGAGCAGGCAGAATGGGAATTGGTTGAGGGGAGGCTTGCAGGCAGGTGACAGGCAGCATTTAGTGAGACACTCATACTCAGGTTATACAAGCACAAGTGTGGCCATTTCAGGGACCCAAGAGTGAGTCCAGGCATCTAGCTAGAGTGGGTGCATGGAAGGGTCAACACATGTGAGATGCTCAGGAGGTATCCCTTTGATTTTACCTTTTGTTATTGACTCTCTGCTGTCTGTGTCCATCATATGATTTTTGGAGAGAAAGGAAAGCCAGTTATAGTCAAGTGTTCAACTTCTTTTAAAAGATTATTTTGATGTGGACTATTTTTAAGTCTTTATTGAGTCTGTTACCATATTGCTTCTGTTCTTTATGTTTTGGTTTTTTGATCACGAGGCATGTGGGGTCTTAGCTCCCCCACCAGGGATCTAATCTGCACTCCCTCCACTGGAAGGTGACGTCTAACCCCTGGATTGCCAGGGAAGTCCCTCTAGTGTTCATCTTTTAACATGTCACCCTGACATCAATTCTGAATATAGTTTCTGAGCTAGAAGACATGCTTCTCTTTTTGAAGGTGAAAAACTGAGGCACAGAGGGGATAGGTATTCCTTTGTGAGGTTACAATAAAAACCCAGAGTCTGTGACTCCAGCCCAGCTATCTCAAATGGCTAAGTTTGGTGGCATCTGGAATTGTACTCAAAGGTTTGGAATTTCTGCTTTCTTTCTGGTCACCTGCCCATCTGCCCATCACTCTCTATGATTTGGAGTACAAGATTGAAGGCAAGAGGGGAAAGGGGTGGCAGAGGATGAGATGGTTAAATAGCATCACTGACTCAGTGAGCACGAATCTGAGCAAACTCCAGAGGACAGTGGAGGACAGAGGAGCCTGGTGTGCTCCAGTCCGTGGGGTCGAAAAGAGTCAGACACAATTTAGCGACTGAACAACAATAACAGCAATTCTGCCTCCAGCTGGCTTTCACATCACAAAGGGGGGAATAACTAAAATAAACCATTTAATATAAAGAAAGGAAGGAAAACATAAATATTAAATAGAAGAATAAAAATTAATGAGGGAATACCTGGACGCAGCACCCTACATCTTGATGGAGATCTCCCCAACCCAGGGATCAAACCTAAGTTTCCCACATTGCAGGTGGATTCTTTACTATCTTAGCCACCAGGGAAGCCCACACAGGAACCTACAACTTCACCATCCAAGTGTGAAATACCCTTGTTTCCATATGAAGTCATTTAATCTGAGGCTACTTCTACTTCAGTTGGACCAAGGAACTGTCTTCTAGCTCTTTTTCTGTTGGGCTTTGGTGTTTAAAATATCTTCGAAGCAAGCTAGGAAATAACTTTCCATTTTGCCAATGTTTGCTTTTCAGTGTTTTGAGTGAATCTTCTTTGCAAACTGCTAAGCTAATTGAACCACCACCATTTCAGCTGAAAAAACACTCTGCCTTGCCAAAGCACATGTGCTCTGTACTCAACTTCACCAACGGGGCGGGGGCAGCGCTGGGGGAGATGATTGTTTTTGGCCTAAATGCCAGGTGCGGAATAAAAGGGTTTTTTTTGTTTTGATTTGTTCTCTTTGGGGAGGATAGGAGCTGACATTTGAAGGGCCCACTTCACACTCCTGAGAGATACTATTTTTCTTGGTTCAGAAATACAAAGAATTAGTAACTCAGAGGAGTCAAGTGACTTGCCTAAGGTTATAGATAGAGGGGATGTCATCATGATCCCATCCAGGTAGTTTCATCCAGCAAGGCTGTATCACCTCAGGACTTCGGCAAACTGTTCAAACAGAGGAGAATTTAATTTCTTCCCTGATATCCTTGATTCAATTTCGTTTAAAAAAAAATGAAATTTAAACTTAGTAGTATATGACTGCTGTGCCCTTATTTGATAATGTCCTGTGTTCCAAATACACCATTTGATTGCTCATTCATGAGAGGCAATTACAAATATATAATATATACACACACACACATATATTCTGCAAACACTCTCTAAAGGATTTTCAAAACTTTCTGCAAACGGATTTATTTGAGCAATGTATTACCTATCCTTTAAAAACAAACCCAACTTATTCTCTTGGAAGATTTCTAAAACAGATGATTCCATCATAAAACCAGGTACTGTATGTGTACCACAGTCCTAGAAATGTACTGGTGTTTAGTCAGATTCTTCTCCCCAAGTTCAAAACCTAACTTAGGGACATAAAGGGAAGAGTGTCCCCTGGTGTCACACTGTAACGGGACTAAGACGAGGTATAAGTCACCTGTGATGTAAATGAGCAGCAAAACATAGACACTTGCAAACTTAATTAAATCTCTTAACAAAGAAGAGGTGGGATGCTGAATTGGAACTCACTATTTTTTTAAAAAAAATGAAAATTGTGCTCAGCTCAAGGCTGAACTTTTTAATGTTTGAAATTTAAATTTACTTAGGTTCTGGCAAAAACCATCTGATATTTTGAAATTAAATGAACTTTTGTATAAATGGATAAGTTTTGACACATAAGTGACTGAATGACATAATCAAGAATTATCTGTGTTCCCAACCCCCAAGACCCAGCTTGGTACTTGGCATATGGAGTGAAGTTTATCAGTTCAGTTCTGTCACTCAGTCATGTCTATGTGTGACCCCAAGGACTGCAGCACACCAGGCTTCCCTGTCCATCACCAACTCCTGGGGCTTGCTCAAACTCATGTCCATTGAGTCGGTGATGCCATCCAATCATCTCATCCTCTGTTGTCCCCTTCTCCTCCCGCCTTCAATCTTTCCCAGCATCAGGGTGTTTTCCAATGAGTCAATTCTTTGCATCAGGGGGCCAAAGTATTGGGGTTTCAGCTTCAGCATCGGTCCTTCCAATGAATAGTCACGACTGATTTCCTTTAGGATTGACTGGTTTGATCTCCTTGTAGTCCATAGGACTCTCAAGAGTCTTCTCCAACACCAAGGTTCAAAAGCATCGATTCTTTGGCACTCAGCTTTCTTTATAGTCCAACTCTCACATTCATACATGACTACTGGAAAAACCATAGCTTTGACTAGACAGACCTTTGTTGGCATAGTAATGTCTCTGCTTTTTAATATGCTATCTAGGTTGGTCATAGCTTTCCTTCCAAGGAGCAAGCGACTTTTAATTTCATGGCTGCAGTCACCATCTGCAGTGATTTTGGAGCCCCCCAAAATAAAGTCTGTCACTGTTTCCATTGTTTCCCCATGTATTTGTCATGAAGTGATGGGACCAGATGCCATGATCTTAGTTTTGTGAAGTTAATAAAACTTATTGAATAAATGTGAGGATATATTTAAGTGATTAGATACATTAATACTTTGAGTGTCTTAGTCCTTTCAGGTTGCTGTAATGAAGTATCATAGACTGGATGGTTTATAAGGTCACTAGTTCCATTCACGTTGGCTCCACATTTATGACCTAAACACCTACCAAGGATGTCACCTCCAAATACCATCTCATTGGGCATTAGATCTTCAACATGTGAGTCTGGAGAGGACACAGACAATAAGACCGTAGCACGTTTTATCTACAATTTCCAAAGTCAGAAAACTGTCTTACGTGGAACCACGTTTTTATACTGTTTTTCCTCTGAATTAGTGCATGGAAAACCATACCTCAGAGAACTAAAATGGCAATACGTTCAACAATCTCATTTACAGACAGAAACTCTGAAGAACATCTGAACATCATGCTTATCTCTATAAAGCCCTTTGGAGCCCAGGTTGGATTAAGAATGAATCATTCTAAGTGTGTAACAGTTAATATTCATATAACAGTTATAATATTCCAGGTACTCTTCTGAGTGTTTCATGTGAACATATTTAACACACAGCTCCAGTACAACCCTATCTATACCACTTACAAATCTAAAAACTGAGGCACAGAAAGTTTTAATTTTCCCAATATCAACAGGAAATGCCAGCTCTGGGCATCAGAACTCACACCATCTGGTTTATAAAGCACTGCTTGTATTGTTTCTCTGAAATCCAGCCCCAGAGTCCCTCTGCCTAACTGCCTTTTAAACAAGTTAAAGCCAGTTAATCTCTAAACAGTGGACATTGTTACTTCTATGTTCTTTTTTACTGTTGTTAGTTTTATTACTAATTACGCTGTTTCAGGAACTTACCTGAACTCTCTGGAATAATGGTCACCTAATTCTGGGAGATGGTGATGCTAATTCTGTTTTATGCGGGACAGCACAGAGGCAAAATTTGGATTTAAATCAAGGCATTTTTTCCTCCCTCTGGCTACCAAGATGAAGGATGGATTTTTATTTTTCCAAACTACAACCTTGCTGATGTTTAACTTATAATTTCTTGCATATCCATCACCTCCTAAAACAGGAGGTGATGGCTCAGAGGAATTGAGCTGCACCCGTGACTCTTGGTGGTGGGTCATCCTTTGTTCTCCGTTCTCAAAAAGGGCATCGTAAACACGCTTCTCTCCCTAGTCTCTTCCAGGGCTGGAGGTCTGTTCAAACTTGATTCCGGGCTGTTTCTTTTATTCTTCCTCCTCTCTTATGTTTGTACTTTGTGTGAGTGGGGGGGTGGGGTGGGTGCTGGGGTGAGGACCCCGGGGCGCGAGTGTGCAGACACACACAGTCATTGTTTCCAGAAGCCCTGTCGTTACTTGAGGCACTTGTGGGCTGTTTCCTTGTTTGGCTTTCTTCTTCCCTCCGACAGCTGAAGCTGTGGTCTTTTGTTTGTGATTCTGTGTTTAGAGCCCCTGAGAAGGACGATAAACTTGCCTGTGTGTCAAAGGCACATGGAGTAGAACTGCAGGGCTGGAAAGGGGCCTGGGGTGGTAGTGATTCCTGCGGTGACTCATAGGAGGAGCTTTTGACCTTAGTCAAGGAGGGGGCGGACACTGTATCCTTCCAGTCTTGTTCAGAGATGGCCGGTGGGTACGCATTTCTCACAAGTGAGCATCCTTGGATAGACTGAAGTTTCTCTGTCGGCAAAGGAGGAAAACATCCCTGACTGTGCCTCTCTTATGCTCCTTGAGGCATGGTTCACTCTGTCATGACACCCTGGCTGTCTGTCCTGGTCCTCTGGTCCTTGAGGGCCAGGAAGGGCTGGCAGGTTGCTGAAATCCTCCTCCAAGGTGTCTGTAATTTCCCAGGGGGCCCTGCATCTCAAGTCACTGCTAGCTCCAAAATGCTGCCCCTTCCCCGGGCAATGTGTGTGCCTTACTTTTGTTCATTTCAAAAGTGAAACTCAACCCTTTCCTCAAATTCCAAACAAAAAAGCAATCCCTGCAGTAATATGAACAACAAACTATTCCTAAGTGAAGAAACTTAACAGGAGGAAGGGTATTTTGGAGAAATGGATTTGTACTGCAGAAAGGTATGGAAATTACATGTTTGTTTTTTTGTTTTTTTTTAAAGTTTATTTATTTTTAATTGGCTTTCCAGGTGGTGCTAGTGGTAAAGAACCTGTCTGCCAATGCAGGAGATGTAAGAGACATAGGTTCCATCCCTGGGTCGGGAAGATCCCCTGGAGGAGGGCCTGGCAACCCTCCAGAGTTTGTTTCTTAAAATCACTGCTCTCTCTTTACCTGGGTGACCCAAACGGGACCATCTAGAAGATTCTATGGCTCACAGTAACACGTAGATGGGATTGTGAGACAGGAATTTCATTCTTCCTGTCTTTGCTCCTTACAGTCAGGAGTTGGCCAATGTTTCCAGACTGTGGAGGTGTGGGAAACAACAACGAAATGTTCATCTCTACTAGAGAAGGATTTTCAAGTAACCCCTTATCAGGTAACTTTTTTCAGTTGCAATTACACTGGGGGAAAAAGTTGCCCATACATTTGCAATTTGATTGTATTTTTGTAGCATGCATTATGGTTTGTAGAAGGAAGCTGTGCCTGCAGGGTGATGCAAGTCCATCTGTGTCCTTTCCTTGGTCTTCATGGTCCTGCAGACTGGGAGGCATGCAAGTAGCTCCCCAGTCAGTAGGTTCAGATTTCTTTCTGATGACCGGCTGGAGAAAATTCCTTTCTGATGACACCATTTGATATAGAAACCTCCAGGAACTCAGTATAATGAGGCTAAATACATGAGGGAGCCAAGTAACCAAAAGCTCAAATCAGACCCTTCTGACCCAGGTCAGATGACATATTATTGTAATATTGTCATAGACCATCTCTGTTGAGTTCTGTGGTCCAAGGTCTATACAGAGTGTTTTACTTATTTCTCGAAATAGTTTCATAAGGTAGCTATGAATTCCCATTTTACAGATGAGATCACCAAGAGTCAGCAAGGTGAGAAACTTGCCCAGCATCACTGTCTGCTTAAATATGCCAGAACTAGAACCCTCTCAGCTGTTTGATGCTTCAGAGATACCACTCTGTCTCCCCGTAGCTTGGAGCTGTGCTTTATTAACACTAATGATAGTGACATCTATTTGCATTGATTTAAAAGTCAATGAGCTGGGAGTGGACCCACTTTGAGGACTTCCCTAGTGGCTCAGACAGTAAAGAATCTGCCTGCAATGCAGGAGGCCTGGGTTCAATCTCTGGGTCAAGAAGATCCCCTGGAGAAGGAAATAGCAACTCACTCCAAAATTCTTGCCTGGACAATTCCATGGACAGAGGAGCCTGGTGATCTACAGTCCATGGGGTCAAAAAAAGTTGGATATAACTTGCACAACTAACACACCCAGTGACTTTGACCAAATGGCTGATTGGAGTTGTGTTAATTGGAACCAGGTAGTGCAAGAACTGAGTACTTGCTCACTCTGTAATCTGAGGACGCATGGTTCTGGTGGTGGGTATGATTCAGATTTGGTGGGGGGAAAAACCAGATTTTACTGATATTGGTATGTCAGGTGTCAAGCCAGATATGGAACCCAGAAGAAAGATATCTACTTTTCTACTGCAAGTACTCAATATGCAAAACCATCTCAGGCTGAGAGGACCTTTGACAAGATCCTAATGGAGAGCTCCATTAGGGGCCATCCTTGGTCAGTTGAGGGGCCATCCTTGGTCAGTTGAGGGGCCATCCTTGGTCGGTTGAGGGGCCATCCTTGGTCAGTTGAGGGGCCATCCTTGGTCAGTTGAGGGGCCATCCTTGGTCAGTTGAGGGGCCATCCTTGGTCAGTTGAGGAGCCATCCTTGGTCGGTTGAGGGGCCATCCTTGACATTCATCTCCACAATGGGAACCCCCACCCTTTAGAACTTCAACGAAAAGAAAATTCACTTCAAGAGCTCCCCCCAGTCAAAATGAAGATGCCATCTGTGTTCTATTCACTTTGACTCTTCGCAACCCCATGGATTTTAACCTGTCAGGCTCCTCTGCCCGTGGGATTCTCCAGGCAAGAATACTGGAGTGTGGTGCCATTTTCTACTCCAGGGGATATCTGACCCAGGGATTTAACCCATATCTCTGGCAAGTGGGCAAGTGGGTTCTTTACCACTGGGCCACCTAGGAAGTCCAGGGGAGCCGGCAGAAGGTGGTTGACTGATGTTTAAGGGGGTCCCCTCAGACTAAGGCTCGGAAAGTTGGGGAGCAGTGTTTTCTAGAACTGTCCTGTTGGCACCACGTGAGCATTGGTCTGGAGTCTACAGATGATGAAAGGGAGGAGGCTGAACCTGGATTCACCATCTGCTTTGAGCAAACTACTTAGATTTTTTTTTTTTTTTTAGTTGCATAAAGTTGCAAAATGCCTGATGCACAGAAAGGCTCAAGGGCTTTTAGCCCAATGTCTTATTTAGTTTGTGACTCTTTCTATCAGCATCAACATTTGGAGAGGAGTGGAGAGGAGTCGCCTCTCAGACAAGGACAGAGCAGGTGCTTCCTGTCAAAACTCCATCAAGACAGCTGACTGGGGAGGAGGGTTTGCCCATTTCTCTGATGGTCCCTGGGGAGGAGAGAAAGAGGAGCAGTGATGTCAGAGCTCCAGTGGAGAGCAGATGAGGACTAAAGCACCAGTGAAGCCTTCACAGCCCACTTCTGGGGACATGAGGAGAGAGGGTGGAGGACAGGTGGGGACAGCAGAGGCTAGGGAGGTTGGAAGGGGGCTCTAAGGATAATGAGATCAGTTCAGTTCAGTGGCTCAGTCGTGTCCGACTCTTTGTGACCCCATGGTCTGCGGCTTCCCTGTCCATCCCCAACTCATGGAGCTTACTCAAACTCAAGTCCATCCAGTCGGTGATGCCATCCAACCATCTCATCCTCTGTCATCCCCTTCTCCTCCTGCCTTCAATCTTGCCCAGCATCAGAGTCTTTTCCAGTGAGTCCATTCTTCACATCAGATGGACAAAATATTGTAGTTTCAGCTTCAGCATCAGTCCTTCCAATGAATATTTGGGACTGATTTCCTTTAGGATTGACTAGCTGAATCTCCTTACAGTCCAAGGGACTCTCGAGTCTTCTACAACACCATAGTTCAAAAGCATCAATTCTTTAGCACTCAGCTTTCTTTATAGTCCAACTCTCACATCCATGTGATGGCCTGTTTTAAGTCAAGGCAGGTTTCCCTGCACCCATCACCCCAGTCACCTGGACCCAGGCTTCTGAACCCTAAACCAGACCCTTTTGAACTTTTTTTTTAAAACCTGCTCTGGGGCTGTCTTGTAACTGGAAAAGGGAAGGAGACAGCCTGAGTTTGCATTGTTGGAACACAAATGCTGCCAAGAGTCATTGATTCCAACCAGGATCTCAGAGCTGAGTTGGTCCCACCCCCAGCCTTCAAGAAAACCTCTTATCTGGGTCAGGCTGTGGGGGGGATCCTCAAATTCTCCCCACCAGCCTGATGGGGACGAGTCCTCCAGAGCCAGGGGGAAAGGCCTAGCACTTTCCCTTCTTTCTCAGGGAGCGGTTGCTGTTATTTAGTCACTAAGTCATGTCCTACTTTTTATGACCCCATGAACTGCAGCATGCCAGGCTTCCCTGTCCTTCACTATCTTCCAGAGTTTGATCAAACTCACGTCCATTGAGTTGGTGATGTCATCCTATCATCTCATCCTCTATCACCCACTTCTCCTCCTGCCTTTAATCTTTCCCAGTACTAGGGTCTTTTCCAATGAGAGTGGGTCTTCTATTTTCTGTGATCCTCAGCACCACGCACAGTGCTTTTCACATTGCAGATGCTTGAAACATCTTTGTGTGATGGAAGAATTACCACATTTCTATCGTGTAAATACAGAACCTTAACACTGTGAAGATTATTATTATTGTTCAGATATATGAACACCCATGTGGCCTGGTCTATACAGTCATAATTTTATTTCATTGACTCTCATAGCAAATACAATGAGGTTAAGTAGGGGAATGGGGACACAAGTTCTGTGGTGGGTAGAAATGTGATCCTTCCCCCCCAAAAGATACTCAAGTCATTACCCCTGGGAACCTGTGAATGTGACCATATTTGAAAATAGGGAATTTACGAATGTAATTGCCTTAAGAGGAGGTCATAGAATTTGGACAGGTACTAATTCAGTGAATATTATTCTTATAAGAAGAGGGATACAGACAGAAACACACAAGGACAACATTGAATGAAGACAGAGACAGGGATGATGCACAGCAAGGCAATCACCAGAAGCAGGGAGAGAGGCCAGGTTCTCCCCTAGTGACAGAGAAGGAATGGACCCTGGGGCACCTTGATCTCAGACTGCTGCCCTCCTGAACAGTGAGAGAATAAACATATGTCTGTCATTTCAAACCACTTGTTTGAAATTTTTACAGCCTCAAGAGATTAATGAAGGCTCAGAAGTATTAAGAGGCTTGCTTGTCACAAAGAAGTCAGGGGTCTGTTCAGGATTTAAAAAGTGACTACATTCAGTCTCAGTCCTATACATGATTCCTGCCTCTTGATCTAGTTCTTTTTTATTGCCCAGGATCCTCTTTAACCCTATATGTGAGAAAGCAAAAGAGACACAGATCTAAAGAACAGTCTTTTGGACTCTGTGGGAGAAGGCGAGGGTGGGAAGATTTGAGAGAATAGCATTGAAACATGTACATTATCATGTGTGAAACAGATCGCCAGTCCAGGTTCAATGCATGAGACAGGGTGCTCAGGGCTGGTGCTCTGGGATGATCCTGGGGAAAGGGATGGGGAGGGAGGTGGGAGGGGGTTCAGATGGGGAACACATGTACACCCATGGCTGATTCATGTCAATGTATGGCAAAAACCACTACAATGTTGTAAAGTAATTAGCCTCCAATTAAAATAAATTAATTAATTTTAAAAAATGCACCCAGTAGTGACTTCCTGGAAATCTCTGTGCTATCCTCTACATGAAAGGTTTTCATTCACAAGAGCTGTTCGGCTCAATTTTTTTTTTTTTTAAATTAGGATAATCTAGTTCCTAAAAGAATGTTTGTTTTATATTGGAGTATAGAGGATCCTGGGTTTCCCTGGTGGCTCAGATGGTAAAGAATCTGCCTGCAATGTAGGAGACCCGGGTTTAATCCCTGGGTCGGGAAGATTCCCTGGAGAAAAGAATGGCGACCCACTCCAGTATTCGTGCCTGGAGAATCCCATGGACAGGGGAGCCTGGCAGGCTACAGTCTACGGGGTTGCAAAAGAGTGGGACACAACTTAGTGAATGAACAGCAGAGAATCCTAGACAGTTGCCCAGTGTTGGCTGAAGCTAGGTTGAAATGCAAATGATAAATATTTCTGCTGGAGTGTGAGTGCGTGTGTGTGTCTTCTTTTGTCTTGTTTTTCATCTTCCTTTGAAAGAAGAAGAACTAATACAAAGAACTGAGAATGTGCAAAAAAAAAAAAAAAAAAACATGCTGAAGGTGGGCCAGAGGTCAAGTCGTGTGAGGTGAACAACCTCATTTAGGCTTCCAGGCCTTTTCCTGTATATTGTACTGATGTGAGAAGAAAATCCGCAGTTTAAATATTTAGTTTAAATGTTTAAATGTTCAGTTCTCTCCAGATCCAAAGGATAATGGAGTCCACAGTAGAGAAAGAAAGCTAGGAGTTCTCAGAAATAGGCAGAAAAAGTGTAAAATAAACAGGATTTTAAGAGAAGTCAAGAAAGAAAAAAAGGAATCTAATATATGGCTTGTGGACAGAGAAAAGAGACCTTGCAAGACCCATCAGGTTTATTTTAGGAGAGAAGTTGCATTCCTCCCTAACGTCACAAACAGGAGAAATAAGAAAACAGACAGTAGACTGCTACTTGGGAAGCCTTAACCCTCTGTGCTGCAGCTTTCTCATCTGTAAAATGGGCTAGTGGCTGTACCTTCCCCACAGACTTTCATGAGTGTTAAGTGAGGCCATAGATGTGACAAGCCTAGACTCAGCCTTACTTACAGTGAGTGCTCAGAGTTAGCCCTTATGGATATTTTAGGCTGTTTGTTAGGTTTCCTCAAACTTCTGGGGATCCTGGAATGCGGACTGAATTCGGTGAGGAACTAGAGGAAGCATGGTCGGTTGGGTGGTGTGGGTTTCTTCCACACGTATCCATTTTCTCTTTCTCTCCAGGAGAGGAAGGGCAGGGACCCTGTGGGTCAGTGAGAGGGAGATGCACGTGATGGTTTCATGGGACGACCTTGGCAGGCACACTGGCACGATTTTGATAGTCAGATGACATTGGACTACACTGTCAGCCAGGCCCATTCATACCTTTAATTATTGGGCAGAGCTGCTTTTATTTTTCTCTTCCCCTCCTATAAAATCCCTGCCATACACTTGTCTCTTATGGAGGCTAAAACTTTCCAGGGCTCTTCTCTATTTTTCTCTCTACCTGGGAAGGGCTTCAGGGAGGGATCACTTCCCCATTTACAACTTGGATTCATTTACTCATTCACCAAACATGTATTGAACACCCTTGCTAGTCCCAATTCTAGGCACAGATAATGTAATAATAAGTGAATTGGTTCTACCCTCATAGAACTGCCGGTCAAGTGAGCAGGGGAGACAGACAGAAAACAGAGACAGAAGCCTCAGAGGAGAATGCTCTCAACTTTGCCTTGATCTGATGCTTTATTCTGAGTCATGGTAGAAATTAAGTGAAGGAGGGGTTAGTGGGTTTTTTTTTTTGTTTTTTTTTTTCCTGTGAGGACCAGATAAGCAGAACAAAGGTGCAAGTAGATGACACCTGCTCCAGGCAAGGAGTAAGGTTTTTGAGCTTCGCCTCCAATGAGGACATTTCCTGAGTTCTTTGAAAGGCTGGAGGTGACCAGGCGGGGTTTCTAGGGTAGAAGTGACAGTGCTGAAGTGGTTTCCTCTAATTCTGTGTGCACTGCAGCAGGTTTCTCAACAGGCTTTTATTTATTTATTTATTTATTATTATTATTTTTTTCATTTATTTTTATTAGTTGGAGGCTAATTACTTTACAATATTGTAGTGGTTTTTGCCATACATTGACATGAATCAGCCATGGATTTACATGTGTTCCCCATCCCGATCCCCCCTCCCACCTCCCTCCCCATCCCATCCCTCTGGGTCTTCCCAGTGCACCAGGCCCGAGCACTTGTCTCGTGCATCCAACCTGGGCTGGTGATCTGTTTCACCCTAGATAATATACATGTTTCGATGCTGTTCTCTCGAAACATCCCACCCTCGCCTTCTCCCACAGGGTCCAAAATTCTGTTCTGTACATCTGTGTCTCTTTTTCTGTTTTGCATATAGGGTTATAAAGACATTTCTGGACATTAATGGTGGTGGTGGTGGTGGTTTAGTTGCTAAGTTGCGTCTGACTCTTGCAACCCCATAGATTGTAGCCCACCAGCCTCCTCTGTCTATGGGATTCTCCAGCAAGAATACTGGGGTGAGTTGCCCTTCCCTTCTCCAGGGAATCTTTCTGATCCAGATTGAACCCAGATCTCCTTCATTGCAGGCAGATTCTTTATCATCTGAGCCACCAGGGAAGCCCATGGAGGAGCAAACTATGTGCTAAATACTGTTCCCAGGCATTAAACGGCACTAAATCCTTCCAACAAGTCTGTGATTAAGGCTTCTCATCATCTCGGTAGAGATGAGGAAAGTAAGACAGAAAAATGCAGCATCACTTAGTTAGACCAAGCCAGAGTAAAAGTGAAAGATCACGTGACAGTCAGTCTTTACCTTTTCAAATACACCATCCTAGTTACATGTCTTCTGTCTCAGTCCAGAACTGGTTCTGAGTACAGAACAAAAAGATTACAAAGGAAAAATTAAAAATAGATCTGACCCTGGGAGGAGGAGACAGAGAAGCTGTGAGAAACTTGACTTTAGACAAGCGTGAGTTTACACATGGAGAGACCCGAGGCAGGGAGGAGATGGGTTTCACATGCACAGAAGGCATCAGTCAGTATCACATCCGCCCTCCCAGCTCCCTTTCCTCCACAGGATGTGCCATTTTCTGCATATCCATGTTGATCTAAGCTAACACATGAATGTCAAACTTATTCTCATTAATTTTAATTTTATAACATTTTTCCCCATCCTGTATAAAACTTCTCTTTGAATGTTATAATCTGTTCAGCGTGGGTACATTCCTAGTGATTATTTAACCTTGGCTAATTTTTTGAATACTTCCCTCCAAAGCTCCCCGCACCCGTTCTGCAGTAACACAGCCTTCCAAGTAGAGTAATCAAGATTTCTTATGATATGACGTCTTTTTTCATTTGTTCCAGGCCTCTTCATTATTTTATCCTTTTTTATTTTAGGAAGTGGGAGCAAAAGATTTAAATTGAACATCAGCAATGAAGAAAAGCCTAAATTCAGACCAGGAACAAATGTATATAGACCTGAATGTGCTGTAATCCTTGGAGAACAATGGAAAATATCCTGGATTTTAAAAAGTATATGTGAACGACGATCAAGGAGGGGAAAAAAAATTGCACCTAGTTGGAAATCTCAGGTATTTTTTTAAACTTCATTTCTTTTTAACCTTTTATTGTTCAGTTGCTCAGTCGTGTCTGACTCTGCTACCTCATGGACTGCAGCATGCCAGGCTTCCCTGTCCTTCACCATCTCTCAGAGCTTTTTAACCTTGGGAAAGTAATTTATGTTCTCTGAAATAGAGTTTCTCTGTTTTTTTGTTTTTTTTTTTTTCCACATAGTCTCTCATAATCTACAAGAAGCATACTATATAATTGCATAGTCATTATGAAGATTGAAAAAGTGCAAACAACTCAAGAAAAACCATACACCATAGATTTGGGAAAGCTGGACTATGGACCCATATTATATCTAGCATCAAAATTATATTCATCCCACAAAATGACAGTCAAGAAGATTACGAGAATGTATAAGGCATCAAGATCAAGGTGGACAGTAGGTCTTAGCCAGGCAAGAAATTAGAACAGAAATGCCAATGGGTGCTGATCTCAGGCCACTATGAACATGGAAACAGGGAGGATAGGGTTAAGCCAATGTTAGGCCTAGATTCAGGGCCTCCTGTACTTGCCAGTCTTTAGTCAGGGAGATTTCCAACTGCGTGAGTCAAAGACTTATTCAATGTTTTCATTAAGAATCCATTCATCCGTCTACCTTTTCATTCACCTGTCCATCCATCCATCCATCTATCTGCCCACCCATCTGCCTTCCACTCATCCATCCATCCATCCATCCATACACCCATCCATCCATCTACCATCCATCTGTCCAATTACTCATCTGATGTATACAGAGCACTTTTTAAATGGCAGGTGAGTGATACAGGCAAGTGATACAGATAGAATGGCAAGTGATACAATTCTGTGCAAACTGGCTCAGTTCCTGTCTGCTTAGAGTTTATAATATGATGAGTCTTAAAAATTATTAATGCAGTGTTGTGTTAGTCACTCAGTCATGTCCTACTCTTTGTAACCCCGTGGACTGTTGTCCATCAGGCTCCTGTGCCCACAGCATTCTCTAGGCAAGAATACTGGGGTGGGCTGCCGTTTCCTTCTCCAGGGGATCTTCCTGACCCAGGGATCAAACCTGTTTTTCCTGCTGGGCAGGCAGATTCTTCCCTCTGAGCCACCTGGGAAGCCCGCCTGTAAGGTGGACTTCTACTTTTAACTCCACGTGCACTTAGAGCATCTCCCACAAAGAGAGGTCTTGCGTGATCACTCATGCATCCAGAGGGTCTTGGATGAGGGTCTTCAGGAGAACAGGTCAATGATCTAGAATTTCTCTTCTGCCATTTTAATAAGCGTAGTTTGCAATTAGCATTTGAAAAATACAACTCTCTGACATATTCTAATTGTTAAAAATTATATAATCAAAATCCCCATTAAAATAAGGGGGCATCATTAATGGTGCAATTAGGTTAACAAGACAGAGCTTTAGGGAAATTGAGTCTGCTGTTTCCCTCTCCTTCCATCTCTCTCTCTTTCTATTCTTTCTTTTTTTTCTCCTTCCTTCCTCCCTTTTCATTTCTTCTTTCTTTCTGTCTCCTGTATATGTGAATTGTGTGTATGTATTTGTGTGTGTATGTGTGTTTGAGAAGAATAACAAAAACACAACAGGCGCTCAGCATTTTGACTATAGATCTGATTCTTGATCAGGTGATAATACTATGCTTTTCTTTTTGGGGGTCTTATTCATGAGAAGCAAAGACTCTTCCCCATTGCTCTTAAAGCAATCTCATGAAATCAGCAAAAGAAACATAGATTGGACTTTACATTTCCTAGATCTGCACTTCATTGCTGCCTTTGTTCTTTCTTTAAATTATTGTTTTACCTTTAATGAGACAGTGGCACACAGTAGAGAGAGTAAAGTCTTTGAAATCAGAGGCTTAATGCAAATCCTGATTCAGGCACTTTCTAGTGGTCTGATTTCTTGTTTCTCTTTCTCCATCTGGCCCTCAGACTCATTCATTTATTTGAACTTTCACAAACACTTACTGAGCACCTTCTTATGCACTATTAGGTACTGAGAATAGAGCGGTGGAGAGGATTGTTTCTCAATGTACTTACACTCAAATTTTGCATTTTGTATATTTTCTGCAATGTCTGAGAACTCTTTTCTCTCAGGTATACGTAATGTATGATGTCATCCAAATCCATAGCCACCACATAGAGATGAATTCCTGTTGTTATTTGTAGTTCTCCTTGAAAAAAATCCCTGTGATTTTAGTCTCCCTTGGTCTTTTTCATCTGGTTGTCCACAAAAACACATAAAAACCAATACTGAGTTCATGATCTACCTCCACCAATGAATTCCTTCCCTAGAGTTGTTTAGCCACATAGCCTAACAAATATATGATGCTAATAACAAAAAAATGATGCTAATAAAAGCATTGAGAACATGTGTGACATTGTCTTTCCTTGTTCTTGCTTTTGCACCAGCAGGTAGTCAATAAATACAGGTTAAATAAAGGATGCAATGAATGGATAAGGAGGACCTGGTCTAGGAGGAAAGGAAGATATAGGGAAAACATCTTCTATGGCATTTCCAACACTTACCTCACCTAGTCCAGTCTAGTAGATAAACTCCTTAAGTCCTTAACTGGAAGCATGAACAAAGTGCCCTGGGAGGGCATTAATGCAAGTTCTGATCAAGTCAGGAAATTCTTTACTGAGGAGGTAACATGCTACTTGGATCTTCAAAGAATAGTAGGGTTGTTTTTTCATTTGTTTGTTTGTTTTTGTTTTTTTTTTTTTTTAATGTGGAGATAACCTGTAGGAAAAAGACGAATAGAATGAAAAAGGAGTCATAACTGACCTGTTGAATGAGCTGATTTTAATAGATTGTAGCTTATAGCACTTGAAAATGTTCCCTTCCTCTGCTATAAAGCCCATTCTGTCATCTCCCCCTTTCCAAAATTGGAGTGATATTTGGAAAGTACTTTTAAATCACTTTTAGGTATGCATTAGTCAGCTCTTTCTGAGACAATGCTCTGTAACAAACCATTCCAAACTCAGTGGCTTTTAAGAATGAGCAAGTATTCTCACTCTCTGTGTCTGCAGGGCAACTGTGGTTCAGCTGGCCTCGATTAGGCTTGACTGAGCAGTTGTCTGGCCACAGGTCAGCTGGATTTTACTGTGGGTTCTTGGTCTGCTCCCCTGACTTGTCCTGAGTCCAGTCAAAAGGCTTGGAAACCAGCATTGAGGAAGCGAGGATGCAGACTGTTCCTTTATCCCTGCTTGTTTTGGTAATCTTTAGAGCTTCTGACAGATATCCCAGGTCTTTCTCTTCAGAAGAGGTGAGGCCACACTTGTACTTAAAGTTAGCTGTGGCCATATGACTTCTTTTAGTCAAAAAACTGTGTACCTCTTGGGTGGGAGTTATAAGAATCAGTGCAACTAGCAAAGCTCCTGAGATGGACATATAGCATGTGTGGGAAAGGAGTTTTTATTTAAGTAAAGGAGGTGTGTGTGTGTGTGTGTGCGTGCACGCGTGCACACGTGTGCATGTGTCTGATACAGCATAACCTTATCTGTACTGATAATTCTTCCATTCTCCACATCTCTGTTTGCATCTGCTGTTTCTAACTCTTCTATTGTACCTGAGGGTGGAGGAAAGAAAAGAAAACGGTCCAGTTTTATGTTTCTGGTATAGCTGTAGTCCTCCCTTAAAGGCTCTTTGACATGGCAAATGTCTAAATGCTGAGTATTCCCTCATGAGGAATAGGGGGTGTTTCTTACAGTACCATGGCTGTTCTTCCTTAGTAATGTACTGAGAAGGGTGATGCCTGATTCTGCTGATGTCCTTTGACTCCACCCCTGTACCTGCTTCTGGTGAGATCCCTCCGGTCATTTTCTGCTGCTGTCTGCTGTCTCCTGCAGGCTGACCTCTCGAAGAGGGTCTCCTTGAGACAAGCCTAGTCTAGCTGCTCTCCGTGTCCTCCCCCAGACACACAGGAAGCGTGCCCTTGCTGCAGTGTTGAGGAGTGCTGTTCCCACAGAGGCTGTCTGTCCTTTTTCTGCTGCTGGAGCAGCTCCAGCCAGACTTTTCCATGTGGGCAGGGGTCCAGTATCACCCCTGTGCCCTGCCACTCTTTAAGGCAGGACCCAGTTCCTTAGAAAGCTCTCATTGCACTTTCTGTATTCCAGTGTCAAGAGTGGAACTCAGGGCCTCCTCACCCACCTGCTCTAACCTCCCCAGAGAGAAGAGGAAAATTGCCTCTACCCTCCATCTAGACTGATGACTTTCTTGAAAAAAAAAATTCTCCAACTGAGCTGCTTGCTGACTTTCTGGGCTGTTCTTGTGAACGATTAGCTTGGTGACGAGTTTGGGGTCTCAGGATTTGGTTTGTCCATCTCTCAGAAGATCTGGCTGCGATGGGCTTACATCCCCTTAATAGCTGCTGTTGTTTAGTCGCTAAGTTGTGTCTGACTCTTTGCGACCCCATGGACTGTAGCCCACCAGGCTCCTCTGTCCATGGGATTTCCCAGGCAAGAATACTGGAGCTGGTTGCCATTTCCTTCTTCAGGGGATCTTCCTGACCTAGGGAGCAAATTCGTGTCTCCTGCTTGGCAGGCGGATTCTTTACCATTGAGCTACCTGGGAAGCCTCACCTCGCCACCCACCTTGATAGCACATATGGACAATTAACCTCTATTTTTACAGCTTTGGGATCTCAATAGAAATTACAGAGACACACATATCCATTTACCACTTCACAGAGGTTTAAAAGATTACCACATGTCCCAGGAGAGGTAAGAAATTCCGTGTGAACAAAGTCAATATTTTTTCGGCTGGAAAAGAGACAGGGTGTGGGGATGAGCAGGCAGCCTGGACCCAGACGTAAAACATGTATTGTCCTGTTTTCCTCGATGCCTGGTACCCTGTCTTCTATTCCATCTTGTTCTGAACTTATGGGGGTTCACAGTTCAACTCAGGTCATATCTCTCTTTCCTCAGCATCATTTTTACTACCTGTAGTAGGTTAACTAGTGTTCCCCCATCCTCCAAAATTCACACTTACTCAGGACTTTAGGATGTGACTTTATTGGGAAATAGGGTCTTTGAAAATGTAATTAAATTAATACAAAAGTGTACTAGATTAAATTCTAAATCCAGTGGCTGGTATTCTTATAAGACATAATTGGAAACAGAGAAGAGTGCCATGTGCAGATGGAAGCAGAGACTGGAGTGACGCTGTTACAAGTCAGTGATCACCAAGGATGTCCAGGAACCAACAGAAGTTGGAAGAGGCAAATGGGATTCTCCCATAAGGCCTCTGGACAGGCTACAGACCTGCTGATAGCTTGATTTGAGCTTCTGGCCCCCAGAACCATGAGAGAATACATTTCTGTTGTTTGGAGCCACCCAGTTTGTGGAAGCTTGTTACGGTAACTGCAGGGAACTAATATAGTGCTGTGTATCCATTTTCTATTTCCTTCTTCAACTAGAACAAGTCTTTCAGATGGTAGGAGTCTGGTTCTGATTTCTCTTTGGGTTTCCGCTAACATAGTGCATTGATATGGAGGTATTTATCATATGTTTGCCGCAATAAAAGCATTGATATCCAGTTGATGATTAGCTTTAACTTGAAATCACTTCACAACAAAATGGAAATTTATAACAAACACAGAAGTGTGAATGAAAAGAATGAATCATTACATGTTATTACCTCCTACTATTGTTCCTGCCTCATGATAGATCCCCTCTCCCGTTAATTTCAAATTCTCACTCAATTATCTGGGTCAATTCATATTCTTTAGAAACAGTTTACATCTCTAGTCAACCCATTTATGATTCATCTGAAGGAGTGAACAGATTTTTTTAAAAAAATGGAGTGAAATACAAATTATTTTGAAACTGCAAGTAAACAGGAACTTATTAAAAATAACTTGGATAATGGATTTAGGAGAATGTAATTTCATTTTCAATTTACTTGCAGAGTGCTAATTATTCAATTATTGGAGGCACACAAAAGGAAAGATGATGTGAATCTTCAATAACAAATGTTTTACATAGTATGTTTCTGTGACTCCTTCAGTGGAAGGTACTATGCCTAAAACCCTTATTTTATTGCATTTTTACCTTAAACATTTATTTAAAAAGGTATATCTGCTACTTAGGCAGAAAGGATCTTTTTGAGGTAAAATAGCATGCAATAAAAAGGAAATTGTTTTTATCATATAAAGTGGCATCAATTAAAAATGATGAAAGGAGGATAAAATTACCAAAGCGACAGAAATGTGAGAATTTTCTAAAAAGAAATTAAATACGTTCACTTTGCCCACTGTTTGCATTATAGATATTGTCTACATGAACATGTATGAGAACCATGAAAGAAGTGGAGGAAAACATACCTGATTTGCACTGGAAACTTTAAGGTCCCAAGTTCAATGTCTTGGGTAGAATGTTAAGATCACAAATGTCACCTCTGAATTGTCACAAACTCCCTGTTTGGGGGCTCAGATTAATCAGGACGGGTTGCACATGTAAAAATGGGAAAATATTACATGGACAGTGCTTCCTTCTTCTTTTCTAATAAGTCATTCCCAGATGGTAAGCCGCACCCCAGAGACTGGAATTTTCAAGTCGTGTTAATTTTTTTTTTTCCATCGTACTTCCTGCTGATCGATAGTGCTACCCAAAGCTGATTTCTGCAATGAATACAATTTAGCTAATGAGGAAGTAGGCAGCACTTCTCTGTGAATTATGGATCGTGTGCTGAGAAGGAGCCTGCTCCATATGTCACTTTCATCTGAATGAGGGAAGAGAGGATGCATATTATTATTTTGTTTTAGCTGGAATGGCTTACGTGCATAGCTGGCTGTCTAGATTTGGGGCTGGTTATGAGGATGGGTAAGTCATCTTTGTAAGTGTATACTTTATGCCCAGAAAATGTTACCAGCTAGTGCAAGTCAGGAAATTAGGGTCCTGCTACAGTTTCTTCCCTTATTTTCTTTCTCTTATTTCCAAGAGTGACCTTGGGCCAGGTGTTTGATCCTTAGAGGTGGCAAAAGATTCTCTCCTGACCCAACTTTAGCCAGGCTCTGCTGAGCATTCTTCTTGGCTATACTGGATTGCTTCCCCTATTGCGATGCTACAGTACTGGTTAGAATCTGTTCTTGCCATTTTAACTAGTGTCCAACTTTTCCAGAGGCCATGGCTGTTTTTCTGGAAGACGTGGATAATAACCAAAGTTCCCATCAGCTCTGGTATTTTTTGGTTCAATATATTCATTTCCGGGATCAGTTCTGTGTGGAATTTGGCACCTGTGTCCCAAAACTTCCTCAACTTCCTTAGCAAAGAGAGTTGGCCTTTGTGAATCTGCCTCATCCAAAAAGTAAAAACCTGCTATTGTCCTTTGCCAAAAACTCATTGAATGAAATTCCTTGCATTGCTACAACTTCTCCAAAGTCTTAGGAGGCAGGAAATAGAACCAGTTGGGAAGGTCAAAGATAGCATTAAGCACTAGCTTTTAAAATAGTTGTATTTATTTTTAATTGGAGGATAATTGCTTTACAATATTATGTTGGTTACTGCCATACATCAACATGAATCAGCCATAGGTAAGCATATGTTCCCTCTCTCTTGAACCTCCCTCCTACCTTGAATCCCATCCTATCCCTATAGGTTGTCACATGGATGACTTCCATTTGGAAGGTAACTATGTGGAATAATTCCTTCCACTTCTCACAGGAGAGGCCAGCATACGAGGTGGGCTCACTCAGATTTCACTGGGACAGTAAGAAGCAATGATGTAGTCCTTTGCATAGTTTTCCTTGTTCAATCTTTAAGTCGTGTCTAACTCTTTACTCTTGCCTGGAGAATCCCATGGACGGAGGAGCCTGGTAGGCTGCAATCCATGGGGTCGCTAAGAGTCAGACACGACTGAGTGACTTCACTTTCATGCATTGGAGAAGGAAATGGCAACCCACTCCAGTGTTCTTGCCTGGAGAATCCCAGGGATGGCGGAGCCTGGTGGACTGCCGTCTATGGGGTCTCACAGAGTCGGACACGACTGAAGTGATTTAGCAGCAACTTAGCAGCAACTCTTTGCAACCCCATGGACTGCAGTATGCCATGCTTCCCTGTCATTCACTATTTCCTGGAGCTTGCTCAAATTTATGTCCATTGAGTTGATGATGCCACCCAAACATCGTATCCTCTGTTGTCCCCTTCTCCTCCTGCCTCAATCTTTCCAAGCATCAGTCTTTTCCAATCAGTCAGCTCTTCACATGGAGTGGCCAGAGTATTGGAGCTTCAGTTTCAGCATCTCTTTCCAATGAATATTCAGGGTTGATTTCCTCTGGGATTGACTGCTTGGATCTCCTTGCTGTCCAAGGGACCCTTGAGTCTCCTCTTGCACTACAATTTCAAAGTATCAATTCTTTGGTGCTGAACCTGCTTTATAGTCCAACTCTCACATCCATACATGACTACTGGAAAAACCATAGCTTTGACTAGATGGACCTTTGTTGGTCAAGTGATGTCTCTGCTTTTTAATATGCTGCCTATGTTTCTCATAGCTTTTCTTCCAAGGAGCAAGTGTCTTTTAATTTCATGGCTGCAGTCACCATCAACAGTGGTTTTGGAGCCCAAGAAAATAAAATCTGTCACTGTGTCCATTGTTTCTCCATCTATTTTCCATGAAGAGATGGGACTGGATGCCATGATCTCAGTTTTTTGAATATTATTTTAAGCCAGATTTTTCACTCTCCTCTTTCACTTTCATCAAGAGGCTCTTTAGCTCCTCTTCATTTTCTGCAATAATGGTGGTATCATCTGCATATCTGAGGTTATAGATATTTTTCCCAGCAATCTTGATTCCAACTTGAGCTTCATCCAGCCTGGCATTTCACATGATGTACTTTGGATATAAGTTAAATAAGCAGGGTGACAATAAACAACCTTGACGTACTCCCTTCCTAATTTTGAACCAGTCCATTGTTTCATGTCCAGTTCTAGCTGTTGCTTCTTGAGCTGCATACAAGTTTCTCAAGAGGCAGGTAAGTTGCTCTGGTATTCCGATCTCTTAGAGAGTTTTCCACAGTTTGTTCTGATCTACACAGTAAAAGGCTTTAGTGTAGTCAATAAAGCAGAAGTAAAAGGAAGCCATAATTTGCAGGTAATGTCTCTATGTATACAATACGGTGGTTAGTTGTATATTCCAATGCAGCCTCACCAATGACGCCTCATATGAAGCTGCTTAGCAAGTGACTGACACTCCTCCCAGAGAGATGTGGCATCTATGTTCCCTTTCCCTGAATCTGGGAGGGGATTTGTGACTACCCAGATCAACAGCGTCCAGGAGAAATAGTGCGATGGTTCTCTGTCTCTCAGGACACTTATTTTGGTGCCCAGCCACCATATTGGGAGGAAGCCCAAGATACAAGGAGAGACCTCATGTGAGTGTTTCAGCTGATAGCCTCAGCTAAGGCCTTAACTAAGAGTCAGCATGAATTAATGGGAAGTGAATAAGACTTTAGATGGTTCCAACTCCCAGAGGTCCATCTGGGAACAAGGTGGAGGACAGACATCTTTCTCTGCTGTACCCCCATATGAATTACTGACCCACTGAAAGCATGAACAATAATAAATTATAATTATTGCTTTTGACTGCTGGATTTTGGGAATAATTTATTATGCAGCAATAGATCGCTACAAATATTAAAAGAAACTATAGCTACAATATTAGAATTAAGATGAATTTAGCACAGTTGCTGGATACAAAATCAATAAAAAAATCAATTGTTTTCTATATACTAATAAAAATTGAAGTCAAATTAAAAAGCTTGCAATAGTGTAAAAGCATAATTACCTAACAATAAATACAACAAAAGTCATACCAGTCCTTTAAAGAGACAGTTACAGAACACTATTCAAATATTCTAAAGATCTGTGTGTTTTAGTTGCTCAGTCATATCTGACTCTTTGTGACCCCATGGATTGTAGCCCACCAAGCTTCTCTGTCCATGGGGATTCTCCAGGCAAGAATACTGGAGTGGGTTGCTATGCCCTCCTCCAGGGGATCTTCCCAACTCAGGATCAAACCCAGGTCTCCCACATCACAGGCAGATTCTTTGCTGTCTGAGCTGACATAGGATGTCTTTGAAGTGGAAGTGGAAGTCACTCAACTCTGTTCGACTCTTTGCGACCCCATGGACTATACAGTCAGTCCATGGAATTCTCCAGGCCAGAATACTGGAGTGGGTAGCCTTTCCCTTCTCCAGGGGATCTTCCCAACCCAGGGATGGCACCCAGTTCTCCAGTATGGGATATCTTTTAGATCTAGGAAAACTTGAAAAACACATATTATGCACATGGATACATAGTCTACACTGTGTACATATCTTATGTCATATAAACCAAAATCACAATTATATTTTAACATAATGAGATGATTCTAAAAAATTATATGGGAATTGCAAAGGCTATGCCTATTGGTGGTTCTCCAAGAGGAGAATGAAGTGACTACTTGTTCCACCTGATTATAAAACTTAAGGAGTTTAAGGACTTAAGATTCTGGATTACTGATACAAGGACTGTGGAGTATAAGTAAACAGACCATGACAGAAAATTTAGACACCAAACCACATAGATTCAGAGGTTTTAAATATGGCAGACATGGTAGTGTAGATTAATGATGAAAAGACAGATTTTCCACTGAATGTCCTAGACACAACATTGGTAATCAAATCAAACAAAAGATGAAATTAACTCCACCACACAAAAACCAATTCCAGGTGAATCAAAACCTATACATGAAAAAGTAAAAAGTTTAAAAACTTAGAAACAAAATAAAACCTTTTTTTCATAAGTTTGTAGTAGGAAAGTTTGTTTTTTAAGTCATCTAATATATTGCACCTTCTCAAATAAGAGTAATTAATGTGATCATTTTAAATTAAGAGTATTTTTTCATCAAAAATATCTTTATAGATTATAGATGGAATCATATAAGCCTTTAAAGTAATTGGGGCCAGAGTAGGAGGAAGGTAATATTTAGCTCAAGTGCAGCCATGAGAAGGTGGGTGCTGTAGCTGGGAAATGTTCATAACAGTAAAAACCGGAAACAGTACAAATGCCCACAAATAGCAGGGATCCAAAAAGCAAAACAAAAATGAACACCATGTACATGTACATGGCAGGAGGGAGCTAAGATTCACAAGACCACTGAGAAGTAACTGGAAATTAAGGATTTACTCCCTTGGGTATGGTAGTTATTAAACATTTTGATAGACTTGAAAGATAAAGAAGAGAATGATCTGTATAAAGTTCTCAAAAGAGTTATCTGATTTTTTTTTCTTTTTATCTTTTAAGTGATGGTGGTTTACTCATCTCCCTACAAGAGATCCACAGGTGTCCAGAGTAGGGCTGGGGAAGATGCTGGCTGGTGCTGTCAAAGGCTCATAATCTTCTACTCTTATAGAGCTATCCTAAGCTAGTGGCTCTGCTCATGGTCCCTGGAAAGCTGCTATCCCTCCAGACATCACACTCGAGTTCCAGTAAGGAAGAAGAAAACAGGGCTATGCATTAAAAGACACATTAGGTGAGTTTTGTTTTCTGTCAGGCAAGTGAGAGCTTTCTTGGAAGTTGCAACCAGAATTTTTCTGCTTGAATGTCTTTGGTTTGAATGATGTTTCATGACCACCTAGAGATGGGAAGAGGGTAGGGAGAGGATGAATAAGATATAAGGTTGGTCATACACAGTGTCTGACACCCCCAGAAGAGAACACCTTCTTTTCAGTCTTTGAAGATGTCAGCTTATGTTTTCTCTAGAATATGTAGCTTACTTAGGGAAAGATTTTTCTTGATAGATTTTAACATGACACCTTGCATATCTCATAGCAGGGCAGGAAAACTACCTCCTCTGTTGTGGACCCATTCCTTCCTTGTCTTATATATGGTAACTAGAGTGCTGTCTTTGAAGCCAGACCTTGTGGGGCTGTATCTCAGCTCCTCCTCTTATTTTCTGTGTGACTTTGGGCAAGTTACTTGCTCTCAGGGTCTAAATTTCTCCATCTGTAGAAAAAGTATTAAAAATGCCTCTCACTTTATCAGAATGTTGTGAGAATTAAATGAGCTAATCCCTGTGAAACAGAGCAGTGATCAACCCACAGCAAGCACTTGATAAGTGTTGGCAATTATTCTTCAAAGTTTAGAAATTTACATGGTGCCAACTCCCATCAACAGGCTTGATTGAAATGCCTTTCATTTCCTTTTGACTTATTCAAAGCATCTTATTTTCCATTTTCCCTTTGAGCTTCTTGCTTCTGAAACCTGGAACTACTCTGTGTGAGCTTCTTAATTGACAACATTGCTATTCTCCCTTAAGCCAGCATTCCTAGCTCTGACAATAAATTTATGGTCATGACTTCCCATACTGTCTCTTCATTGTTCAGTTGCTCAGTCATGTCCGATTCCTTTGTGACCCCATGAACTGCAGCACGTCAGGCTTCCCGGTCCTTCACCATCTCCTGGAGTTTTCCATAACTCATGTCCATTGAGTCAGTGATGCCATCCAACCATCTCCTCTTTTGTCATCCCTTCTTCTCCTGCCTTCTATCTTTGCCAGCATCAGGGTCTTTTCCAATGAGCTGGCTCTTCCCATTAGGTGGCTAAAGTATTGGAGCTTCAGCAACAGTCCTTCCAGTGAATATTCAGGGTTGATTCACTTTGTGATTGACTGGTTGATCTCCTTGTAGTCCAAGGGACTCTCAAGAATCTTCTCCAGAACCACAGTTCAAATGCATCAATTCTCTGGTGCTCATTCTTCTTTATAGTCCAACTCTCACATCCATACACGACTACTGGAAAAACCGTAGCTTTGACTATACAGAACTTTGTTGGCAAAGTGATGTCTCTGCTTTTTAATACACTGTCTAGGCTGTGTTCTCTTAGACCTGTGAAATCTGCTTCCTGGGAAAGGTTATTGCTCAGACCCACATTGGTTCAAGCTGGGATTCAAAACACCCCTGGTGGATTGCTGAAGTGAAGGTGTTGATGTTTCTCAAGTGCGTGTTTCCTGGAATTCCAAGAGCTCCAATGCCTCTATCCTGTGTTCCTCAAGATACAGTCTTTCTTGATCTTTAAATGCTCCATGCTTAAAGTAGCATTTTTATTTTCTTAATTTTCCCCTTCTTTTCCAATGCTCCTTCAGGAGGACCCTGTGGGGTTTCCTCACCTTGGGATGTACTCCTTTAGAAGGTCAGTTTCCTTCTCCAACACTGGCCATTGTATCTGCGAGCCTTCTTTAATTTTCCTGCTGCTTTCTGGCCCAGATATTTATATCACTAATATTCTCCTATAGCTAATCTCTTTAATGTTCACCATAGTGAGAGACTTGAAATCGATGAGTCTTGGACCTACAAAAAACAGAGTACAGATTTGGATGATTCAAACACAGATTCAATATCTAGCCTAGACCTGATCTTCCTCCATTATTTTCCTGACTGGTTTCTCTTGAATATCCCAATCTAAAACTATTGTGCTCACCTCTATATCCCTAATTCCAGAAATGCATGGATCATATCCTCTCAGGCACAAAGAATACCTCCGTTGCCATTTCAATACAGAGGGCCTTGAGACAATCTCAGCGATTCCTAATCAAGCTAAAAATAAATAAAATTCACCCTGTCTCACTTTTATTCACTGTGATATGATTCCCGTGTAAGAAATATAAGCCCTTTTGTCCAGGAAACATCCATCCCTCAGGTTTCAAAGTTAAATTACTTGGGACAAAGTCATCATCTTCCTTTCAGGTAAACACAGCAAGAATTCCTGGGTTGAATATGTGATCTTTTGTATGAAAATGTCATTATAACAATTCTAGTAAATGTTTGATGAGTTGCCAGCCAACCTATGTAATAGAAAATCTATTTGACATATTAAAAAATCAGACTTTATGTAAGAAGGTATGTTCAAATCACTTGTTATAAGTTATAAAGGATATTTTAGTTCAATTTTATCCAACTTAACACTGAGTTCTGATTAAAATATTCAGAAGGGCAGCAGACTTATGCATTGACATTTTTTCTGTTTCTCAGGAAAAAGAATAATTGCATTTACAAGAAAAAAGATAGATAGGAAAATGAACACTGATGCCAGTGAATTTCATGGCAAGTTACCAGAATCATATTTACTGTTTGAAACAATCTTGATACTCAATAAACAGAAAATATGTTGTAAGAATTTTATATTCTTTCTATTTTTAGGGGAGGATGTTTACCATGGGAAAAAATGAAATAATCTAGTAAAAGATTAAAATAATGTAATCAACTTAAGAAGCATATGACACTTCTTCAAATGCTTATTATTAAGATTTCAAAGTACACATAAATTCTCTTGGTATGACAAACCATATATATTCAATTGTCAACAATGTTTTCTATGCATATGTCTTCTCACTGCTAATAGAAAACAATATACTCAAGATCACGTACCAAATTGAATTTATCTTTTTATTTTTGAAAGTAAAACTCTATTGACATCTCTCACACACTCAATATTTTTTCAAAACAACTAAATTGATGAGGCCATGGTTAAAGCTTCCGAAATTCAGAATTCCCTTTTAAGAAAAAAATAAAACAGCTCTTGACTCTGTTGATCTATAAAGTGGAGGAGAAAAATACAGACTAATTATTTACTGCAAAATTAAAAAAATATGAATGCATAGTATTCCTCTCTGAGCTTGCCAATATTTATATAAAAGAAATATATAATTCATAACTGAATTTTATATGAAAGTAAAATATTATTGGAGTTCTTATGTGGCGATAGTGGTAAAGAACCTGCCTGCCAATGCAGGAGACATAAGAGAGGCAGGTTCTATCCCTGGGTCAGGAAGATCCCCTGGAGGAGGTCTTGGCAACCCATTCCAGTATTCTTGCCTGGAGAATCCCATGGACGGAGGAGCCTGGAGGACTACAGTCTGTGGGGGTGGCAAAGAGTTGGACATGACTGAAGTGACTGAGCATGCATGCACACAAAATATTATTGCTGATTGAGAAACTAAGACAAATTTCTTTCTTACGTACCTTAATCTTATAAAATGTAACATATAAATTCCTTAGTGAAAATACTTTATTTTCATAAACCACTTCATTGTATTTTATGTAGTTCTTACTGTTGTTGTTCAGTCATTAAATCATGTCTGATTCTTTGTGACCCCATGGACTGCAGCACTCCAGGCTTTCCTGTCCTTCACTATCTCCCAGAGTGTGCTTAAACTCGTGTCCCATGAGTCAGTGATGCCATCCAACCATCTCATTCTCTGTCGTCCCCTTCTCCTCCTGCCCTTGCTCTTTCCCAGCATCAGAGTCTTTTCTAATAAGTCAGCTCTTCACATCAGGTGGCCAAAGTATGGAGCGTCACCTTCAGCACTGCACCGAAGAACTGATGCTTTCAAACTGTGGTGTTGGAGAAGACTCTTGAGAGTCCCTTGGGCTGCGAGGAGATCAACCAGTCAACCATAAAGGAAATCTACACTGAATATTCATTGGAAAGACTGATGCTGAACCTGAAGCTCCAATACTTTGGCCACCTGATGCGAAGAGCTGACTCACTGGAAAAGACTTTGATCTGGGAAAGATTGAAGGCAGGAGTAGGGGACAACAGAGGATGAGATGGTTGGATGGCATCACTGACTCAATGGACTTAAATTTGAGTAAGTTCTGGGAGATGATGAAGGTCTGGGAAGCCTGGCGTGCTGCAGTTCATAGGGTCACAGAGTCGGACATGGCTGAGCTACTCAACAATAACAATTTGCCATGAAGTGATGGGACAAAATGACATGATCTTACTTTTTTGAAGGTTGAGTTTTAAGCCACCTTTTTTATATTCACTTTCACCTTCATCGAGGTGATTTTTTTTTTTTTTTTTTTGGAGTTACTCCTTTGAAGTACTTATTAGAAAATATAATGTGATTTAACTACACCATAAAATTTATTTTTTTGTCTCCAAACAAGAAAATAATTACTTGTGTGAAATACTTAAAATAATAGATTTACTCATATGTTTTTCCATAAAAGATAATTTCCTATTGCTGGTTTAACAAATCACCACTTCAGACAACATAAAGTTGTTGTCTTAGAATTCTAGCTGTAAGAAGTCAGAAATAGCTTTCACTGGCTTAAAATCAAGGTGGTAGCAGGGTTGCACTCTGGTTACTTGCAATTTGCAGTTTTTAGAGGTTGCCACCATTCCTTGACTTGCAGCCTCCATCCCTTCAACCTCTGCTTCCACAGTCACATCTCTTTCCCTGAACTTGACCCTCTTTCCGTCATCTTATAAGGACACCTGTGATTATCCTGGTCCCACCTGTCTAATGCAGTAAACTCTCTTCGTCTCAAAATCCTCATCTAATCGCATCTGTAAAGTCCGTTGCTGTCATCTTACAGAACATACACACAGGTTCTGGGGATTAGAACACGGAGGCCTTTGGAGGTGGAAGGCATTATTCTGTCAATGACATTTGTGTTCCAGGTGAAACGTAAAGTGAACTGTTGGAAGCTACTTTTGGGCGAATGAAGCTATGTGGCATTTTCCCCACTTCACTGGCCTGGATGTAGCAAAAGTTTGCAGGTACAGACACATGAAGGGTCCAATGGGTTTTGGTGCCTTAACACATTTAATTCTACCCAGCAGGAACAGTTGTCATTTTAGAGACGAAAAGGATTCCCATAAGCTTATTTAACAACTGAAGGCCTGAGTGTGCCAGCTGGTGTGATGCTTACCCACTCTTTTTTCACACATCCTGATTTTTTCTTTCTTTCTTTTTTTTTTTTGTTCTTAAGGAGTTTAAATACTCTTGATTTAAAGACAGAAAACTATATCCTGAGAATAACTCCAGAACTCCTTTTTAGAGCAGCTAAGACATTTTCTGTATCCATCTGTTACCTGAAGTTCATGAACATTTGGTGAAATGAAGCATTAGGTTGTTGGAGGGTAAATGCACAGGAAGAAAACAAGGATCTCAACCTTGTAACAAATGCTCTGCCATAGCTTACTCCTTTTAAGATGTCGCGTGAACACCCATGGGGTGTGCAACATCCATTTTTATCTTTTGCTCATGAGTGTGTGTATGTTTTTGTGTGCCTGCTTAGTCATGTTCAACCCTCTGAGGCCGCATGGACTGTAACCTGCCAGGCTCCTCTGTCCATGGGATTTGCCAGGCAAGAATACTGGAATGGACTACCGTTTCATCCTCCATGGGGTCTTCCTCCAAACCCGGGGATCGAACCTGCCTCTTTTGCACGTTTTGGATTGGCGGGCAGGTGCTTTACCACTGACACCTCTCATCTTTTGCTCAATTAATATCAAATATGATTTGGCATATGATCATGAAGTAGTATAAGATTCCATAATAAAAATAGAGTATTTTGCATGCTAAATTGGCCTCCAATGCATAAGCTTCCCAAAGAATTGATGTTGAACTATTAGAGGGAAACCTACATTGAATTATTATGTAGCATTGCTTTTTTTTTTTCCTAATGCTACTTTTGCTGGCTGGCTATTAAATAAAATATACATTCATCTATTTATCTCCTGAATGATATGAACAATAACATTTATTTTCTTTGTCTAGAGGGAAGCTAGTTTTTACGTGACTGTTTTTTCTATATGGTCAAACATTTGACAAATGTATATGGCCAAAACTATGACAAACATAGCATTATCTTGTTGCTTTATCCTCCAAAGGTGTGTTGCTTTCATTTGCAGTGTTGAAACTGGCTCACAAAATCTGTGTCTATGTTCTAACCCTCGAAGGGGAAAAGGGAAGGTGAAATGCAACCGGGTTTGTCTCTGAGGACTTAACTTTAACTTGCATATGTAATTTCAGATGACACCCTATTGGTCAATAGATTTTCACAAGATTTGGACAATCTGCCAAGGAAGCTGTGAGTTACATTCAGGT
Organism: Dama dama; assembly: GCF_033118175.1. Lineage (NCBI taxonomy): Eukaryota > Metazoa > Chordata > Mammalia > Artiodactyla > Cervidae > Dama > Dama dama. Next base: position 11,203,473 of record NC_083686.1, on the reverse strand, counting down.
GGGTAACCATGAGCACATCCAGCCCCTAGGGGGTGGTAGATTGAGAGAGAGACAGAAACAGAGATAGAGACAGAGAGAAACAGAAGGAGAGAGAGATCCTGTAACTACAGTGTTCATGCATGCTCATTCAATCGTGTCTGACTATTTACAACCCCATGGACTGTAGCTCCCCAGGCTCCTCTGTCCATAGAATTTTCCAGGCAGTTATACTGGAGTTGGTTGCCATTTCCTCCTCTAGGGGATCTTCCTGACCCAGGGATCAAACTCACATTTCTTGTGTCTTCTGCATTGGCAGGCAGATTCTCTACCACTGTGCTGCCTGGGAAGCCATAACTATAAGATAGTAGGCTTTATATCAACACTAGATGCAAGGGCAAACTATTTTACTTAGAGATAGAAGTATGAATGGAAACAGAGGGACATATATTTTAAAATGTTCATTCATTTCCCTTCCTCCCTCCCTTCCTTGTCTCCTTCCCTCCTTCCATTCCTTTCTTAATTAAGCATTACATCAGATACTATTCTAAATATGGGGGCAGGGGTAAGGGATGTTAAGAGATAGGAAAAAAGAAGAGCCTTGCCATCATGTAGCTAACCATCCAGGTATCATGGTGGTTTTCAGTCTTGATTGATTATTAGAATCACCTCAAGAAAGTTTACAAACTGAAATGTCCAGAGTGTAACCAAATGAATTGCATGGGACTCTGGGTTGAGACTCAGCACCAGGATGTCAAACAGTGCCTCAGGTGATGCCCACACACAGCCAAGCTGAGGACCACTGAATGGAGACAAGATAGTCTCCAGTGCTGACCCTTCCCATCTCTTCACAGCAGAGTCAGGTGATTGGAGGCTGTGGTCCTGCAGATGGAACCAACCAGTGGACCTTCTAGAATCATTTTCTGTTACTCTTATAGCTTTCTCCACTGATATCCCATTGTCTGTTTTCAGGTTCCTCCCTTGCTCATTCTTCCTTCAGGCTTTATACAAGCTCCTTTTTAAATTTTTTTTTCCTTTTTTAAAAAATTTAATTTTTATTTTATATTGGATTATAGTCAATTAAAAATGTTGTGTTAGTTTCACATGAACAGTAAGCAACTCAGTTATACATACAAATATATCCCTTCTTTTTTTCAGATTATTTTCCTATGTAGGTTATTACTGAATACTGAGTAGGGTTCCCTGTGCTATACAGTTGGTCCTTACTGATTTCCTATGTAAATAGTGTGTATATGTTAATCTCAAACTCCTAATTCATCCCCTCACCTACATTTCCCCTTCAGTAACCATAAGTTTGTCTTCAGGGTCTGTGGGTATGTTTTGGTTTTGTAAGTAAGTTCAGTTACATAAGCTTTCTACCATGAGCTCCCACTCTCTTACCACCTACCTACAACCAGGTAACTCCTGCTCTCTCATAGGATCTGGTATCAAATGTCACTTCCTCAGGCAAGGTTTTCCTGACTAGGTAGTGTCAGGACTACCCAGACTAGGTCAGTTGCCCTATTTCAATCTCTCACAGAATCCTTCAGTTTCTTTTCACAGCATTTATGACAGTTTCAGATAGAAATTTAGCTGGAAAATCACTTATTTCTAGTTTTGTTAATAGACTGTAAAAGCTATATGGAAGCTGATATCATTTCCATTGCACTCATTATTAAACCTCAAATACCTAGAAAGATGACTGTTGCTTACTAAGCATTAGTTTTATTTATTTCTTGAATGAATAAAGCAGGTAAGAAGCTGATCTCACAGTCATCAAGACAGTATGATACTGGCACAAAGACAGAAATATAGATCAATGGAACAGAATAGAAAGCCCAGAGATAAATCCACGAACCTATGGACACCTTATCTTTGACAAAGGAGGCAAGGATATACAATGGAAAAAAGACAACCTCTTTAACAAGTGGTGCTGGGAAAACTGGTCAACCACTTGTAAAAGAAGGAAGGCACCGGATCCCCCTCAGGGTCCTTCCAGCTCCAGCGTTCACTGCTTCCAAAGCCAGCAAACTCACCCTGGCTCTCCCCAGCCTGACCGTCCTCCTTCTCCCCGGGTTTTGCTCTCCTGGGGACTCCCCATCAGAGACAGAAGCCTTGAGAAGGATTCCAAGAGAGCAATTGGGAAGCATCCGCTCTTCCAGTTGGGTCCTGACAGCACACTCCTGTGTCTATGAACGGTGCATATAGAAGATGCTATACTTTGTATATTTATATCACAAGCTTCACTCCTCTGTAAGGTGCCTCTGCACTGTTTCCTCCATCAGGGGACTAAAATGGAAATAAATCCTCTGTGGATAACCAAAAAAAAAAAAAAAAAAAAAGAATGAAACTAGAACACTTTCTAACACCATACACAAAAATAAACTCAAAATGGATTAAAGATCTAAATGTAAGACCAGAAACTATAAAACTCCTAGAGGAGAACATAGGCAAAACACTCTCCGACATAAATCACAGCAAGATCCTCTATGACCCACCTCCCAGAATACTGGAAATAAAAGCAAAACTAAACAAATGGGACCTAATGAAACTTAAAAGCTTTTGCACTACAAAGGAAACTATAAGTAAGGTGAAAAGACAGCCCTCAGATTGGGAGAAAACAATAGCAAATGAAGAAACAGACAAAGGATTAATCTCAAAAATATACAAGCAACTCCTGCAGCTCAATTCCAGAAAAATAAATGACCCAATCAAAAAATGGGCCAAAGAACTAAACAGACATTTCTCCAAAGAAGACATACAGATGGCTAACAAACACATGAAAAGATGCTCAACATCACTCATTATTAGAGAAATGCAAATCAAAACCACAATGAGGTACCATTACACGCCAGTCAGGATGGCTGCTATCCAAAAGTCTACAAGCAATAAATGCTGGAGAGGGTGTGGAGAAAAGGGAACCCTCTTACACTGTTGGTGGGAATGCAAACTAGTACAGCCACTATGGAAAATAGTGTGGAGATTTCTTAAAAAACTGGAAATAGAACTGCCATATGACCCAGCAATCCCACTTCTGGGCATACACACTGAGGAAACCAGATCTGAAAGAGACACATGCACCCCAATGTTCATCACAGCACTGTTTATAATAGCCAGGACATGGAAACAACCTAGATGCCCATCAGCAGATGAATGGATAAGGAAGCTGTGGTACATATACACCATGGAATATTACTCAGCCGTTAAAAAGAATTCATTTGAACCAGTCCTAATGAGATGGATGAAGCTGGAGCCCCTTATACAGAGTGAAGTAAGCCAGAAAGATAAAGAACATTACAGTATACTAACACATATATATGGAATTTAGAAAGATGGTAACGATAACCCTATATGCAAAACAGAAAAAGAGACACAGAAATACAGAACAGACTTTTGAACTCTGTGGGAGAAGGTGAGGGTGGGATGTTTCGAGAGGAATCGGGTGGAGAGGGAGGTGGGAGCGGGGATTGGGATGGGGAAGACGTGTAAATCCATGGCTGATTCATATCAATGTATGACAAAACCCACTGGAAAAAAAAATATATACAAAGGATTTTCTACAGGAGGCTATGTTTCTGTTCCCTGGGATTTTTGTGACAATTATTTGAAAAAGGAAGAATCTGATAGAGTAATAAATAGAGACTTCCAGAGGAGGAAAATGAAATTGCATCATTTTCTAGACTGTTTCTGATAAACACTTTAAAAATACTACCAATTCAGCCAAGAGCTCCTTTACAGTGGAAATTTATATCTTAAAAACTTTTCTACCAAAAGTGCGGTTTCTAATCCTGTAACCTCAGCACCATTGGGGAACTCATAAGAAATGTGGAATCTTGGGCTCTAGTCTTCCTACTGAATCAGAATCTGTATGAGTACTTGCTTTTGCCTATTAAAATATGACTTTAAAAAAAAAAAAAAAAAGAAGCTGATCTCAGAAGGGTTGATGGGGTATTTAACACATTGAGGGACTATCGTGACAACACTGTAATTGACAGAGACAGGTAGATAAACTGCATTTGTGGTATCAAGCCTGGGTGACTGAACAAATAGTCATATTGTTAACAAAAATTAGTACGCCAGAAAAAGCAATCATTGTTTAATCACTGTTTGCAATCAGCATACCGAGATTTGTTAAGGATATGACTATTCAGTCACCAGGGCTTGATGCCACAACTGCAATTTATGTACCTGTCAATTACAATGTTGTCACGATAAAAAGCAATCATTGTTTAACCAACTAGTAAATTGTTATCTCACTGGAAAATCAGACGTTGAATTCCCAACTCATTCAGAACAAATCTATAAGACTGGGAAGAGGAGATAAACAAGACCACAAATGTGGGATTCTAACATAAAGTACTATTGCTTCCAGCATTTTCTGGACCTTAAGAATGACACAGAGACACCAACAGGAGCCTTGGGAAAGCTAAGCCTCTTGGGCTCCCCCGTCAGACACACTGTACCACCAGGTTTCCCTTGCCAGGCCTCTTCCAACCTGAGTCTCCTACATCTCCTGCATTGGCAGGCAGATTCTTTCCCAATGCACTGTCTGTGAAGCCTCTGTTACAGGGCACCTGTTAGGTATTGTTGTTCAGTCAGTAAGTCAGGCCTGACTCTTTGCAGCCCCATGGACTACAGCACTCTAGGCTCCTCTCTCCTTCACTGTCTCCTGGAGTTTGCTCAAATTCATGTCCATTGAGCCGGTGGTACTATTTAACCATCTCATCTTCTGCCTCCCACTTCTTCTTTTGAGTTCTATCTTTCCCAGCATCAGGGTCTTTCCCAATGAGTTGGCTCACCAACACCAGAAGCTAAAAGAAACAATGATGGAGTCTCTGGAGGGAGCACTACTTTGCTGACATCTTGATCTTGGACTTTACCGAAGGTGGCTAAGAACTGGAACTTCAGCTTCAGCATCAGTCCATCCAATGAATATTCAGGGTTGATTTCCTTTAGGATTGACTGGTTTGGTGTCCTTGCAGTCCAAGGGACTCTCAAAGGTCTTCTCCAGCACCACAGTTCAAAAGCATCAATTGGAACACAGCCTTGTTGTGGCAAAAGGGCTTGCATAAGCAGCTCAGTGAAGGTATGAGCCATGTTGTGCAGGGCCATCCAAGACAGGTCATGGTGAAGAGCTCTGATAAAATGTGGTCCACTGGAGAAGGAAGTGGCACCCCACTCCAGTATTCTTGCCTGGAGAACCCCATGACTTTTGAGGGAGCCTCTTTCCAAGTTCTCAGAGAAGTTTGGTGAGAGGCCCTCTACTCCTACCCTGGTTACCTGATTTCCCCACATCCTTCAGGCAGAAGCCCAGAGTGGGAAATAAGGATGCAGATGTTCATCTCTTGCTTTCTTCCTTTCATCCTTTTTTTTTGTCATCCATAGTATTTGTGTTAATTTCCTAGGGCTCTGCTAAAAAATTACCATAAATAGGGTTGCTCGAAGCAGCAGAGAGGAATTGTCTCATAGTTCTGGAGGTCCAAACTCCAAAATCAAGGTGTCATCAGAGCTGTCCTCCCTCTGGGAGACTCCTTGCTTGCCTCTTTTAGCTTTTGCTGTTGGTGAGCACTCTTTTGCTTGTAGATAAGTCACATTAGTCTCTGCTTCCACTGTCACGTGGCGTCCCCCCTTGTCTGTGTGTCTTCACATGGCTTTCTTCCATGTTTGTGTCTTCATACAGCAGTTTATTTATAAAGACGCAGTCATACGGGATTATGACACCATCTTAACTGGACTAATCTGTAGAGACTATTTCAACATAAAGCCATCTCACATATCATCACTGGAGGTGAGAACCTCAGCTTATCTTTTGTGGGGACACAATTCAACTGTACACTGTACTCACATCTTTTCATTTCTCGTGAAATGACTGGCTTTCCTCCCTTGCTGCTATAGGTGAAAGGATCTCTCTTTACATTGTTGGAGAACACTATGACAATGGATGCTATAGACGTGCTTGTTGATAGACCAGAGGAGAAGAAATAAAGATTTGGAAACTTACTCTCAAGACCCTTACCTGGCTTGCAGGGCCTTCACTTTAGTGCCCAATCCTGTTTTTGCATGACAAAGCTCACATATTGCCTTGTTCCTTCTCTCTGCATTCTGGCTGGCACAAGCTCTCATTTCTGCCTCACTTGTATGCTAGTGAGGACAAAGTTCATACATAAAGACAAAAGAATAAAATTTCTGTTAATAATGTAATAGTTAATACCTAAACATCTCAGTTCAGTTCAGTCACTCAGTCATGTCAGACTCTTTGTGACCCCATGGACTGCAGTACACCAGGCCTCTCTGTCCATCACCAACTCCCAGAGTTTACTCAAACTCATGCCCATTGAATCAATGATGCCATCCAACCATTTCATCCTCTGTTGTCCCCTTCTCCTCCTGCCTTCAATCTTTCCCAGCATCAGGGTCTTTTCAAATGAGTCATCTCTCTGCATCAGGTGGCCAGAGTACTGGAATTTCAGCTTCAACATCAGTCCTTCCAATGAATATACAGGACTGATTTCCATTAAGAAGGACTGGTTGGATCTCCTTGAGAATCCAAGAGACTCTCAGGAGTCTTCTCCAATACCACGGTTAAAAAGCATCAGTTCTTTGGCACTCAGCTTTCTTTATAGTCCAACTCTTACATCCATACATGACTACTGGAAAAACCATAGCTTTGACTAGACAGATCTTTGTTGGCAAAGTAATGTCTCTGCTTTTTAATATGCTGTCTAGGTAGGTGAGAGCTTTTCTTCCAAGGAGCAAGTGTCTTTTAGTTTCATGGCTGCAGTCACCATCTGCAGTGACTTTAGAGCCCCCCAAAATAAAGTCTGTCACTGTTTCCACTGTTTCCCCATCTATTTGCTATGAAGTGATGGCACCAGATGCCATGATCTTAGTTTTCTGAATGTTGAGCTTTAAGCCAACTTTTTCACTCTCCTCTTTCACTTTCATCAAGAGGCTCTTATAGTAAAGAATCCACCTGCAATGTGGGAGACCTGGGTTCGATCCCTGGGTTGGGAAGATCCCCTGAAAGAGGGCATGGCAACACACTCCAGCATTCTTGCCTGGAGAATCCCCATGGACAGAGGAGCCTGGTGGGCTATATTCCATGGGGTTGCAAAGAGTCAGATACAACCAAACGACTAAGCACATTTCTGAATAATCTCAAGTCTATGCTCCTATAGCCTTGCTCAGTTTTTGTTTGCTTGTTCATTTATTGAAGTATAGTTGGTTGACAAAATTGTGTTAGTTTTAGATGTACAGCCAAGTGGTCATATACACACACACACACACACACACACACACACACACACACACACACACACACACACACACGCTATGCTATGCTAAGTCGCTTCAGTATTGTCTGACTCTTTCCATCCTATGGACTATAGCCCACCAGGCTCCTCTGTCCATGGTGTTCTCCAGGCCAGGATACTGGAGGGATTGCCATGCCCTCCTGCAGGACACCTATATGTATATATGTATATATTTGGCCATATCATCATCTGTCTATCTATACCTGTATATATATATATATATTCTTCTTCATATTCTTTTTCATTAGGGTCTATTATAAGGTATTAATATAATTTCTTATACTGTACAATAGGAGTTTGTTGTTTATCTATTTTATATGTAGTATATAAAATACACTATAAAAAATGTAGTATATATGTAGTATATGCATCCACTAATCCTAAACCCCTAACTTTTCTCCCTCCCCCCATCCCCACCACTATCCCCTTTGATAACTGTCAGTTTGTTTTCTATGTGTATGAGTATGTTTCTGTGTTATAAATAAGTTCATTTTCATCATATTTTATTTTACACATATAAATGATGTCATATGATATTTGCCTTTGTTCTAACTTACTTCACTAAGCATAATATTCTCTAGATCCACTCACATTGCTACAAATGGCAAGATTCCATTCATTTTTTATGATTGAGTAATATTCCATTATATATATGTGTGTATACACACACATACACATATATATGTATGAGTGAGTGAGTAAGTGAAAGTCTTTCAGTCATGTCTGACTCTTTGCCAGCCCTTGGACTGTAGCCTGTCAGGGTCCTCTGTCCATGGAATTCTCCAGGCAAGAGTACTGGAGTGGGTAGCCATTCCCTTCTCTAGGGGATCTTCCTGACCCAGGGATCAAACCTGGGTCCCTGTATTGCAGGTGGATTATTTACCATCTGAGTTTCCAGGGAAGCCACATGTAAAAACATGTTTTCTGAAGCCAAACATCTGTTGATGTGCACTTGGATTGTTTTCATGTCTTCATCATTGTAAATAGTGTTGCTATGGACACTAACTTTTTGAATTATAGTTTTATCTGGATATATGCCCAGAAGTGGGATATACTAACTTTTCAAATTAGAGTTTTTATTTTTTCCAGATTTATACGCAAGAGTGAGGTTGCTGAATCATATGAATGGTTCAGTTTTCAAAGTAACTCAATGTTAGTCTTAGATTTAGGTGCTTCTACGAATGACAGCCTTATTTAATAGAGCTGACTTCAGCCCCAGATCCTAAGCTGTTTCCATCTGGAAGCCAGAGACTGAGTTCTGCTAGAGGGATAAAATAAGGATGAGCCCTCTGGTCTGATACGGTCTCTCCTCATCCTTCAAAGTCTTCTGTTCCCTGGCTGGGATTCTTACTGCCATGTCCTCTGAAGAAAGGCTCTGTGTCATTAGCTGCTTGTCCTGAGAGCACCAATGCATCTGTTGGATTTGGGAAGACAAATTAAAGCATCTTACCAGCTGCTCACATTGTGTTGACTCAACAACTAATTGAACGGTTAGAAGAGTTCATTTTTAATTTAGCTGTACTCATCTTGGTAGGAGTAGCCACAGCTCAGAGGGAGAAAAGACACTTGAAATAAAAAGGCTTGAGAAAAGGACTTGAATTCCAGACAGCCTTTGACCAGGAGGAGATTAGGCATTTTTTATTTTGTGAATTTGGTGAACTTTGAGTAGTATTTGCAAGCAACATAGAATATAGAAAACCCTTGTTCAGCTTCATGTCTTTTGTCTTTGAATCAGAAACACAAGGAAAACAGCTTCCTTATGTTCTCACTTTCAAAATTGTGGGATAATTAGCACACTTTAGAGAGTCAGTAGCTCTGACTTCTGTATGAGCGTCATATGGTTCAGGCAATAAATTGATAGCTTTCAAGTGTCACAGGCAAGGCTGGATGTGGGACTGGGGTTCAGGTAGATGGGAGGCTCTGATGATGGGCTATTATTTATTCTTCCTTAATTAGGTGACTGCATTTTGTATGTGTTTTTAGATCATAATAAACAACTCATTATCAAGCTCCTCCCTAAATAATCCAAAAGAATACTAAATAGGAAATAAATATTTACCTAATTAACTGATAGCCTTGCTCACAAATATAGCCCGACCTCATGTCTGTGTTTTTTATTTTAGCTTTTACTTTTTCTAATGCTCCCTGAAGTGTCCATTTTTTCCTGTGGATCAATTTTGTTTTAAAGCGACTTCGAAATATTCTTTCTATCATGATTGTTATCACTGACTGTTTGGAACCTTATATCATGAGCATAGAAGGCTGTCATAGATGGAAATTGCTAAAGAAATTTTTTTACAGTGAGAAACAAAACAAAAGCCTTTTATTTGCCAGGCTCATTTGTCATTGTCTATAGGCCTCACTTCATGTTTATCTTGATATTTTTAACCATTTATTTATTTTTAGTTACAGAATGCAGGATCTTTTGTTGTGGCGCACAGTGTTAGTTGCCCCATGGCATGTGGGATTTCAGTTCTCTGACCAGGGATCAAACCCGTGTCCCCTGCACTGGAGTGGGTTGCCATTTTCTCTTCCAGGAGACCTTCCTGACGCAGGGATCAAACTCACCTCTCTTGCATTGCAGGCAGATTCTTTACCACTGAGCCACCTTAGAAGCACTGTAAAGCCAAGCAAAATCGTTCATTCATAGGAAAATGTGAGCCTGGTGTCGTTCTTTGCCTGAATTCTTTTTTTTTTTTTTTTTTTCCATTTTTTTTTTTATTAGTTGGAGGCTAATTACTTTACAATATTGTAGTGGTTTTTGTTATACATTGACATGAATCAGCCATGGATTTACATGTATTCCCCATCCCGATCCCCCCTCCCACCTCCCTCTCTACCTGATCCTTCTGGGTCTTCCCAGTGCACCAGGCCCGAGCACTTTTCTCATGCATCGAGCCTGGGCTGGTGATCTGTTTCACCCTTGATAATATACATGTTTCGATTCTGTTCTCTTGAAACATCCCACCCTCGCTGTCTCCCACAGAGTCCAAAAGTCTGTTCTGTACATCTGTGTCTCTTTTTCTGTTTTGTATATAGGGTTATCATTACCATCTTTCTAAATTCTGTATATATGCGTTAGTATACTTTATTGGTCTTTACCTTTCTGGCTTACTTCACTCTGTATAATGGGCTCCAGTTTCATCCATCTCATTAGAACTGATTTAAATGAATTCTTTTTAATGGCTGAGTAATATTCCATGGTGTATATGTACCACAGCTTCCTTATTCATTCATCTGCTGATGGGCATCTAGGTTGCTTCCATGTCCTGGCTATTATAAACAGTGCTGCGATGAACATTGGGGTGCACGTGTCTCTTTCAGATCTGGTTTCCTCAGTGTGTATGCCCAGAAGTGGGATTGCTGGGTCATATTTTTCTTTGCCTGAATTCTTAACCATCAGGGTAGTTACCCTATCCTGATCTACAGAGCAGGCAGAGCAGGTATCCTCTCCCTGATTAAACATGAGAAGGTGAAAGCTTACTTCATTCGTTTCTTAATTTTTTTGGTTTGTTCTCTTTTCTTATTTTACTCAACCAGGCAATAAATTGAGACCTTGCTTCTGTGTACATTAAGCTTACAGAGATAAAACAAGCAAGCATCTAGCATTAGACAGTGTTAGGAATGCAGTGGTGGTGGGGGGAGCCTCTCATTCAGGAGATCGAGTAGGCTTACCTGAGGAAGAGAATTTGGAAATGACACTAGGAAGGAAAGGGATGAGTAGGAGAGTTAGGTAGAGGAAGATAGACCAGGGGAGAGGAAAGAGCGTGAAGGGCAGGGAAGAGCATGCATAAGTCCTAGGAGGCAAGGAAGCAATACTTGTTTGAGGAGATGTTTTGGACAAACAGCAGCTAGAAATGACTGAGAGAAGGTTGAAGTGTGTTGGGAAGATAAGTAGTGATGTCAGAAATTTAATTCTTTAGAATGAGCTAAAGAGATAGTGAATATCCTTACCATGAAGTGATGGGTCATCTAGGGATTATCTGATTCTATTGGGTTGTGTACAGATGTGAAAGTTGTGCCATAAAGAAGGTTGAGCATGAAAGAATTGATGCTTTTGAATTGTGCTGGAGAAGACTCCTCAGAGTTCCTTGGACTGCAAGAAGATCAAACCAGTCAATCCTAATGGAAATCAACCATGAATATTCACTGAAAGGACTGATGCTGAAGCAGAAACTCCCAATATTTTGGCCCCCTGATGTGAAGAACTGACTCATTGGAAAAGATCCTGATGCTGGGAAAGATTGAAGGCCAAAGGAAATGAGGGTGACAGTGGATAAGATGGTTAGATAGCATCATCAACAAAATGAACGTGAATTTAAGCAAACTCAGGGCGATAGTGAAGGACAGAGAAGCCTGGTGTCCTGTAGTCCATGGGGGTCACAAAGAATCGGACACAACTTAGTGACTGAACAAAGCAAACAAACAAAATCACGTTGTAATCTTCTGTTTTTGATTAGGTTGCTTTGTAATTCGGAAAATAGAAGGTAGTTTGTAGAAAACTGAGAGCAACACAAATAATTTTACCTAAATAAAAGCTGATTACTTATGTCCAGTGCAATGAAGTTGATTATGCCCTATGTAAAGAACATTTTTTTTGGAAAATTCATGTTAATATTTTTTACTCGATGTACATTTGTGGTTCTTTGACTTTTCATCTAAACAGATTGTGATTTTTTCCAGTTCCTTCATTAAATAATGTATTAGATAAAGTCTTTGACTCATGCTAATTTTATATATGTGTACCCAATAATCTTAGTTTCCCACAGAAGTTTAGTTCAGGCTTTGGATAAAAATTGATAGGCTTATATTTGTATTTTCTTTCTTTGGTCTTCACAGAGTAGCTAGTGGTTCACAGAACACATATACTTTTGTACCTTTAGTCACTAGGTAAACGTTTCCCTATAAATGAATGATTTTGATTGGCTTTACAGTGCTTCCAAGGATGCTCAGTAGTAAAGAATCTGCCTGCAATGCAGGAGATGTGGGTTTGATCAGGAAGAGAAAATGGCAACCCACTCCAGTATTCTTGCCTGGAAAATCACACAGACAGAGGAGCCTAGTGGGCTACAGTCCATGTGGTCACAAAGAGTTGGGCATGACTGAGGAACTCAGCATGAACACACAGTATTTCTCTGGTCACTTTCTGTTATCCACACTAATGCATATTTTTTTCTGTCTGTTCTCCTCTATCTCACCACTACACACACACACACACACACACACACACACACACACACTCACACACACACACACACAGACTGTGCTTAGCTGAGTGCTACAGTTCTACGGAGGCTCCTAAGGGGCAGCTGTGGGCTCTAAAACATTCAGGTGAATGGGCTCCAGGACTTTACCTGGACATAGATGATACACTTAGCAAGTGCTATACATGTTTATGGGCTTCTCAGGTGGCACTTGTGGGAAAGAACCTTCCTGCGAATGCAGATGACTTAAGAGATACAGCTTCAATCCCTGGGTCGGGAAGATCCCCTGGGGGAGGGTATAGCAACCCACTCCAGTATTCTTGTCTGGAGAATCCCATGGACAGAAGAGCCTGGTGGGCTACAGTCCATAGGGTTGCAAAGAGTTGGACACAACTGAAGTGACTTAACACACACACACATGTGTTTATAGAGAAGAGCCCTTCCTAAAGGTTGGTGTTGTCAGACAAAGACTTTTGAAGGAGACAGGGCTTGTTCGTGTGATGGGACATCAAGGATGAAGAGGATTCCAAAGTGGAAAAGAGATTATGTGGCAGAGAAAATTAAAACAAAGGAAGAAACATGTGCTTGGGAGGGAAATCTTTGAGTTCATTTAGCTGGTCATACAGAGGGCTCTGATCAAACTGGAGAAAGAAACTGAAGGGCCACTGCATTCCTTTAGTGAGATTTTCTGGAATTGCAATGACAATTCTATTTGCAGCTCACCCTCTCCAGACAAAACTGACAGGGGAAGCTGGAAAATGAAGTTTTAGCTTAAAACTCGTACTTTTTTTTTTTTCATTTATTTTTATTAGTTGGAGGCTAATTATTTTACAATATTGTAGTGGTTTTTGTCATACATTGACATGAATCAGCCATGGATTTACATGTATTCCCCATCCCGATCCCCCCTCCCACCTCCATCTCCACCCGATTCCTCTGGGTCTTCCCAGTGCACCAGGCCCGAGCACTTTTCTCATGCATCGAGCCTGGGCTGGTGATCTGTTTCACCCTTGATAATATACATGTTTCGATTCTGTTCTCTCGAAACATCCCACCCTCGCCTTTTCCCACAGAGTCCAAAAGTCTGTTCTGTACATCTGTGTCTCTTTTTCTGTTTTGTATATAGGGTTACCATTACCATCTTTCTAAATTCCATACATATGTGTTAGTATATTTTAATGGTCTTTATCTTTCTGGCTTACTTCACTCTGTATAATGGGCTCCAGTTTCATCCATCTCATTAGGACTGGTTCAAATGAATTCTTTTTAATGGCTGAGTAATATTCCATGGTGTATATGTACCACAGCTTCCTTATTCATTCGTCTGCTGATGGGCATCTAGGTTGTTTCCATGTCCTGGCTATTATAAACAGTGCTGCGATGAACATCGGGGTGCACGTGTCTCTTTCAGATCTGGTTTCCTCGGTGTGTATGACCAGAAGTGGTATTGCTGGGTCATATGGCAGTTCTATTTCCAGTTTTTTAAGAAATCTCCACACTATTTTCCATAGTGGCTGTACTAGTTTGCATTCCCACCAACAGTGTAAGAGGGTTCCCTTTTCTCCACACCCTCTCCAGCATTTATTGCTTGTAGACTTTTGGATAGCAGCCATCCTGACTGGCGTGTAATGGTACCTCATTGTGGTTTTGATTTGCATTTCTCTGATAATGAGTCATGGTGAGCATCTTTTCATGTGTTTGTTAGCCATCTGTATGTCTTCTTTGGAGAAACGTCTGTTTAGTTCTTTGGCCCATTTTTTGATTGGGTCATTTATTTTTCTGGATTTGAGCTGCAAGAGTTGCTTGTATATTTTTGAGGTTAATCCTTTTTCTGTTGCTGCGTTTGCTACAGTCAACCACTTGTAAAAGAATGAAACTAGAACACTTTCTAACACCATACATAAAAATAAACTCAAAATGGATTAAAGATCTAAATGCAAGACCAGAAACTATTAAACTCCTAGAGGGGAACATAGGCAAAACACTCTCCGACATAAATCACAGCAGGATCCTCTATGATCCACTTCCCAGAATATTGGAAATAAAAGCAAAAATGAACAAATGGGACCTAATGAAACTTAAAAGCTTTTGCACAACAAAGGAAACTATAAGCAAGGTGAAAAGACAGCCCTCAGAATGGGAGAAAATAATAGCAAATGAAGCAAAAAACTCATACTTTTAGTTGATTTCGATACTAAGCATTAAGTAAAGACTTGTTGTGAATCAAGTATAGTGTCTGCTCTAGTCCAGCCCAAGGAACACCTTGTTATTGGACTTGGTTGTTATGATTATGAAGGATCCAACTCTCCTTCCTCTGATATCAGAGATGGCTTTCTCAGATTATCATTACAAAAATTACAGCTTTGAGCCAAGGATTTAACATTTAGAGACACTCTCTTGGTCTTTCTGAGCCTCTGAGTCTTGAAGTTTCTTGTTCTGTATTAGTGAAATGAAGCAGATGTTTTGAAAATTCTTCAGCATCTCTTCCAGGCCTCTTGTTATGGTACTTGTCCCTTTTCTTATACCATAAAACCTTTTAGGACAAAGACTATAACCCTTTCCTTGGGCTTGGTGGTATTTCACATGGAGAGATACTCAGGAAAGCAATTTCAATACATTCCAGTTGATTAAAAGTCTAGATGAATAAGTAGATGAATGGGCAAGCCAGATGTATGCTGTCTACTCTCTCTGTTTTAGTTCCTCATTTATATAGCAGCAGAATTGAGCTTCTCATTGAGTTTCCTAACAAGCATCCATTTATGCAAAAAGCTCTAATAAGCAAAGTAAGTTCTATAAAGAGTTTATGGGAGTGTCAAACCAGGGAACTTGCATCACATGCTTGGCAGCGTATGGCTTCAGAACTCATAAGGATATTTCTAGTCTTCAAAGTAATTTCTTGGCCTACCAGGGTGGTATGTACCAGGGTGGCATGTCCCCTGTCCCTACCTCAGTATTGCTCCAAGCAGGTCCAGCTTTTCTGGCTTGTCTTTTACCTCTTTCATTGGCTTCCATCCCCAAACCACCACCACAGCAAGACGGCAGAACAAAACAGCAAATAAGAACTGCAACTTTCTTCCAACTAAATAAATCAGTTAGTGAATTATCCCCACAACGTGTTATTTTTCCAAGCAAAATGGAGGGCCAATTTCACAGAGACACTTTATTTAAAAGGCAGGTGGGGTTATAAACATTTTATTTCTGTTCCAGTCCAGTGGATAAAGATGAGGTAATGGAAAGAAGAGCAAGGACGTAGTTAGCCATTTTTAACAGTTGACATTTACTGACTGAACACTGTACACCAGGCTTAATCATCTAAAATGTATTATTATCCTCCTCCTGTGCATACAAAATACAGTGGTATCAGAGCAGTTTGGACTTGTTCAAGATGATAGATTGTATTTGCCATAAAAAGAATTAAGCCCAGAGCCATCTGATTTCAGTGCTTATCCTTTCCTTCCTCAAAATATTGCTTTGTTGCCTTCTGTATTAGTTTATTCCATAATCAGGGCAGCCATCTCTCTGAATGCCTGACTTTCCCAGGTAAAGATAGGGCACCCAGCAGCAGCTAATTATACCTGAGCAGCTATAGTTGCCCACAAATTACTCACACTGTCTTGGCTTATGCTTCACCAATGATCCCCTACAGGACTCCGTAATCTGATAACAATCAGAAACTCAGCAAAGCGCTTATCAGCTGTTTCACAATGACAAATGTTTGCCAGCAGAGCAGATGAAAAGGAAGATCACAGAGGCGGTTCTTTATGTGGGAAAGGTAGAGAAAGCATTCTGTTTAGGGGATGTGGTTCCAACAACTGGGATAACTATAATCCGGCAGAAGAGAAAAATAAGAACTGCTGTGAGTGGAGAGCTTTTCTTCTGTTTTCGCAAAATTATCACAGGCAAAGTCCATCCAGCAGTAGAGAAAGATTAACACAAAAAGTCTGTGTGCATGCTCAGCCATTTCCAACTCTTTGCGACCTCATGAACTGTAGCATACAAGACTCCTATGTCCATGGAATTTTCCAGGCAAGAGTACAGGAGAGGATTGCCATTTCCTCCTCCAGAGGATCTTTCTGACCCAGGGATTAAACCCAAGTCTCCTACATTGGCAGGCAGATTCTTTACCACTGCACCACCTAAGAAACTAGACTAGTATTAATGTAGAAGGCTCCTCGGGCTACATGGAACTACTTAAATTTAATTCATGATATTTAGATAAAAAACACAGATCCTCAGTCACACTAGGCACATTTCAAAGGCTCAGCAGCCATACTACTGGTGGCTACTGCTTTGGACAGCTTGGTTATATAATAATCCCATCATTGCAGGAGATTTTATTGGACAAGATCTCCTTGGACTGCAAGGAGATCAAACCTGTCAGCCCTAAAGGAAATAAATTCTGAATATTCATTGGAAAGACTGATGCTGAAACTGAAACTCCATTGCTTTGGCCAGGTGATGAGAAGAGCTGACTCATTGGAAAAGACCCTGATGCTGGGAAAGATTGAAGGCAGGAGGAGAAGGGGACGACAGAAGACAAGATGGTTGGATGGCATCACCGACTCAGTGGATATAAGTTTGGGCAAGCTCCAGGAGATGGTGAAGAACAGGGAAGCCTGGCGTGCTGCAGTCCATAGCATCACAAACAGTTGGACGTGATTGAGAGGCTGAACAACAACTACTGGATAACACTTGTCCGAAGCATAAAGCACTGTGAATAAAGTAAACCACTGATGATGATACAGAACTAATTAGCAGAGTGAATACTTGCTGAGCAGTGAGTAGGATTAAAGTCCTGGAATTGCTCCACCTCACCCATCCTTAAGTGGCATTGCCATTTTTTAAAAATTGTGACACAGTACATGTAACATAAAATTTATCCTCTTAATCATTTTAAGTATACAGTTCTGCATTTTTAAGTTTATTCACAATACTGTGCAAAAAATCTCCAGAGTTTCTCTTCTTGCAAAATCACAACTCTATACCCATTAAACAACTCCCACAGTCCTTCCCCAGCTAGTACCTGATAACCTCCATTCTACTTCATGTCTTTATGAATTTGGCTACTCTAGATTCTTCCTATAATGGAATCATACAGTACTTGTCCTCTTGTGACTGGCTTATTTCACGTAGCATACTGTCTTTGAAGTCCACTCATTTCATAGTATGTATCAGAATTTCATTCCTTTTTAAGGCTAAATCACATTGAGCTGTGTATGTGTATACCACATTTTATTTGCCCTTTAGTCCTTATGGACACATGGGTGGCTTTTATCTTTTAGCTATTGTGAATATTGCCTCTGTGTACATAGGTATACCAATATATCTTTGAGACCCCATTTTCAGTTCTTTTGGATACATACCCAGAAGATAAATTGCTGGTTCATATGGTGGTTCTGTTTTCAATTTTTAAGAAGTGCCATATTGTTTTCTACAGTGGCTACACCATTTTCATTCCCATCCACAGTACACAAAGATTTCAATTTATCTACATCCTCACCAACAGTTTCATACATTATTTTTGGTTTTTACTCCTTCTTTTTTGAATAGTAGCCATCTTGATTGGTGTGGAGAATATCCACCTATTTTTAAAGGCTACTATATTTTTCATGATGTGAACACTGCTTGGCAGAAATTTTTTTTAAACATTTTTGATTAAAATAGCTACATATTTATCATAGAAAATTGAGAAAATATGGTGAAGACTTTGGAAGAGAGTGAAAAAAAATAAGCATAATCTTACCATTGAATGATAAGCACCACTAACATCTTGATGCACATTAAAAAATATATATTTGTAGTTTTCCAAATAGGAACTGTATTTTATATACTGCTTTGTAATTTGCTGTTAAAATAATACTTATTGGCATTTTTATGTCATTAAATAATTTTAAATGTTTTATAATAATGTGGTATAGATGTTAACATACTACAGCTTAAAATTTTTTGAATATATACCAGGTTTTTATTTGTTATTGTAAAAATATAAATAATGAATACTCTTAAACTTAAATCACTACATAACTATATGAAAACATTCTAAGACACAATTCTGGATTTCTCTAGGCATAGGGTTTAGGTTTTTAAAAAAACTTTTCTTTTTGAAAAGTAATGTACATGGAGAAAACTAAAAATAATAATTGCACACCCTGATAATCTATTCTAAAGTGAACATATCAACATTACCAGCATCCTTTTGGTCCAACCAGCTTTTTCAACAACAGCTGACTATTGCCTTCTGACTCAGGCTAGGTTTCCCAGAAGGAGATGCCACAAGGAGAAATTGTCTGCAGGTGAATTACTAAGGAAACGCTCCCATGGGAGACAGATGAGGGAAAGGGAGGAAGGGAGAGTGAAAGGCCCTCCTCCTCAGGTAGCTTCCGTCTGAGCTGAGAGAACTCAGGGGTGAGAGGCCTCAGCATTGTTCCACATGTGTCCTGGGAGCGGAACTTGCTTACTCCCAGTGACAGGAAGGTCTCTGCAGGAACAGAAAGCACAGACTCCAGGCCCTTCTAGCCTCTGTGCTTATGGTCAAAGGCTCCACAAGGACAGCTGGTCTAAGAAACCCTGCAGGTACTGTCTAATGAAAGGCCTACAGAGGGACAGGGGGAACTGGTTGTACCGAAATGATAAATGGGATCTGAGGGGGCTTGGGGGACCCCATCACACTGTCTACCACACACACACACACCAGGGGCCCCTCCTGCCAAGAGGAAACAGACCAGCTGGAACCTGGGCTCCCCTGTCACAGTGCTGTGATATTTGCACCTGGACACACCTCTCCTTGAGGGCCAAAATGCAAAGAAACGTTATGAGACTAAAAAGTAACAGCGTGGGTATACAGTTGGGCAAATTCTGGACAAAAGATACAAAAGCTCCAAAAAAACCCAAAACAAAACCCTACTGCCACTTCTGAAGAGCCAGGAAGCAGGATACTGAGTAAGCAGAAGCGGGGTACTGAGTAAGCCGCCTGCACTCAGGACCAGCAGAGGGGTGAGCAAACTAACTAAGCCTCTCTCAACCAGACCCCCTGGACATATTCCTACCCTCATCCCATGTCAGAAACCAATTCACCCTCTCTCAGTGAGGGGGCAAGCAAAGGAGCATGTTACTTGTTCTCACTCCCCCATACTGCAACCAGGACCCTGATAAAGCCTTGCCTGAATTTCTTGTCTGGCCTCTAGTCAATTTCTGCTGATTGGGGAAGACCAAGAACCCAGATGTGCTACAGTCCGTGGGGTCACAAAGAGTCAGACACGACTTAGCAACTGAGCAACAACAAAAAGAACCCTGGTCAGTATCAAAACCATGACCCTGATTGTTACCAGCATAGATCAGGGTGGCTTGCTGTTGAGCTTTATGTAATAGAATCACACAGATGGTTCTCTTTTGTGTCAGCCATTCTTTCCTTACTGTGATGTTTAGGAGAGCCCGCCAAGAAGTTGCACATAGCCGCGGCATGTGCATTTTCTCATATTGTGGGACTGTTTAGTTATATCACCGTTTATTTATACAGTTTACTCTTCTTGGATATCTGAGTTGTTTCTGCCTGTGAAATATTATTGAATGATGTTGCTATGAATGTTATTGACTACAAGCTCTCATTTTCATAGAAGTTGCTGGATCATAGGGTAGGCAAGTTTTAGTTTTAGTACACATGGCTGGAAACAGTTCTCCAAATTGATTCCATCAATTAAAATGTTCACTAGAGGTTTATATTAATTTCGGTTTACAGCCTCATAGTACTTGGTATGGCCAATTTCTTAACTTTTAGCCATTTTGGTAGGCGGGTTTCTCATTATGATTTAAGCCCATATTTTTTAAAAACAAAACCAAAAAACTCCAGGTTGTCATTGTTTATTGGCTGTTTGGATATTCTCACTTATGAAATACATACTTGCAACTGTTGTCCACCTGAAACTTGGGGTTTCTGACTTTTTCTTTCTGATTATTAGAATATTTTGTTTTGGAGAAATAGCATGGGGACATGAAATGTCAGGTAATATTCATGAATAAAACAAACCTGGGAAAAACTGGAGTGTTAAGAACTGAGGCAATCTCATTACCTGGCTTTTGGCTGGTGTAGTCTCTTTTCATGTCTTTTCATGTACAGACATCTGAGTACATGGTAGGGCCACCTTTTAATGTTTCTGTGATCCTCTGGGCAGGGTTTGGAGTGTGCTAATCTGGAGAACAACGGAACATGGCTACAAAGTGAAAATCAAGTGGGCATATGATGAGACCCCTTGATGTCTCAAATCTGTGTCTTCTCCTTACCGCTCCTCTGTCACCTAGGGATGGATGTTGTAGTGAGGCTCTTTCCTGGAGCTAGTCGATGTTCCGGAAAACTTTCACTCATATGTAGGAAGCATAAACTGAGCCTGGCTGTCTGGCTTCATATTGCTGCCTGACTCCTTCCCCTATTCAAACCGGAGATTGTGTATATGTGTGTGCGCTGCATTTTGATTCCTATACAAAGTGGATTGTTCCAAATTTTTGAGCTATTAAGAACCCTTACACCTTAGTTTTTGTTGAACTATGATGGTCCTCTACTTACAATACGCATTACCAGAGAAAACCAGCTCCCCACGTGAAGAAATAAAACTCTTAGCCGCTCAATTCTGTCGACTTTTTGTGACCCCATAGACTGTAGCCCACTAGGCACCTCTGTTCATGAAATTCTTCAGGCAAGAATACTGGAGTGGGTTGTCATTTCCTTCTCCAGGGGATTTTCCCACCACAGGGATCGAACCCATGTCTCCTGCATTGCAGCGAGATTCTTTACCGTCTGAACCACCAGGGAATGAATTAAGAGAGGAAACCAACTCCCCATGGATATCCCCCAATAATGATTTTCCCTTGTTAGATCCTGAACCGTGGGAGAAAAAACCTGGAAAAATCATTCGCTTGTCAAATAGGGGCAAAGTATCTGTAGGAAGATGAGGCTTACAAAAGAAAGATGCCGTCCTGCCTGACCCCCCTCACAATGTGCTCTGGAGAGGTTTCTGAACATTATTAAGAACCCACAGGAAAGAGGGGAAACTGGAGAAGACTTTTACAAATAACAAAAATCGACATCGACAAGACCAACCCTCACATACACTAAGTCCCCTACACATGGACCTTCAAGTTGCGACTTTCCAAGCTGCGAACATGTGTTCAGTCACTTGGTTCTATCTGGGGAGTTACTGCTAGTTTTTGAGGTGCAGCACCCGAACAGAGGACTCTGCACAAAGGTTGCAGCAGGCATGCAGGATATCATGCCATCTACGATGAGAAGAAAAGAGCCACTATCGAGACATCTCTGGCTTGTTTTTTAAAGAGGATAGATAGAAGGAATTCAGCCAGGAACCAGGACCTGTTCCATCAGCAGTAGGCGTGAGTGAAATTGCAGCCTGCCCTCTGCCCCCTGTTGCTAAAGATCCTTCGCTCTACTGTCTCCCACCTCCTCTCCCTCCTTTAGTGAATAATTCTTCTTGCTTGTTCACTGGATGCCAGCCCTTGTATGCCAGTGGTTGTACTGTACTACTGTACTTTTCAAGGCACTGTATTGTGAGGTTTAAAATGTTCCCTTTACAATATTGTATTGGCTTCTGCCAAACAATAAGTTGAATTAACCATAATTATAACATAAATTATCATAAGTATATATATCCCCCCCTCCTCTGGTAGCTCAGCTGGTAAAGAATCCGCCTGCAATGTGGGAGACTGGGGTTCGATCTTGGATCAGGAAGATTCCCTGGAGAAGGAAATGGCAACCCACTCCAGTATTTTTGCCTGGAAAATCCCATCCCTGGCGGGCTACAGTGTATGGGTTTGCAAGAGTTGGTCATGACTTAGCCACTAAATCACCACCACCATATACATCCCCTCCTTCTTAAGGCTTCATCCCATACTACCCCCCACCATCCTACCTCTCTGGATCATCAAAGAGTGCTGGACTGGACTTATTATGTTATATGACAGCTTCCCATTAGCTATCTATGTTACATATGGTAGTTCAGTTCAGTTCAGTTCAGTCGTTCAGTCGTGTCCGACTCTTTGCGACCCCATGAATCACAGCACGCCAGGCCTCCCTGTCCATCACCAACTCCCGAAGTCTACTCAAACTCATGTCCATCGAGTCGGTAATGCCATCCAGCCATCTCATCCTCTGTCAACCCCTTCTCCTTCTGCCCCCAATCCCTCCCAGCATCAGGGTCTTTTCCAATGAGTCAACTCTTCGCATGAGGTGGCCAAAGTATTGGAGTTTCAGCTTCAGCATCAGTCCTTCCAATGAACTCCCAGGACTGATCTCCTTTAGGATGGACTGGTTGAATCTCCTTGCAGTCCAAGGGACTCTCAAGAGTCTTCTCCAACACCACAGTTCAAAAGCATCAACTTTTTGGTGCTCAGCTTTCTTCACAGTCCAGCTCTCACATCCATACATGACTACTGGAAAAACCATAGCCTTGACTAGATGGACCTTTGTTGGCAAAGTAATGCCTCTGCTTTTAAATAAGCTATCTAGGTTGGTCATAACTTTCCTTCCAAGGAGTAAGCATCTTTTAATTTCATGGCTGCAATCACCATCTGCAGTGATTTTGGAGCCCCCCAAAATAAAGTCTGACACTGCTTCCACTATTTCCCCATCTATTTTCCATGAGGTGATGGGACCAGATGCCATGATCTTAGTTTTCTGAATGTTGAGCTTTAAGCCAACTTTTTCACTCTCCTCTTTCACTTTCATTAAGAGACTTTTTAGTTTCTCTTCACTTTCTGCCATAAGGGTGGTGTCATCTGCATATCTAAGGTTGTTGATATTTCTCCCGGCAATCTTGATTCCAGCTTGTGCTTCTTCCAGCGCAGCGTTTCTCATGATGTACTCTGCATATAAGTTAAATAATCAGGGTGACAATATACAGCCTTGGCGTACTCCTTTTCCTATTTGGAACCAGTCTGTTGGTCCATGTCCAGTTCTAACTGTCACTTCCTGACCTGCATATAGGTTTCTCAAAAGGTGGGTCAGGTGGTCTGGTATTCCCATCTCTTTCAGAATTTTCCACAATCTATTGTGATCCACACAGTCAAAGGCTTTGGCATAGTCAATAAAGCAGAAACAGATGTTTTTCTGGAACTCTCTTATTTTTTCGATGATCCAGTGGATGTTGGCAATTTGATCTCTGGTTCTTCTGCCTTTTCTAAAACCAGCTTGAAAATCTGGAAGTTCACAGTTCACATATTGCTGAAGCCTGGCTTGGAGAATTTTGAGCATTACTTTACTAGCATGTGAGATGAGTGCAATTGTGAGGTGGTGGATGTATGTAAATGCTACTTTCTTTAAATAAACAGCATTATGTAATGATAAAGGGATTGGCGATGACTGCAGCCATGAAATTAAAAGACAATTGCTTCTTAGAAGAAAAACTATGACAAACCTAAACAGCATATTAAAAAGCAAAGACATCACTTTGCCGACAAAGATCCATATAGCCAAACCTATAGTTTTTCCGGTAGTCACATATTGATGTGAGAGCTGGACCATAAAGAAGGCTGAGTGCTGAAGAATTGATGTTTTTGAATTGTGCTGCTGGAGAAGACTCTTGAGAATACCTTGGACAGCAAGGAGATCAAACCAGTCAATCCTAAAGGAAATCAACCCTGAATATTCATTGGAAGGACTGACGCTGAAGCTGATACTCTATTATTTTGATCACCTGATGTGAAGAGCTGACCCATTGGAAAAGACCCTGATGCTGGGAAAGATTGAAGGCAGGAGGAGAAGGGGACGACTGAGGATGAGATGCTTGGATGGTATCACTGACTCAACGGACATGAGTTTGAGCAAACTCTGGGAGACAGTGAAGAACAGGGAAGCCTGACATGCTGCAGTCCATGGAGTCACAGGTTTGGACATGACTTAGCAACTGAACAACAACAACAACAAAAAGAGTTTATTCTCAAAAAGCCCATAAGAAAGTTTAATGTGTATACACCTAATGAAAGTTCAAAACACATGAAGAAATGTTTACTTTTTGTGTTTATTCATTTTTTAATGTATTATTTGTGTGAAAAGCATTATAAACTTATTATAGTACACTACTACATAGCTTATTGTGTTACTTGGGTGCCTAGGTTAACTTTGTTGGACTTATGAATAAATTGGACTTATGAATGTGCTCTCAGAGTTGAACTCATTCATATGTTGGAAACTTACTCTATTTAAAAACTTGATCCATCAATCACAGCAGGTTAGGAAACTGTAACCACTAAAGAATGCAAGCATTGGAAAACTGAATGTCCAAATAAAGCTCAGTCACCTTCATGTTTTTCTTGTGTGCTTAAAACCATACTTGTACCAAGTGCCTACACCTCTGTATTTTCCTTTCCAGGGGATGACAGAATCTCCTCTATGAAATTGTCTGTGTCGACATAAGGATAAGCCTTTCAAGCATCATCACTAAAGTCTCTGAGCCCCTAAGAGTGCTCATTCTAGAAACCATAGCTGGCAGTCCCTCTTCTAACTGTAATAAATGGACTAGCAACTTCTTGCCAGACTGAGTTATTTTACTGAAATTACTTTTTCTATTGTCCAGGCCTTAATCTTTTATCATAACTTTTTCCTTTGAAATAGTTTGTCTCTCAAGAGGTTTCAAAAATAATACAGAATTCCTGGGTACTTTCATCCAGCTTCTCCCAAATGTTAATATAATTAAAAAAAAAATCATAGTGCCTTTTCAAAACTAGGAAACTGGCATGGGTACAGTAATAATAACTCAAGTGCAGACCTTATTCAGATTTTGCAAGTTTTTGCATGAACCCTTTTAAGTTTTATTTTTGGTGTATAATTCTATGAAATTGTACCACATGCATAAATTCATGTAAACATGACCACAATCTGTTCCATCACTGCAAAAAGTTTTTCATTGTTGACCTAAATTTTTGAAAGCTACTCATAGAAATAGTTCAAGGTAGAGTGACTTTCTTTGCTTACATTAATTTATTATAAAGATCCAAAGGGAAAGGAAGAATTAATAAGTTTTAAAATGTCTTTGTGTATCAGGAAGCACTTAGAAGATACTAGAATGTAAATGTGTTTAAGAACTTTCTTTCAGTTATAGATTATAAAATGGTAAGCAGGAGTATTCTAGCTATTTTTGCTGCAGGATAAATTGCCCCCAAATTAAGTGAATGAAATAACAACCACAATTTATTTTTCTCACAAATTTGTAATTTGGGGAGCAGGGACAGTTCATCTCTGCTCAATGCAGCATTAGCTGAGGTGGTGCAATAGGGACCCAAGGACTCATTTAGGAGATAAGTGAGTCACCTGGCTGTCCATCAGTTTTCTCCCATGAGGTCTCTTGTATGGAGTGGCTTGCTTGTCCTCACTGTCTGGCGGCAAGATTTTTAAGAGTAAAAGTAGAGACAGGAAACAGCAGTTATCAGTTTTTGAAGGTCTAGGTATAGAACCTGTAGAGCATCATTTCCATGTATCGGTCAAGAAGACAGAGAGACTAGATTCAAGGAGAGAGGACATATATCTTACAGTGTGATGGAAGAAGAGTCAACATTTTGGGGACCATGTTTTTAAACCTCCATATTAGTTTTTGTATAAAGAAATTTGTCATTTAAAAATGTTTGGAATTTTAAAAATATATTACAAATACGTTGCAATGAAAATGAAATTCAGAAACAGCTTGACCTTGAGATATATTTGTCTGGAAAAGAGCCCTTTCCCCAAGAAAATTTTTAAGATATACAGTTGAAACATATGTTTGTGAAACATATGAAATGTGATACATTTGAATCTGAATATTTCATTATATGTAGCTAATGATTTTTATCAAAAGCAATGGGATAAGAGTAAACATCTGAAACTAAAGATTTCTTTCCTTCTGCTAACCCTGGGGTTCTTCATTTCTTCCTTCTCTAATTGCTTTAGGTGTAGAGTTAGGTTATTTATTTGGCTTTTTTCTTGTTTCTTGATGTAAGCCTGTAATGCTATGAACCTTCCCGTTAGCACTGCTTTTACAGTGTCCCATAGGTTTTGGGTTGTTGTGTTTTCATTTTCATTCGTTTCTATACATATTTTGATTTCTTTTTTGATTTCTTCTATGATTTGTTGGTTATTCAGAAGCGTGTTATTTAGCCTCCATATGTTTGAAGTTTTAACAATTTTTTTCCTGTAATTGAGATCTAATCTTACTGCACTGTGGTCAGAAAAGATGACTGGAATGATTTCAATTTTTTTGAATTTTCCAAGACTAGATTTATGGCCCAGGATGTGATCTATTCTGGAGAATGTTCCGTGTGCACTTGAGAAAAATGTGAAGTTGATTGTTTTGGGGTGAAATGTCCTATAGATATCAATTAGGTCTAGCTGGTCCATTGTGTCATTTAAGGTTTGTGTTTCCTTGTTAATTTTCTGTTTAGTTGATCTATCCATAGTTGTGAGTGGGGTATTAAAGTCTCCCACTATTATTGTGTTACTATTAATTTCCTCTTTCATACTCATTAGTGTTTGCCGTATATATTGCGGTGCTCCTATGTTGGGTGCATATATATTTATAATTGTTATATCTTCTTCTTGGATTGATCCTTTGATCATTATGTAGTGTCCTTCTTTGTCTCTTTTCACAGTCTTTATTTGAAAGTCTATTTTATCTGATATGAGTATTGCGACTCCTGCTTTCTTTTTGTCTCCATTTGCATGAAATATTTTTTTCCAGCCCTTCACTTTTAGTCTGTATGTGTCTCTTGTTTTGAGGTGGGTCTCTTGTAGACAGCATATATAGGGGTCTTGTTTTTGTATCCATTCAGCCAATCTTTGTCTTTTGGTTGGGGCATTCAACCCATTTACATTTAGGGTAATTATTGATAGGTGTGGTCCCGTTGCCATTTACTTTGTTGTTTTGGGTTCACGTTTATACAACCTTTCTGCATTTCCTGTCTAGAGAAGATCCTTTAGCATTTGTTGAAGAGCTGGTTTGGTGGTGCTGAATTCTCTCAGCTTTTGCTTATCTGTAAAGCTTTTGAATTCTCCTTCATATCTGAATGACATCCTTGCTGGATACAGTAATCTAGGTTGTAGGTTATTCTCTTTCATTACTTTCATTACGTCCTGCCATTCCCTTCTGGCCTGGAGGGTTTCTATTGATAGATCAGCTGTTATCCTTATGGGAATCCCTTTGTGTGTTATTTGTTGTTTCTCCCTTGCTGCTTTTAAGATTTGTTCTTTGTGTTTGATCTTTGTTAATTTGATTAATATGTGTCTTGGGGTGTTTCACCTTGGGTTTATCCTGTTTGGGACTCTCTGGGTTTCTTGGACTTGGGTGGCTATTTCCTTCCCCATTTTAGGGAAGTTTTCAGCTATTATCTCCTCGAGTATTTTCTCATGGCCTTTCTTTTTGTCTTCTTCTTCTGGAACTGCTATGATTCAAATGTTGGGGCGTTTCACAGTGTCCCAGAGGTCCCTGCGGTTGTCCTCATTTCTTTTGATCCTTTTTTCTTTTTTCCTCTCTGCTTCATTTATTTCCACCATTTTATCTTCTACCTCACTTATCCTATCTTCTGCCTCCGTTATTCTACTCTTGGTTCCCTCCAAAGTGTTTTTGATCTCATTCATTGCATTGTTCATTTTTAATTGACTCTTTTTTATTTCCTCTAGGAAAAATTAAAAGAACTAAACATTTTTAAAACTAATAGTCTTTTTTTTTTTCTAGTGGAGTTTTAATTTGGGGTGATAAAACAAGCCACAGCCCAATGAATTGACAAAACACTTGGTCCTGATGCCAAGAATCTTAACATCTTGCTTAATAGCAAGGATAGTACCTCCTCTTTCCTTACAAAAGGCCCTTTTTGAATTCTGTATTTTTCAAAATATTGCTTCCAAACTTAAGGATTTTGTATTAAATTATTTTTAAATATGAAAAGACGATAAAAGTAAATTTAACAATGAAATAAAAGTATTTATTGGCTTTTCTTGATTTTATGAAGCTGTGTTTTATGTGTTATTCTGTAGTATTAAATGAGTTAACACAGAAGGAAAAATCAGAAAAAGTAAAAATCAGTTTTTGGCTCATAGTATATTTGATTTTACTTAAGAATTTAGATTTCTGCACCAAAACTAAACTAAATAGCTAAAGCTTTATGCAAATGACCTAAAATATGGGACTTCAGTTGAAATAAATTTTTTTATCCCAGAATCCCATCCAGGATTCCCCATCACGCTTACTGATCATGTTTCCTTAGCCTCCTCTTGACAAGTGACATGATGTCTGTGAAGTCTTGCCCCTTGTCCTAGCATTTGGAATTCCAAATAAATGACATTAAATATGCATTTATTTATTTATCAATTTTGTGATCTGTTTATTCATTTTTCTATTTAACAAACATTTATATATCCAGATCCTTTATACATGCTGAAGTGACAGGCCAGCTTCCTGTCTCATAGATTTTATCTATTTTGTTTCAGGCAGTAAAGAATCTGCCTGCAATGAAGGAGACCTGGGTTCTGTCCCTGGGTCAGAAAGATCCCCTGGAGGAGGGAATGGGTACCCACTTGAGTACTCTTGCCTGGAGAATTCCATGGATAGAGGAGCGGGGCTGGCTACAGTCCAATGGGTCACAGAGAGTTGGACAGGACTAAGCGACTAACACACACATTTTTTTTTTTAGCTCTTCAATAGATTTTATGTATATACGTTTTTACATGAAGGCATTTTATTTTAAATGCAGCACTGGGTACCTCTCAATTCCAAACTCCCAATGGGCTTCCCCAGTGGTTCAATGGCAAAAGAATCCACCTGCCCATGCAGGAGACGCGGGTGGACGCTGGTTCCATCCCTGGGTCAGGAAGATGCCCTGGAGGAGGAAATGGCAACCCACTCCAGTATTCTTGCGGGGACAATCCCATGGACAGAGGAGTCTGGTGGGCTTCAGTCCATAGAGTCACAAACAGCTGGACAGGTCTGAGCATGCACAGTTTCGGTAATCTTTCCCTCCCCACCTTTCTCCCTGACAACCATAAGTTTGTTCTCTATATCGATTTTTGTTTTGTAAATAAATTGTAATAACATTTTTTAAAATTGAGATTTGTTTGAGGTCCCTCATCTCATAGACTCAGGAGGATGATGGAAGCTTTCTTCTGCTTGTAAGTCTGCCAGCTGCTCTTGAGAAACGATGAGCCCAATCCACTGAAATAAAAAGTAGTGCTAAATGTAGGAGTCACCTGTATGGACATTGGGTAAAGTAGTTGCTGCTTTAATAGTACTTTGATGCTTCAAATATATATATTTTACAGTGGGAATGTCCATCTGCACAAAACTGGTTCACCTTAAAAATAATGGGCAAAGCCATTTAAAAACATTTGCCCTATATTCAAACTAGCTTTCCCAAACATTGTGCCAATTTGTATTCTTGCCAAAACTATATAACAGTAAATATTTCTCCAAACTTCGATGACAATGTTTATAAGTAGTATTGTTTAATCTTTAAAAAAAAGAGAGAATCAGTATTCATTTATTAGTTTATCAAACACATATTTTTGAGCTCTTACTGTGTAGCACGCATTGTATTTCTTTCCTCTTACTTTGAAAGGAATGTAGACCCTAGAGGAATTTTTTCCATCCCTCTCTCCAGCAGTCTTTGAGCTGTAAGAAGTTACATTCTAAGAAAAAAAAATCATGTTAATAATATTTCTCTGAATACCTACTTAATATTCACCAACTAAGGAGTAACCTTAAGGTCTTATAATTGAATGAACACCATGTACTCCAACTGATATTCTTTCTGTTTAACTAAATACACACACATGCTCAGAATAGAAGTTCTACTAACAATCTTTACAACAAAGTTTCTCTTGCCAAACAAATGAATAAATAAATAAAATAAACTACATAAGAGAAAGAAGAGGAGACTATTTTGAGATCTCCTATATGGTTTGAATTGCTTCATTATGTATACATAGCTTGGTGATCTACATGATTTATTCTTAAGTAAGGTCATAATAGACATTCATTTAAGCACTTTAATTAAATAAGAGTATATCAAGACACAGAACATTATGTCTTAATATTCTCTTCTCCACCCTCAACCCATAAATCTTTTATCATGCATCATTTAGACTAACATAAGATAATTTAAAATTATTGATCAACTACTTTTGTGGGCTACACAGTGTTCTACACAATGTTCAAGGGCTATCATCAATAGCAGCAATGGAACATAATTAAAATAAAAACAATATTAGTGGCCGCCATATATTTATCAAGCATCACATGCAAGGCTTACCATAAGTACTCTACAATCATGATCTCAGTTAATCCTCACATCAGCCATCTGAATTAAATGTTTCTAGTTTTCACATTTTCTACTGATCAGGGAGATGTTGCTCACTTAGAGGAAATTTGGATATCAACTGAAGCACCAAAACACTTCAGAGAATAATTGATATGAACACAAATACCAAGTTATAGTTAATTTAATTAAACAATAAATACAACTATGTGTTCATTATATGGTAAAATTTATGAGGCATTCAACCCTTAGAAACTTGGTTTTAATTAGGCAGGGCTAAATAAGTGACTAGTTCCAAACATAGAAGGGATTTGTTCTTATCAGTATGCCATTCTCTAGAAATTCACTTTTTTTTTTCATAGTAAATGCTTCTGTTACAGGGATAAGTCCTACTGATCCATTTTTTTACTTAAATATAGCAATGGCATATAGAAAGAGACACCATTTCCACTCTATAATCCCCACTCTGTAGCTGGGGATTATAACCCTAATATTCCACTAATTTATGATCTACTTAGAATGAATGAAGGGACACCTAGGTTCGATCCCTGGGTTGGGAAGATCCCCTGGAGGAAGGCATGGCAACCCACTTCAGTATTCTTGCCTGGGGATTCAAAGAATCCCCACGAACAGAGGAGCCAGGAGGGCTATGGTCCATGGGGTCGCAAAAAGTTGGAAATGACTGAGCGACTAAGCACAGTAATGAATTAAGAGTTATGCAAGGTAAAACTATAGTGCTTTTTATAAATATATTTTCACAAAATTATATTGTTTCTTACAGGAAAAATAATGCTTTTAATAGGAATACATATCATCCATGAAAAGAGAACAATTGTGCCCTTATTACAGGTGAGAAAACTAAGGCTTAGTGGAGTTAGGTGAGTAGGTGACTCTATAAATCTGAGAATTTAAAGAAATTTTATCTAAAATAGTATTGGTTCTGGTGCATTTGATGTTCCTGTGTGAATTTATAGGGAAGGCATAAAGGAAATAGGAAAAGTCTGTTTTATGTGACTGTTGGAATTTGCATATAGTGAACCTGTGTTTTGATCCCAAAGCTATCAATACAACCACTGTCTTTTGGACAATTTGAATGCCAAGTTATTATCGCTTGGCTATCATTTCTTTGAAAAGAGTTCAAAATTGTGTTTTAAATGTTTGATTCTCTTGACTACACAGCTTTTAAGAAATATAGGAACATTTCCAGTATTGTTTATCATAAGTAAATTAATCAAGTAGGATTCCTAGTAGCAAGTCCTGACAATTCCCTTTTCACTCCTCATTTTTGAATTGCTTTACTTTGATTGACTTACCTATGTCTGTTTCCATAAAGTGCAATGCTTCACCAGAGCACAGCCCTTTCCAGTCAGATAAAGCATCATTGCTAGAGTTCAAGGATGACAATCCCCACACATTTCCTATCTTATTACGGCTCTTGCCCTACTCTTCAGGAGCTCCCCTTATACTAGTTAAGATCTAAACTCCTTCTTGGGGGCATATCTCCTGCCTTCTTTCTCCAACTTTATATTCTGCTGCTCTCTCCCTCAAAACTCATGCTTTAGAAAAGATGGGTAACCCCTAGTTTCCAGAATATCCCTTGTGTTGTTGTTACTCTCTGCAATGCTCCTCTCCTTCTTACCACCTTCCTCTCATTGGTCTTTGTTCAGAGCTACCCTGAAATGGGTGTAGCAACACATTGTAATAGTTTGGATCTCTACATCCCTTTAAACTTTAAGTTCCCATCCATTCATGTCCTCAATATTCATTCAACACGCATTGGATGTCCAACATTGGGCTTAGGTCTGGAGACACCTGGGGCCCCAGGGTTAAAACAGTTAACTGGAGGCACAGTTCCTGCTCTGAAGCAGCTCCAGTTCTAATGGGGAGAAAAATACTTAATTCTGTATCTTATAAAAGTGCTTTGAAACAGACATCCACTAGTCATTAATGCCCTGTTTCAAATTGATGATGCTTTACATTAAATTTTCTCTGTTTGATTACTGGTGTGATTTCTGCCTCCTAACTGGACCTTGAGCAATACAATAGGCAAACCCAGGAGCATTGGAAGCACATATAGGACCTTTAACATAAGGCCTGATGGAGAAAGCAGCATTGGGAAAGCTTCTTATTGCAGATACCTAGTTACTAGAAAACATAGTGCTCACTCATAGGACCCAGTCCATTATTCTTGCCTGAAGAACCCCATGGACAGAGGAGTCTGGTGAGCTATAGTCCAAGGGGTCATGAAGAGTCAGACACAACTGAGCGACTAACACACACATAGTACTCATAACTGGTTAATTGTTCATTGAATGGATACATAGATAAGTGCTTTTTAATGTTGTTTTGCTGCTTATGAGTCCTATAAAATAGGCAGAAGAGCAATCATCATTGTCTAACAAATAAGTATGTTGGAAGCCAAACTGGTCAGGTCAATTTACCAAGGACACTTCATAATCACCTGACAATTCTTTACCGTTTGATCCAGCAATCCCACTTCTGGACATTGTTCAGAGGAATTGAAATCTGGATCTCAAAGAGTTACCTGCACTCCCGTTCATTACAGAGTTAGAGACAGTAAAGATATGGAAACAACTTAAGTCCCCATTGATAGATGAATGGATAAAGAAAGTACAGACTGTGGAATATTACTAAGACTTAAAAAAAAAAAAAAAAAAAAAAGACTATCTTGCCATTTGCAACAACATGGCTGGGTCTGGAGGACATTATACTAAGTGGAATAAGGCAGACCCAGAAAGACAAATTCTGCAAGCTCTCACATGCAGAATCTAGTCAAGTGAGGTGGAAATACTCACATTCATAGAAGCAGAGAATAGTTGCCAGGTGGTTGCCAGGGGATATGGCGGAGAGAGGAAATGGGGGAGGTGTCAAAGGGTGCCAACTTTTAGTTATGTAGGGTAGGTAAATTCTGGAGATCTACCATGCAACATGGCACCTATGGCTAACAATAATTTATTGTACACTTAAAATTTTGCCAAGGTGATAGATCTTCAGTTGAGCTGCTCAGTCGTGTCTGACTCTTTGCAACTTCATGGACTAGCATGCCAGGCTTTCCTGTCCATCACCAACTCTCAGAGCTTGCTCAAACTCATGTTCATCAAGTCGGTGATGCCATCCAACCACCTCACCCTCTGTCATGTTTTTCCCACAAAAGGAGAGAGAGAAAACAAAAACAATAACAGCAACAATAACAACCAAAAAAAAAAAAAAAATTAAGAGGACAGGCAAATTTTGGGAGATAATGGACAAGTTTGTGCCCCTGATTGTGATAATGGTTTCACTGCTATGTGCTTAATACCAGAAAAATCAAGTTGTATACACTAAATATCTGCAGCTTTTTGTATGTAAAAAAAAAAAAGTCATTGTATGGCAATTCTTGGACCAGAGCACAGTTCTCTTAATGTCTGTGCAAGCGATCTTTCCAGTTTTTCAAAAGTGTTGCAAAAAATTATATTTAATGTGTAGATATTAAATGTGGAATAAAAGTTTTCCTTTCATTTTTAAGGCAGTATGGGAAAGCATTTTGGCTCTTCAGAAATCTGATTCAAGATCTTCGTTTCACTTGACAACAGTGAGAATACACCCAGGAGTAGAGTGCCAAACCTGATTTTCCTGTCTTCAGACCTAAGTTTAGTCTAGCTGTTTTCTGCTTCATATGGGAGCAGATTCTGTTCCTTGAAGGCTACACTTTTTTTTTTTTTTTTCTGGCTCCCACGCCAGCTGGCTTCCAGCTTGGTTCATCTAATGGGAGACATTAGTGGAGATAGTGTCCTTGCAAAAAAGGGAAGACAGGTTAAGTCACCCTTCCTGTCTGCCTCAAGCTGCATCCACACAGCAGCAGCACTTTCACTGTGATTCCAGCTTCTGCCCGACAGGCTCATTAATGTCCCAGTGTGTGCCAAGGGATCCTGTATCTCTGCTGACACGGCTTCTCCCATTTGAACCTGCCATCCCAGGGCTCTATGGTGCCTGCTGCTGCGAACGCTGGGCTGACTCACCATCAGTCAAACCTTTGCCTATGCAAGCCAAATTCTCTCCATCAAAAATAGTTGACAATACCTTTCTCCTTGGTGGGGCTTTGACTGATTCAACCAGGCTAGGGTTACGAAACACCCTTTAAAGTTGAGTTAAATATTCAAATATATTCTTAAGTAGGCAGGTGACAAATGAGTGAAGCAAACCAGGTGTAGAAAAATGCATTCCAAATATAAAAGGACAATAGAGGAAGTGTAATGATAAATGGCACCTGTTGTTTGACATTGAGGTTGGAAGACAACAAAGAGGGGAAGAGAAAAGAGTTATAGTGTGCTTGGGCAGTCAAAGCCTTCTCTACTCCAGAGAGCTTCCACCCCAACCTGTGTCCGTATTTCAGCTGATAGAAATACACAAGCTGGGGCCCCACACCAGATCGTCTGCATTTAAACAAGGCGGCCTGGTGACAAAGATGCACTTAAAATTTTGAGAAATTCCCAGTCCACAGGCTCTTTTGCTAAAGGTATGCCTCAGTTCCAGAGGACTGTTACCATGTATGAGTGTGTTCTTCACATTGACAAATCTTCCAGTATTTTCACGGTAAGTCGGAAATTGCCCAAAACATTGTGGAGGTGGGGAGAGGGATAGTTAGGGACTTTGGGAAGGTCATGTACACACTGCTATATTTAAAATGGATAACCAACAAAGACCTATTGAATAGCACATGGAACTCTGCTCAATGTTATGTACCCCAGCTTGGATGGAAGGGGGATTGGGAGGAGAATGGATACGTGTATATGTATGGCTGAGTCCCTTGGCTTTTCATGTGAAGCTCCCACAATATTGTCAGTTAGCTATATCCCAATACAAAATGTTTTGGGCATTAAAAAATTAAAATTGAACAAAAAACAAACAAAAAAAAACCCGTGAAATTCTCTGATTTTCAGTACTGTACTTACTTTTTTAAGGGTGTGCATGTCAGGTAGAATTATCTGGGTCTCAGAGGGTAGCAGGGTCAGTCGGTCCTATGCTAAAGAAAACAAAGGGTGGAGCTTAGAAAACATGCCAGCAAGGCATTTTGACATCTTGGATCTTAGTGAAATTTACCTTTATTTTACAAGGCTTTCTCCTTCTATGGATGGGGAATCACAAGGAAACTGTCTCCCAGAACAGAGAGTGGCTCAAAGGCACAGAGTGTATAAAAAGAGGCTTGGCCAGAACTTCATCGAACTCCAAATGCCCCATTTCTCTCACCGCAAAATTGCTTCCAGAGTTAATGGGTCAGTGCCCTGGTGACCTGGGATCTATCCAAGGGCTAAAATCCTGGGCTTTTCCCCCTGTTGAATCTCCAGCAAATAGAACAACGGTTGAGCGCAGAGACTTCCTCACTGTTCACAAAGTAGACGTTTAATTACCAGAAGCTTCTGAGTTCCCACAGCAGGATGCATAAAAGGAAGTAAAGCATAATTGTGGCAGTGCGTCTGGCTCGGAAATTAAAACTCAGCAAGGAAGGGCGTGCGGGGAGCCAGATGGTGCGAACCATAAGGTGGTGTGCAGTGAGCCATTTCCCGCTCGGCAGATCTCATTGGGACCTGATTTGTCTGAGGCTGGGCTGCCTCTGGCCAGGCTCCTGGCTCTCTGTTTGGGGATTATCGGTGCCTGTTTTATCAATCCTTCCCTCTCTGGCAGATTTTTTCCAAAGAGGCTCAGATGTTTTGTCAACAGTTAGGGAGCAAAATTGCCAAATCTTCAGGAACTCCTGGAAGACGGATGGACAGAGAAGTGCTGGGAAACAGTAGTTCCGTGTTTCTCATCTTCCTCAAGTGACATATTTAAGACGCCACCTGGGACCTGGAAAGATGTTTAGGGTAAAGGAGTTGCTCCACCCTGTGCCCTGTGTTTGTGAATTTTGACTCCTGAAGCATCTGACCTTGCTTGTTCTATACGAGATTCCTTGCTCTTAACATCTTGGATGTTACACAAAAGCTTCAAAGGATGGAGGAGAGGACATCACAGCACATGACGATGGCTATCAACCTCATCAATCTTGGCTTCCAACCACAATTTATCTCCAAGAACATTAAACATACTTCCTCACTGCAACCATATTGTGTATAATTCAGAGGTGTTCTTGCTCCAAAGTTCATCTCCCAATTCCTTTTTCTGCCAACTCCAATTTATTCATATATCTATTCTTTCTTTCAACAAATATTCAATGCACAACTGTTATATACCAGATATTGTTCTCAATGCTGGGAACAATGTTATGAATAAACTACATAATGAACACAGACACATCAGTTCAGTTCAGTTCAGTCACTCAGTCTTGTCTGACTCTTTGCAACCCCATGAACCGCAGCACGCCAGGACTCCCTGTCCATCACCAACTCCCGGAGTTTACCCAAACTCATGTCCATTGAGTTGGTGATGCCATCCAACCATCTCATCCTCTGTTGTCCCCTTCTCCTCCTGCCCTCAATCTTTCCCAGCATCAGGATCTTTTCCAGTGAGTCAGTTCTTCCCATCAGGTGGCTATAGTATTAGAGTTTCAGTCTCAGCATCAGTCCTTCCAATGACTATTCAGGACTGATTTCCTTTAGGATGGACTGGTTGGGTCGCCTTGCAGTCCAAGGGACTCTCAAGAGTCTTCTCCAACACCACAGTTCAAAAGCAACAAATCTTTGGTGCTCAGCCTTCTTTCCAGTCCACTTCTCACATCCATACATGACTACTGGAAAAACCATAGACACGTCAGTTTTGGAAAATAGGAGACTCTGAGCAGGCATGCATTTCTATACATACACATGCACACACATGCCTACACCCCAGGACCCTGGGTTAGAGTGGGATCATTACTTTAGGTAGGGTGGTGAATTAAGGCATCTCTGGGGATGGGACATTTGAGCTGAGGCCACAGTGATGGGGAATCTAGCCATAAAGATGAGACGATGGAAAGAGGGAAGAGTTCAATAAAGAGAAAGGACTGAAGGTTTGGATGGAGAGGTGGGAATGACTGTGTGTTCAGAACTTGGGGAGATGTGCTGGTGACTGGAGAGAATGACAGGAGGTGCGACTGGAGAGGGTGACAGAGGCCGTCTCATGTAGGACCTTGGAGTCCAAGGAAGGATTTCAGTGTCCTCTCAGTGAAAACTGCACACAAAGATCTTAATTCCAATCTAACCTGTGTCTTAAAGAGAATGTTCTGGCCGTAATGTGGATGAGGAACTGTAAGAGGGACAAGAGTGGGAAGAGCAGTTAGGAGGTTATTGCAGAAATCTAGGTGTGAAATGATGGTGGCCTGGCTAGCAAGAGAGAAGTCTGGATGGTGAGCAGTATTGGACTTCACTCCAGGAAGCCCCACCTTGGTTATGCCAACCTTATTTTTTGAGTTGCTCAATTCCAGCAGGGGTTGAATAATATAGGTCCTTCCTATTCTGCATGTGGACCCCCACGGTTCAAACAAAATGGCAAAAGTGATTATTTGGTATATTAAGAACATGTACTATTCAAGGCCCAGTGCTGGGTGTTGGGTTCAACTTATTGTGTTTTCTGAGGGAAGCACTATTCAAACCATAAGAAGGACCAAGTACCAGAAGTTGAGAGAAGGCAAGCATTCAGAAAGCTTGCATTGATTTATGCGCACAGGCAGAGAAGGGCAGGGGGATTGTAGCAGAGTGGAGGTCACACAGCAGGGAGAGCACAGTCCATTAACCTGGAGGGGAAGAGACTTCAAGATGGGACAGGTGAGCTGACGTCAAGTGTTTGAAAGATCATCACGAGTGTAGGAAAAGACAAGATGTTGGGCACCTGAGCGAAAACTACAGGGCTGTATTAGTTTTCTAGGGCTGCTCTAATGGTTTCACAAGCTGGGTGGCTCAAACAACAGAAATTTTTCTCACAGTTCTTGAAACTAGAAGTCTGAGATCAAGGTGTTGGCTGGGTTGACTCCTTACGAAGGCTATGAGGGTGTCTGTGGTAGGTCTCTCTCCTGATTTCTGGTAGTTTGTTAGCCATCTTGGGTATTCCTTGGCTTATAGAAATGCCACCCTGCCTTTTATCTTCACATGGCAACTTTCTGTGTGTATCTGGCTCCAAATTTCCCTTTTGATAAGGATGTCTGTCTTGTTAGGTTATGGTCCACTCTGATGATCTTGTCTTGACCTGAGTACATCTGCAATGTGCTGGGTGTTGTGCTCAACATATTGCGTTTCTGAGGGAAACACAATTCAAACCTTAAGAAGACTAATTAGTAGAAGTTGAGAGAAGGCAGGATCTATTTCACTGTAAATATGAAATAGTCAGAATCTTGTAGCTATAGGGAAGCTCTGCTTTTCTTAATAAGTGAGTTCCTAGCTAGCACCTGGAGATTTTCCGGAAAAAGTTGAAGGATACTCCATCAAGGATATTGAGAGCAGGGATGTCTACACTGCATATCATGATGAGTTGAAATGATCTCTAGGCTTCAAAAGCTAGTTGCCCATAGTTCTATAATATTTATCTTATTAATAATAATAGTTGACATTTACTGATGCCTCACAGAAAGCCAAGCTCTAGATTGAGAGGTTTTTTTTAAAATTACAAAACCTCATGAGGTTACAACATGGATAAACTTTGAAAACATTATGCTAAGTGAAAGAAATCAGACACAAAGGGCAATACATTGTATAATTTCATTTATATAAAATGTCAAGAATAGAAAAATCCACAGGGAGTGAAAGTAAATTAGTGGTTGCTAGGAACTGGTGAGGGGGGATGGAGAGTGATTGCTTTTGGGTAAAGAGGATCTTTGGGGGGGTGATAAAAATATTCTGAAATTAAATAATGATGATAGCCACACAGCTTTATACATAAAACCAATGAATTGTATACTTTATAATGGTGAATATTAAGTCACAAAATTGTATCTCAGTAAAGGATGAAAATTTCATGAGATGGGCACTATTGTTTTCATTTTACAGATGAGAAAACTTGGATTTAGAGAGACAAAAGACTAGGCATGCTCAAATGGGAAATGACAGAGATAGGTTTTATATTATCTTTATTCTTTTTTACTTACTGGTTGATACTTGATCACTTGCTAGGAATACCTACTGATGACAAATGCATCTTCCCTTGAGGAATTCTATAGTCCAACCTGTCTGGTCCTTTAAGCTACCCCTGGACTTGAAGTTATGGATATTAAAGTTTTCTTTCCTTCATGGTCAAAGAGAGAAAGAGATAATGTTTTTTTCTTTCATCAAGTGTTATGATTCTCTACCAAAGGAAGAAGGAGATTCTGTGGTGAGATAAGACTTGATGCTAATAAGACACAACTTCCTAAATATAGTGCATGTGGCTGTGTGTGAAAGTGTGTCTGTGCATGGAAGTTGTGTAAGAACAGAAGAGAAACAGCATTCTGGCTTTGCATTAGTTTCCTATATCTGAAGTAACAGATTTCCATTAACTTAGCAGCTTTAAGCAACCAGGTTTATTGTCTCAAGACTTCCTTGGGCCAAGAGTCTGAGCCTGGGTTAGCTGAGTCCTCAACTCAGGGTCTTAGGTTAGGTCTGACTGAAATCCAAGTGCTGACCACAGCTTATATCCTATCTGGGGCTCTATATCCCCTTCCAAGGGCTTCCCCGGTGGCTCAGCGGTAAAGAATCTTCCTGCAGTACATGAAATACAGGAGACATGGGTTCCATCCCTGGGCTGGGAAGATCCTCTGGAGAAAGAAATGGCAACCCACTCAGGATTCTTGTCTGGGAAATCTTCCAAAGTTATCAGAGCTGTTAGGAGAATTCAGTTCCTTGCATTTGCAGGACTCAGGTTCCTATTTTCTTTCTGTGTTGCTCTCAGCACCTACAAGCCAACTCACATCCTAATCACATTGTTCCTTCACAGTGTGACCACTTTCTTCTTCAAAGCTGAGGAAACTTTCCTTTTGGTCTGCTAAGTCAGATTCATACATAATATTGTGAGAGTGAGTATTTCATCACTGCTACCATATAACATAACCTAATCAAACCGTAGACCCACTCACTCTCAGGATGCTCAGTCACTCTCAGAATGCTCCATCACTCACTCATGTCCAACTCTTTGTGGCCCTGTGGCCCCTCTGTCCATGGAATTTTTAAGGCAAGAATACTGGAGTGGGTTGCCATCTCCTCCTCCAGGGAATCTTCCTGGGATCAGACTCACATCTCTTGTCTCTTGCATCGGAGGTGAATTCTTTACCGCTAGCACCATCTGGGAAGCCCATACTCTCAGAAGGAGGAGATTATACTGGGCATATACATACACTGCAGTGGTGAAGGGGTCTTAAGGGGCCCTCTTTAAATTCTACTTGTCACAGATATCTACTTGTGTAGATCCGATTAGCTCAGCTTGCTTTGATCCCATTACCAAAACAGTGGCCTTTGAAGAGTCCACTATTGAGAACATTGCACAGAAAGACCTCATAATCAAAGTACATGGAAGGCAGGAGAAAGCAGTGGGCATGACTTCTAAAGTGTCTGTTTTGCACTATTGATTCAGAAAACACGAGCATATAGCATCTGTGTCTGACGTCCTCAACTGTAGCTGTCAAAAAGGCTCAAGGAAGTGTCACTTATGGAGCAGGTGCACAAAAATTATCACCTGATGTTTTCAGGTTGTGACTGTAGTGGTGATGCTGGGGCCACCATAACAAAGTATCCCAGACTAGTGGACTTCAAGATAAATTTATTTTTTAATAATTCTAGGCAGCTAGAAATTCAAGATCAAGTTGTCAGCAGGTTTGGTTTATTCTGGGGTCATGCTCATCTTACGGATATTTGTCTTCTCCCCTTGCCCTCACATGGTCTTCCTTGTGTGTGTCTGGGTCCTGTATAAAGACCTCAGTCATACCAGATCAGGGTCCACCGTAATGATCTCATTTAAACTCATTACTTTGTCAACTTTAAATAAAAGTGCACAACGTGAAAGTTGCAAGTTAAGTTTTATTTGGGGGTAAAATGAGGACCATAGCCTGAAAGATAGCACTGCAGCGAGCTCTGAGAACCTGTTCCAAAGAGGCAGGGGGGAAAGGTCAGTATATATGTGATTTCAGTGAAAGGGGGATAGATACAATCAAGCACATGCTTTTCTAGAAGATTTCTGCTAGTTTCATGATGCTTTTCACTAGTCATGGGAAAGTCATCACCATGAAGGGTTTTAGTGCTTTTCTAGATATAAGGAGATACAAGAATTGGGCTCATAAAGTCAGCTTCTGAATATATCTAACTATCTGAAGACCTGTCCTGCCAGCTTTTCCTAGAGCCCAGAGTATCTCATTTCCGCCCTCCTTCCTGAACTTCTTTCAGGGCATGTTGAAAATCAGCAGCTGCACCACCAGCAGCACATGTTTTAGTCCTTGTAGAGGTCCCTGGTAGCTCAGCGGGTAAAGAAACTGCCTGCAATGCAGGAGACTCCAGTTCGATTCCTGGGTCAGGAAGTTATCTCCTGGAGAAGGGATAGGCTACCCACTCCAGTATCTTGGGCTGCCCTGTGGCTCAGATGGTAAAGAATCCACCTACAATGCAGGAGACCTGGGTTCAATCCCTGGGTTGGGAAGATCCCGTGGGGAAGGGTATGGCAACCCATTCCAGTATTCTTGCCTGGAGAATCACCATGTTGCAGGAAGAGGGACCTCTTCCAGGCCCAAAATCGGGCTCTTGTCTAACACTCAGAAATGAATTGTCTGAGGAGACACATGTGTTGACAAAGCAAGAGATTCTATTGGGAAAGGGTGCCCGGGTGGAGAGCAGGAGGGTAAGGGAACCCAGGAGAACAGCTCTGTCACATGGCTTGCAGTCTCGGGTTTTATGGTGATGGGATTTGTTTCCGGGTTGTCTTTAGCCAATCATTCTGACTCAGAGTGCTTGCTGGTGGTGCAGGCCTTGTTCAGCCAAGATGGATGCCAGAGAGAAGGATTCCGGAAGGTGGTCGGACAGGTGGTGTCTCCTTTTGACCTTTCCCAAACTCTTCTGGTTGGTGGAGGCTTATTACTTCCCTGTTCCTTACCAGGACCTCCTGTTGTAAAACAACTCATGCAAAT
The DNA here is from genome assembly GCF_033118175.1 of Dama dama. Taxonomy (NCBI): domain Eukaryota; kingdom Metazoa; phylum Chordata; class Mammalia; order Artiodactyla; family Cervidae; genus Dama; species Dama dama. The sequence goes on along the minus strand of NC_083686.1, from coordinate 11,160,655 downwards.
GGTTACTATGGTGCCTGGCCAGGGTGGGCAGTTTCAATCAGCGTGCTTCCCCTAACACTGATGGTCAGAGGAGCCTGGCGGGCTACAGTCCATGGGGTCTCAGAGAGTCAGACATGGCTGAGTGACTAAGCATAGCACAGCACAGCCCAAGGGAGATGGCAAATGCCAATGGCAAGTGCCAATTTGTAGCTGACAGCTTCTCTGAAGACCCCCAACTCCAAATACAGCCACACTCTGTGATACCATGGGTTAGGACAACAGTGTACCAATTTTGGAGGGAACATAATTCAACCATAACACCATCCAAGGGTGAAGTGCACAGAAGAGCTGTTAGTATCTTCATGCTACTAAGGAGAAAGTTAGGGCACAGGATGGCTCAAGGTCAAATAAGTAATAAAGGTCTGTATAGGCATTCAAGCGCAGGGCAACACAGCTTCAACTTCTGGGCTCTTTCAAGTGTCCCCAACTGTGTGGCAGGTAGGTTGAAATTCACCTCTGAGATATCAGAAGAAAAGCTATTAAGTTAGGAAGCTGCCTATAAGCACAATGAATTAAATCTCAGAACACTGAATTAACTCTGTAGCTCTTTTTTAGGATGTGAAATTAGCCTTGCTTTCTATGCTGCATGAATACTATTCAAAGACTTTTTGTTTTACCTCATCCTCTTGTTTTATGATGAATTTGTGCGTGAAAAGACTCATTAAGGACATCATTATTCTACATTTATCAGTAATGAACTGTCTGTGGCACCTATTAGTGGGAAAATGGTCCCAGTCCCTTTTTGTATCTGTCTACATTCTTCTTCATTATTTACTGCTCAACTCTCATCCATTTCAAATGGATTTGGCTGCATGCAATTTCCCCCCCAATTGTTCTTTTATTTGAGAGACAAATATTAATAGAATTCATAAACCTTGAAGATTCCAGTACGCATGTTCCAATGTTAAATGACTTTTTAATTTTTAATATCAGAAAGGGGCAGGGGAGACTCACCTGAGGAACTGACAATTAAGCAGGCCCTTCGCATTCCTCAATGTACTCACTTTTCACAAGAACTCAGAGATGGGTATTATCAACCCCATTTTACCAAACAGACACTGAAAAAGACAGAGATGCAGACTGCCTTGTTCTGGTCACCCAACAAACAGTTAAAAGTGAAGCTTGAGGCTGGAGATCATTAAGAAACCCACAGTCAAACTTTTTGTTGCAGGATAAGTTTTCTCTGACTTTAGCATTCATGCTGATTCCAGTGTACCCAGACACAGTCTTAAACCTTGAACTTATTAAAATGTGTGAGCATTTCTGCTGACTGCAAGCCCCATGACACCTTTGGCTCAGCCTAGTTCATTTCTGTAGTGTTTTATGATGCAAATGACTCCTTCTGGTATAGTCTGTCACCTTTTATGTAAGAAAAAACATTCTTTATTTTTAAAACAAAAGAATCTTTTTTTTTTTTCACTTCTTTAGTTCCTTTGCAGAGTTTTTCTCTTATCTCCCTTTGCAATGATTAACATTTCTTTTGAGGACACTGGGATAGGAATCACATCAGAGTCCCCATCCTGTGTCCTAAAGCAGTAAGAATTTTTAATAGAACCTCTCCAGCATCTCCTGCCCTACGTGGTAATGGCGTGATCTGTTTAGTTTCACTTTGTGTGATTTGCTCAGAATAGAAAAAAAAAAAAATGCAATCAATGGTTAATAAAGCAACTCTTAAAAATGATTTTAAAATGCTGACAAATTATTATTTATGGGTTTCTGCCCTGCTAGCTTTCAGAGTATGAGAATTTTTGTGGCCATCTGCTGACATGATGATGTCATCTGAGGGCCTGAGTCTTCCTGGGCTAGAACTTCAGCCTTACCCTTTCAAAAATGTTTCATTACATATCAATGGACTTCCTTTTTCTTTTGAATCTTGAGATACAGGCATCTAATTTGAAGTGGCTTAAACAAAGGAGTCTGTCAAATATTGTGACTACATTTTTCTCAAATTTTGATTTTAAATACCCCACAGCACCTATATTTCTATGCACAGTAAGATCATAAAAAATATTTAGACTGACCTTCTATATGACATTGATAGATTTGTATTTGTTTCTGCAAATTCTTATTCAGTGATCTTAATAAAATTCAGCTGAGCATTTCTATGACCTCAGGTCACTCAAGGGCCTTTGCAGCACAAATCTGAAGGTTCCAAAATGGCACATGGAAGGGAGGTGGGTTCCATTCCCAGACACCCTGAGCAACACCCCTGCTCATTCTGATTGTGTGACTTTAGGAATGTTGTAGCATCTCAGGTATGGGAGGAAAAAAAAAAAAAACTTTCTAAAGGATGAATTTCAGTTAATATACAGTCCATGGAATTCTTTAGGCCAGAATACAGGAGTGGGTGGCCTTTTCCTTCTCCAGGGGATCTTCCTTACCCAGGAATCAAACCGGGGTCTCCTGCATTGCAGGTTGATTCTTTACCAGCTGAGCTACCAGGGAATACCTAATTAACAATATACCTATCTTTAAATGGAAGGTCCAGATAAAGAATTTCTATTGTTCTATCAAATGTGAAGAAAGAATAGAAGTCATGGAGAAGAGAGATTCAGAGAGGTAGAGGGTGACTAACAAGTTTGAATTTGAGGACACATACGAAATTGTGAGATGTATGTATATTCAATTGATCCAATCATCCTTGCTCAGATTTTGCACTCTCTGATTCACATCTTAATTACTATTCAACTTTTCCTGTAGGTGAGCCCAAAGGTGATAATGTTTGGCCTTATGAATTTAAGCATCTTGAACCTTATGATTGGTGCTTCTCATTACAGCCCATTTTTCACCTCTCTGCCTATCTGTATTATAACTATGAATGTGGTTAATGTGAGTAATCCACAGAAAGGGGAATTTTCACTCAACATGCTAACATAAATCAAATTTCTAAATCTCTAGGACTCAGTGCATGTTAGTCGCTCAGTTGTTTCCGACTCTTTGCGAGCCCAAGGGCTGTAGCCTGCCAGGCTCCTTTGTTCATGGAGTTCTCCAGGTAAGGATACTAGAGTGGAGGACTCAGAGTTCCTTTAACTCTAAAACAGGGCAACCTGAGGACTACTGGAATGCCACTTATCCAAGTGTCCTTAGACCAGCAGCAACAGCATCACTTGGTAGCCTGCTAGAATTTCAGGCTCTGCTCCAGAACTAATGACCCCTGTGTTAAGACCCCTAGGTGAGTCACGTGACATGAGCTTAGAAAAAGCATTCAACCATAACATAAGGACTGCCTGTCCCACCCCAAGAAAATCCACATATTCTCCTGGCTGAGCTTCTGTCTATGGGGTAGAAAGTGGGAGAATGAGAGTTGAGGTGATTGAGTAGAATGTTGGGTTTTGCTTTTAATGGCGGAAGCAGTTGTTGTAGCAATGGATGCCGTTATAGGAAACATCAACAAATGTGAGGAAATAAGGAACCCTGGAGTTCAGTTCAGTTCAGTGGCTCAGTCATGTCTAACTCTTTGTGACCCCATGGATAGCCTCATGCCAGGCTTCCCTGTCCATCACCAACTCCTGGAGTTTACTCAAACTTATGTCTATCGAGTCAGTGATGCCATCCATCCATGTCATCCTCTGTCATCCACTTCTCCTCCCATCTTCAATCTTTCCCAGCATCAGGGTCTTCTCCAAGGAGTCAGTTCTTCACATCAGGTGGCCAAAGTACTGGAGTTTCAGCTTCAGCATCAGTCCTTCCAATGAATATTCAGGACTGATTTCCTTTAGGATGGACTGATTTGATCTCCTTGCAGTCCAAGGCACTCTCAAGAATCTTCTCCAACACCACAGTTCGAAATCCATGGCTGGTTCATGTCAAAATCCATGGCTGGTTCAAGTCAATAAAAATAAATGGAAAAAAACCCCAAAAACAAAAACAAAAACAAACAAACAAACAAACAAAAAAAAACAAAAGCATTAATTCTTTGGTGCTCAGCTTTCTTTATTTTATTTATTTATTTATTTAGATTTATTTTTATTAGTTGGAGGCTAATTAATTTACAACATTGTAGTGGTTTTTGCCATACATTGACATGAATCAGCCACGGATTTACATGTGTTCTCCATCCTGAATCCCCCTCCCACCTCCCTCCCCACCCCATCCCTCTGGGTCATCCCAGTGCACCAGCCCCGAGCACTTGTCTCATGCATCCAACCTGGACTGGCAATCTGTTTCACACTTGATAATATACATGTTTCGATGCTGTTCTCTCAGATCATCTCACCCTCACCTTCTCCCAGCTTTCTTTATAGTCCAACTCTCATATGCATACATGACTACTGGAAAAACCATAGCTTTGACTAGATGGACCTTTGTTGGTGAAGTAATATCTCTGGTTTTTAATATAATGTCTAGGTTTATCATAGCTTGTCTTCCATGGAACAAGCGTCTTTTAATTTCATGGCTGCAGTCACCATCTGCAGTGATTCTGGAGCCCAAAGAAATAAAGTCTGTCACTGTTTCCATTGTTTCCCCATCTATTTGCCAAGAAGTGATGGGACCGGATGCCATGATCTTAGTTTTCTGAACATTGAGCTTTAAGCCTACTTTTTCACTCCCTTCTTTCACTTTCATCAAGAGGCTCTTTAGTTATTCTTCGCTTTTTCCCATAAGGGTGGTGTCATCTGCATATCTGAAGTGACTGATATTTCTCCTGGCAATCTTGATTCCAGCTTGTGCTTCATCCAGCCTAGCATTTCTCATGATGTACTCTGCATGTAAATTAAATAAGCAGGGTAACAATATACAGCCTTGACATACTCCTTTCCCAATTTGGAACCAGTCCATTTTTCCATGTCCAGTCCTGACTGTTGCTTCTTGACCTGCATACAGATTTCTCAGGAGGCAGGTCAGGTGGTCTGAATGTGAAGAAATAGGAATCCTGAGGTTACAGTTTTTAATGTGTAGTTTGATTGGACATTGATTGCCTTAAGGAAGATCACAAGTCATTGGGGGAAGGGGTACTTTTTATTAAGGCATCAAGGCATCAGTAAGTACAAGAAAGAGACCAAAATGTTTTCAGATGACAGCAGTAGATGGAGCTATAGCCCATAGAGGATTTTGTACCTGTTCATTAGGCTAGTTTTATACTGGAGGTGACAACTTCACTCATCCCCATATCCCTTACAGTGACAGAGAAGCTCGTATGCAGTTGGTTCTCAATTAGGCTGGTTGCATAAATGAATGATAATGACAGTATCTCTTGAAAGATATTTGTTTTCAGTGTTTCACATATATTAAAGTGCAATTCTCTTCATAACCCAACAAAGTCCTGCTCCTTCTCTCCATCTCTTCCCCTTTTCTACTTTCCCCTCTTTCTTCCCCCATGCTTCTCCCCGCCAACCCAACATTGAATAAATAGAAAGTGAAAGTCACTCAGTCCTGTCCGACTCTTTGCAACCCCATGGACTATTCAGTCCATGGAACTCTCCAGGGCAGAATACTGGAGTGGGTAGCCTTGCCCTTCTCCAGGTCTTCCCTTGCCCTTCTTCTCCTTGCCCTTCCCAACCCAGGTCTCCTACATTGCAGTCAGATTCTTTACCAACTGAGCTATCAGGGAAGCATGCTGCTGCTGCTAAGTTGATTCAGTCGTGTCCAACTCTGCGGACCCCATAGACAGCAGCCCACCAGGCTCCCCCATCCCTGGGATTCTCCAGGCAAGAACACTGGAGTGGGTTGCCATTTCCTTCTCCAATGCATGAAAGTGAAAAGTGAAAGTGAAGTCACTTAGTCGTGTCCGATTCCTAGCAACCTCATGGACTGCAGCCTACCAGCATAAACAGGGGCTAATGTAAAAAGAGTAACTCGCCTAAAGCCACGTAACATGTGAATCTCAGAGATAAGTTCCAAACCCAGTCAGTCTGACCTTGTATCTTCCTCTTTGAGGACAGAATGAACAAATATGACAGAATGTTTGCACTCAACCACAGATTCAGAGCAAGGAGCCATCTTATTCCTTGGCAACAAGCTATGAGCCCATATTCATGTTTTTTCTTGGTGGTGTTAACTTGTATGTTGAATCAACTTCTTAATGTCCAGGTGGCTTTGACATGAAATAACTTGACTTTTCTCATTGCAACAGACTCATTTAGTAGGAAGTCATGAGCTGAAGTGGAAATTAAGAATGTGAGATGGCCCTTTCACTAAAATGTATACATACATCTGTAGAATATATGTTATAAATATAATTCCATATAGATATATAATTTAAAAATGTTCCATTACAGCAATAATGGAGAGATGGTTGGCGTTCCATTTTTGTAACATTCTTCATACTTCCAAGATCATACTGATTAACCTGACATCTTTAAAATGTACATTTTAAAATGAAGATATATAGTAAAAAATAAAGGAAAATTAATGGAAGAAGAAAGAAAATATGGGAGAATAATTCTACAGTATTATAAGAAATGAATATCAATATCCACACCCATTTTTAAGTGTAAGGTAACCTTTTAACTAGCAACCTTCAGACCTAATAACGTACTTCACACCCTGTAGTATCTGCTGAACCTGTGATCACTCCTTCCCTGGCATTCATGGTATCACGTGTTTTCACCCCCCATGGCTGTGTGTGTTCTGAGAGCACAGAGGGGATTTTTCTCTGCTCTTTGTCCTCAATGCTTACAAATCCTCCATCTACCCTACTCCGATCTTTTTCAAGCTGTCTTGTATATTTTTTTATCCCGTTCTGTGTCCTCAACCCACATTTTTCTGATAATGAGCCAGAATACAGAAACATTTTGGCCTTGGCATTGAATGATATTGTCCATCTCGGTCATAACTGTTGCTCTGCTTTGATTTCATGACACTTTAATGGACATCCTAAAGCTTCTCCGAGATCTTTGATAGCTCTGAGATGCAATGTTCTCTGCTAGTCATTTTTGGTTTCAGATGTGTGTGTGTGTGTGTGTGTGTGTGTGTGTGTGTGTAAGAGAGGGAAAGAAAGAAGAGAGACAGCTTTCTCCCTCTTTATTTTTTCTGATGATGTATAAGCAAAGTAAGTAAAATAAAATAGGATGAGATAGAGAGCAATAATAAAATAAAAAAACATTTGAAAGTGTCTGTGTGTGTAGGAAACAATTTTGTTCCCTGAAGGAACAAAATTTCCTTTAGAATCCACATTAGCCTCCCCAGCTGTGGTCTTCTTTTGCTTCTTTGACTTAGCTCTGAGCACTTCGCAGAATGATAAAGCGGTGCTTTTAGGGGCAAAACTCCCCCCTCAGCTTCAAGGATGCTTTTATATTGTTGGTCCAGCACCAATGGGAAACACTGTTCCTCTCTGTAGATCTCAGCAGTTGAGCGCCCAGGGCAGGTTCCTGTTTCCTCTCTTAACAATCTATGCTCTTTCCCGAATGATTTCATCCATGGCTTTAAATAACATCAACAAGCTGATGACTCCCCACTTTATGCCTTCAGTCTTGAAAACTCCCTTGAGCTCAAGAATAGTTTTCTAACAGCTTACTTGACTGTTGCACTTGGATATCTAAAAGAATTTCAAATCTAACAACATCAAAACAGAAGCTGCTTTCTCTCGTACCCCCGAATGTGTTCCCTCTTGCTGATCTCTCTGAGTGTGTAACACCAGCACACCTGTGGGCTTAAGGGGACGAGTGAAGTTATTTTTTTATTACTCATCTCATTAACCTCTTACCTAATCCAGCAGCAGGTTTTCCTCCAAAATTCATCCTAAATCTATTCATGTTTCTCCATTTCCACTGACCTACTTCAGCCCATGCCAATAGTGTCTCTTTATGATTTACTTCACTTTGTATGAGCTCAGCTGGTAAAGAATCTGCCTGCAATGCAGGAGACCCTGGTTCAGTTCCTGGGTCAGGAAGTTCCCCTGGAGAAGGGATAGGCTACCCACTCCAGTATTCTTGGGCTTCCCTGTGACTCAGACAGGAAAGAATCTGCGTGTGATGCAGCAGGCCAGGGTTCGAGCCACGGGTTGGGAAGATCCCCTGCAGAAGGGTACAGCAACCCTCTCCAGTATTCTTGACTGGACACTCCCTATGAACAGAGGAGAGGCTGGTGGGCTGCAGTCCATGGGGTCACAAAGAGTCGGCCACAGCTGAGCGACTAAGCGCAGCACCACAGTCTAGGTCCATCCATGTCTCTACAAGTGATTCAATTTCATTCCTTTTTGTGGCTGAGGATTATTGACACTATGGATAAAATAGGTACCTAATGAGAATGTGCAGTATAGCACAGGAGACTCTACTTAATGCACTGTGGTGACCTAGATGGGAAGGGAGTCCAAAAGGGAGGAGACACATGTTTATATGTGGATGATTCATTTTGCAATACAGCAGAATCTAACACAACATTGTAAAGCAACTATGTGCCAGCAAAAATTAATTTCAAAAGTGTCTCTTGCTTAGAGTAATTATAATAAAACAGCATCATATTCTCCCCTACAATCTGTAGCTACAGAGCTATAGATTATATCACCCCTCTTGCTGTTTAAAGTTTTTCTGTGGTTTTCCTTTGTGCTCAAAATAAATTCTGACCTCTATATCATAATGCTCAAAATATGGCAAGACCTCTGCATCCTTTTCCTTAAAAGCCATATTATGCTCCCTTAGTTTTACCTAGCCGCCTTTCCTTTGCTCTGTATTCTCGGCTGGGTCTGTCTCCCGAGCACTGGACTTGCTGTTTCTTCTCTCTGATGTGCTCTCATCTGACTAATTACACACAGACCTCAGTGCATGGGATGATCTTTCCAAGAAAGCTTCCATCTCTGAACAACTCGTGGAAAGCCACTTCTCTCCGCTGGTCACTTAGCATTTTGCTTTCTATTTTATTTTTTCATTTCCCTCGTAGTACTTGGAAATGAATGAAATGAAAGGAAGGGCTCGCCAGGTGGGCTCAGACGATAAAGAATCTAAGTACAGGGGTCCCAGATTCTATCCCTGGGTTGGGAAGATCCTCTGCAGAAGGGAATAGCAACCCACTTCAGTATTCTTGCCTGGAGAATTCCCGTGGACAGAGGAGCCTGGTGGGCTACAGTCCACGGGGTTGCAAAGAGTCTAATACTTTTATTTTTATAGTACTTGACATTGTCAGAGATAATTTACTTTTAGCTTGTTTTGTGTCTCTCTCTTTCAGCTGGAATATTCCTTCTTAAGCCCAGGAGTTCTGCTGTTCTTATGTTTACTCTACTTATATCTTAGATGGAATTTGGTGTAAAAGAGATGATCACAAAATATATATTGATAATGAATGACTAAGTGAGTTCTTACTTTAAGTTTAAGCTTTACTTTTACATATGGGAACTTTGCTGCTATTGGGAGGGTATATTTCTTCAAAATTTTATTAACATCAATACTTTCCTACTCAATGGGAATTTAGAAGCATTTTGAATTATTTTTGCAAGACTACAGGTATGAGAAGTAAAGATATTTTGTCCAAGTTTCAAAGCCTGTTGTATATTCACAAGTGTTCATAGCTATAAGACAGCAAAATATGGCTTATGCAACACACATGGCTTATATTAGAAGGCAAAATGGCAGGAGTGTGATTGAAAACACTGGTTCTCTGGGTTTATTGCTATGGATAGTGGTCCTTACCTTTATTAATAGATGGTGGCTCATGCATCTAACCTACCTTCCCTCTATCCCACCTTTACTTGGTCTAATTTTCATTGTTTGATATTTATGTCCTGTCACTGTTTCCAGGCTCACTCCATTGGCTTGGGCTTTCTGGCCAAGGTGTCTTTCTTTCGACTCCTGCTAGTGATCAGTCTTTTGTTCCGCTCCCTCACAGCACAGCATGTGCTGTCATCAGAGGACTTAATGATCAAGACCTTTGGTTTTCATCAGCATCTCTACCATGTATGGAGAAGGCAATGGCACCCCACTTCAGTACTCTTGCCTGGAAAATCCCATGGATGGAGGAGCCTGGTGGGCTGCAGTCCATGGGGTCGCAAGGAGTCAGACAAGACTGACTGAAGCAACTTAGCAGCAGCAGCAGCAGCTACCATGTATAAGTTGTATAACTTTGGGCAAATTAAGTATTCATTCTCAGAAACAGTTTCATTAACTACAAGAAGAGATACTATTGTAATAGTGTCAGGGCTGGATTGATGCCTTTGGAGAAGAGACTTAAAGCAGTTCTGAAAAGAGGGTGTAAGCAGATAGTTGGTCCACAGGACTGGAAAAGGTTGGTTTTCATTCCAGTCTCAAAGAAGGGCAGTGACAAAGAATGTTCAAATTACTGCAAAATTGCATTCATCTCACATGCTAGCAAAGAAATCTCAAAATTCTCCAAGCCAGGCTTCAACAGTATATGAACAGTGAACTTCCAGATGCTCAAGCTGGATTTAGAAAAGGCAGAGGAACCATAGATTAAATTGCCAACATCTGTTGGATCATTGAAAATGTGAGAGAGTTCCAGAAAAACATCTACTTCTGCTTTATTGACTACACCGAAGTCTTTGACTGTGTGGATCACAACAAACTGTGGAAAATTCTTCAAAAGATGGGACTACCAGACCACCTGACATGCCTCCTGAGAAATCTGTATGCAGGTCAAGAAGCAGCAGTTAGAATTGGACATGGAACAACAGACTGGTTCCAAACCAGGAAAAGAGTACGTCAAGGCTATATATTGTTACCCCACTTATTTAACTTATATTCAGAGTACATCATGCAAAATGCAAGGCTGGATGAAACACAAGCTGGAATCAAGATTGCCAGGAGAAATATCAATAACCTCAGATATGCAGATAACACCACCCTTATGGCAGAAAGTGAAGAAGAACTAAAGTGTCTCTTGATGAAAGTGAAAGAGGAGATTGAAAAAGTTGGCTTAAAGTTCAACATTCAGAAAACTAAGATCATGGCATCTGGTCCCATCACTTCATGGCAAGTAGTTGGAGAAACAATGGAAACAGTGACAGACTTTATTTTTTTGGTCTCGAAAATCACTGCAGATGGTAACTGCAGCCATGAAATTAAAAGATGTTTGCTCCTTGGAAGAAGAGCCATGACAAACCTAGACAGCATATTAAAAAGCAGAGACAGTACTTTGTGACAAAGTTTTGTCTAGTCAAAGCTATGGTTTTTCCAGTAGTCACATATGGATGTGACTATAAAGAAAACTGAGCCCTGAAGAATTGATGTTTTTGAAATGTGGTATTGGAGAAGACTCTTGAGCATCCCTTGGACTGCAAGGAGATCCAACTAGTCAATCCTAAAGGAAATCAGTCCTGAATATTCATTATAAAGTCTGATGCTGAAGCTGAAACTCCAATACTTTGGACACCTAATACAAAGAATTGACTCATTGGAGAAGAACCTGATGCTAGGAAAGATTGAAGGCAGGAGGAGATGGGGACAACAGGGGATGAGATGGTTGGATGGCATCACCGACTTGATGGACAAGAGTTTGAGCAAGCTCTGGGAATTGGTGATGGATAGGGAATCCTGGCAAGCTGCAGTCCATTGGGTCACAAAGAGTAGGACATGACTGACTGAACTGAACTGAGACATCCGTGGAGGTGGGGCAGGCTGGGGAGAAAGTATGGAGGTGAAACACAAGAGTAGATGACAAAAGACACTTTATCATTTTCATAGAGAGAGAAGCTGGGATCCTTAGTACTGGGTGTCAGCTACATTAAGGATTGATTGGTGAAGGCACAGAGTCAGGGTGAGGGTGACTTTTTAGCTCTGCCTGATAAAACCCTATGAGTTTGTGAACCAAAGCTGTCTACCACGGTCACCCCCACGCCCCCGCCCCCTCAACCTGAGCCCTGAACTGAAATCACACTTTATTTTCCATGGTTACTTGGCTTTGCTATTTTACTGTCTTCAGGACACCACCTGACTTTACTGGAATTGTTCTGCCCCAGCAAACAATTGGATTACTCATTTCAGAAACTTCCTAAAAACCCCATTGGCTCTTCAAAGGAAGGCAGTAACAGATAGCTAGCACCCTCAAATTCTGAGTCCTGCACCTCAAAATCCCTGCTTGCAATCTCCACAAACCATGGGTTGTTTCATCACGATCCTTAGCCAATCCTTATCCAGTCACTGCATTGAAAGACTTTCCTTAAGCCAAACTTTCAAGTCTTAACAAATTCTGATCTTACCATCCCTAAGCTGAGACACTGCCAAATCTTTGCAAAGATGGTGTTCTCCTTTGCCTCTGTAAGCAATAAACTCATTCTTGTGTTATCAACAGGTTATGTTGGTGACGTTTGGATAGCCAAGTTTTGACAGGTTCCATGAAGGGTCCAAGAGGGGATAACTGCAGACATCTGATCCTACCTTAAACAGAGTAGTTTTGCTCATATGTATTGTTGCCATGTCACATTTCATTTGAAAATAAAAGTGTTCAGCATATAAAATAATTGTTTTGAAAATCATTGCTGCATTCAAAAGAAAGATAGCCTTTGAATGGTTCTACCTTAGTCTGGTATATTTCTCCATCATTATCTAAACAATTTCGAGGAAATTTTGCCCACACAGATCTCCTGTCCCTTTCTCTATGTAATAGAGGTGTTTAACCAGAAATCCTCTAAGGTACCTTCCATCTTTAACATTGTCTGGTTCTAAAATGGCTTTGCATGGATGCCGTCTGTCAAAATGACCTCTTACGGCATAAACTTCTGTTCCAAAAATGCTAATTTTCCTCACAGCATCTCACGGAATGCTAGGCACATACCAGTCGCTCAATAACCAGCTGTTGGTAGTTTGTACAATTGGAACTGGATCCAATTCAATGTCTGGGGTTTTTTGTTTTCACTGTCTGATTCTGTAATGTGCCAAGATAATTTTATATCAGAGACAAAGCTGATTGATGGAGGGAGAGAGAGTGCACATTTATTGAATGTCTGACAATAGGAGGCCCAGTGCTAAAGTTTTTATGTGCTGGAGGAATCAGCTCACTCTATTCCCAAAGTTTGAAAACAGAGGCCAAGGCAGTCTAAGGAAATTTCCCAGGTTACTAATCTATGCAAGGATCAAAACCATGTGCCTCTAATTCCCAAGCTCTATTGAGTATCAGAACCAACTGAGTCTTTACTAAATGCACAAATCCTTGAGCTTGAAGGCTAGGTTTTAGGATTTACAGATGATGGAAGGGACCTGCATTTTTTTTTTTAAGATATTATTTTGATGTGGACCGTTTTGAAGTGTTTATTAAATTTGCTACAGTATGGTTTTGGTTTTATGTTTTTTGGTTTTGTGGCCATGATGCATATGGGATCTCAGCTTCCCAACCAGGGATTGAACCCACACTCTCTGCATTAGAAGGTGAAGTCTTAACCACTGGATCACCAGGGAAGTCCCAGTGACCTGCATTTTAACAATTTCAACTCAGATAATCACTGAGAAATGCATTATTAAAGACTTTTCTAGGTGCATTTTAGTAGTGAAAGCTTCATAGTTTGTCCTTCTAAAACTGCAAAATGGGCTTAATTATCTTCATTTTATTAAAAGAAAGGGAACTGAGATCCATAGGTACCTTGAAAAACACTTGTAGTTTATGGAAGTGTTTCCACTTAAACTCAGCCCCCTCCAGATTCTTAAGTTTAGGATACTTCCTTTTAAGAAACGGAAGAAGAAGAAGCTTAAATTAAAAAAAAAAAAAAAAAAAAGATCAGTTATGCAGGCATTTAGTATAACAAGTAAAATCATTCTACAAGTACTGTTATGGAAAAGATTGTCCTTAAATGCCTTTCAGTTTCTTTTCTCCTCACTAAGAATAGCCACTTCTGTCATTTATCTCCATGTTTATATAACAAAACTAAATGTCTGCTTATTGCTTTTACAATTTTTAAACTTTATGTAATGTGTTCTTAGTATGGAAAATGAGGATTTTTTCTTTCTTTTACATCTCCTTTCCTTGCATCAATCATCAATTCATTTTCTAGCTTTCCTTCTACCTGTGGCATATATATCATATTTTGATTTTAATCATTATTGAGAATTTAAATTATCATGGCAACATAAATCTATTGATTGCTGGGTCATCTAGTAAGCTATGGTGATTTTAAATTTTCCCTGTGCAATATTTTGTCTTGTTTGTAATCATCTATGCATTTGTTACTAATGTCTTCCCCATAGTTCTCTCAACTATGAAAACTTTGCTGTGTTGAAATATATAAAGTGTTGTGCAGCCTTGAGATTTCTGACCTGTTTTTATCTGTGCTGATTGATTTCTGGTTTAGTTGTACAGATGAAATCTAGCAATTTTCTTTAGCGATTTCTCTGAGAGTTTCACTGTTTATTATTTGCATCTTCTGTGCTGTGGATCTCATGCCTTCTACGTGTTGTTTTGGTTCCTTATTTTTATGGAAACAACTTTCAGTAGCTTTCTATGAGAGAGTGCAAAGAAAGTAACATATTAAGAATGTGCTCACCTGAATACTTGTCTTTAGTCCATCTTCTCTTGCAGTTGGTGTTTGAGGGATAGAATCCAAGGTTAAATATTTTATTCTCAGAATTTCAAAGGCATCTTTCACTGTCTCATGACTGTCAGGCTCTCTGGTTGCAAACGTAATGTCTTTCTGATTCCTGATCCTTTGAATAGTCTGTTTCTTGTTTTCCTTCCTAGAAGCATTTAGAAATTTCTCTTTCTAAAGTTTAAATTTAGGTGAAACTGGACAGATGTTAACTAAACATTTTTGGTAGTATGTATTGTTTTGGTAAGAGAGACAAAAATTTCAAACTTGAGTAAAAAGAGGGTATTTCTTTTTTGGTGAAAGATGGTGCTTACAAAACAATTCTGACACAGTCAGATGTTCATGAAATGTTCTTGTGAATGTTAAACTTATTTCCTACAAAGGCATCAAGGCAAATTCAAGGGCAAGATAAAATTTTGAATAAATAGTGATAGAAAAACATATTTCATATCAGTAATATGAAAGCAGATGAACCTCCACCTGTATCTCACTTCATATGGTATTTAAATTCAAGAAAGATCAGAACACAAATGGTAGCTAAAATTATAAAATGTGGGAGTTGGACAAATTTTTCTAGGACACAAAAAGCACTAAGTCTAAAAAATAAAAAATTGAATTTAAAATATTAATATGTCCAATTAAAAGAAAATATTTGGGTTAAAAGATAACATTAAGAAAGTTTATTTATTTTTTTTTCTCTGTTTTTATTATTATTATTATTTTTTTTTTTTCCAGTGGGTTTTGTCATACATTGATATGAATCAGCCATGGATTTACATGTATTCCCAATCCCGATCCCCCCTCCCACCTCCCTCTCCAAAAGAAAGTCACAAATTGGATGAGGGTGCTATTCACAATAAACATATCTGGGGAAAAAAACTTGCATCTAGAATAAATATAGAATTAATACAACTCAGAAAAAATATACAAGTACCTCAAATTTAGTCAATCCATTCAAAAGAGATACAAATGGCAAATAAGCACATGAAACTGTGCTTCACATCATTTGTCAAAAGGGGATGTAAGTTAAAACCTAAGTGAGATATTATTTCATGTTCACAAAAAAGGCTAAAGGTTTTAAACGGACAATTCCCAACATTAGTGGGAGGGCAAAGTAACCTGAAGTCTTTTGCATTGTTAGTGGGAATATAAGATATAAACCACTTTTGGAAAAAAATAATTTTGAAATTTTTATAACAGTGAATAAATATGTCCTTCATGATCCTGCAAGTCTACTTCTAATACTTACCCAAGAGTAATGGTTATGAAATCGCTCAGTCATGTCTGACTCTCTGCGATCCCATGGACTGTAGTTTACCAAACTTCTCAGTCCATGGGATTTTTCCAGGCAAAAGTACTGGAGTGGGTTGCCATTTCCTTCTCCAAAATAGGATTGACCTCTCCCTGGGGAAAGGTACCGTATTTGACAGGATACGAACCTGTGTGGGGAAACCCCAATGAATTTCCAGTCTATCGCTTTAACCACTCGGCCACAACTACTTGGCGACTGTGCTAATGGTTATATATGTCCTTAAAAAATCCCATATACAAATAAGTGTTCAGAGCAACTTTGTTCTTTTTTTTTTTAATTATCTATTTCTTTTTTTTAAAAAAAATTATTCATTTATGTTTTTTGGTTATGCTGGGTCTTCACTGCTGTGTGCAGGCTTTCTCCGACTGTGATGAGCGGGGGCTACGCGTGAGTTGTGGGGCACGGGCTTCTCACTGCAGTGGCTTCTCTTGTTGTGGAGGACACACCTTAGGCACGCGGGCTCAGTAGTTGTGGCTCACAGGCTCTAGACTGCAGGCTCCCAGACCAGGGATCGAACCTGTATCTCCTGCATTGGCAGGCAGATTCTTATTCACTGTACCACCATGGAAGTCCACAAAGCAACTTTATTCTTAATAGCTCCAAAACAGAAAAAAAACTCAAATGTCCGTTATTAGGGAAAAGAATTAAGAGAGAAAAATAAAAGATGGTATAATCTTACACTGGAATACTACTCAACTACAAAAACAGGAAGAGTTGATCCATACAGTAACACGGATGAATATAAATATAAATATATATATATAAATATATATGTTGAGCAAAAGAATCAAGACCCCAAGGGAATAGCCAATGTATTTATCTGTTCATATGAAATGACGGAAATCAAATCAGAGACTGCTAAGGGGATCACTGAGAAAGAGCATGATGTGTATATCTGAGTGACGGGGAAAATTCTTGATGTGGTGGGAGGTAAGGATGATTAGGTTACAAATGTCTGTCAAACCTTATTGACCCTTACAACACAGATGAATGTATATCTTTGTATGTAAATTATAACTCAATTGGAATTATTAAAACATAAGAGTTTTCAGGAATGGCATGACCTTTCACTCAGGTTGCTTCAACCTGGAAGCAAAAAAATCATGTATTAGCACAAAAATTCTGTCCACTTACAACATAGTTTTCCTTTTTTTAAAATATAGAATGGAATTATTGATCCCTTCTCATCAGTGTGCTATTAGGGTTAAATGATACACCATAGGTAAAAATTTTCTCTAGTGTTTCCAATGGTATTTGAATTATTTCATTTATTTTAGTTCTTTTCTCTTCCACTTCTATCCTGAATCTCAAGTTCACAGTCTGAGATGAATTAGTTTGGACTATCTAGAAGACACATTCAATGTGTCATTCCTTTAACTGACAGCAGTAAAGTCACAGCTTTCTGTTACCTGAGGTCCTATTCTGTGTTTTTTTTTTAAATTCTCGGCAGTCAAAGGTGCCTCTTAAATGAAGGAAACCCTCAGCCCAGGTTAAGGGCAGAAGAAAGAGCATGGATTAGCACTAAATGCCAGGTAGGCTGACTGCCTCTCTCCAAGGTCACTTCGGGACCAGGGGGCTCTGTCCTTCACCGCCATTGATGACCCAGAGCACAGGCAGCTTGCCCCAGCGGAATTGATCTGTTTCCTGGGATTGTCACATGTAAATGGAGAGATAGCGGGGCTGAGTCATGTTAATGACACCACCTCACTGGTTTAGAAGACCACCCAGCCCTGTGCTGAGGTCTAGGGAACCCTTGCCAAGTCTGGGACTTAAAACTCTCCCTCTGAGTCTTCCCAGTATCTTCCCCTCTATATATTGAGTTCTGTGATTTGTGACTTACATAACCAGAAATATGGTAACAATTAAAAGTTGCCTATTCATTAAAAAAATTTTTTTTTCTTCTTTCTATGTCTTCCAGATTCCAAATTGTGTTACTTCCCTTCCCTCCCCACCCACTTGTAATACCCAGAAAAGGAGGCAGAAAACACCTACCAGACCCTCTCGTCACAGTGCAGCATCTCAACCTTGAAATCCTCCAGAGGGTCTCCTCCTCCCATTATATTATACAATGCACCCTCCCCGTCTTCCTGAGGCTACTGAATTGAGAGGAAAACATGGGAGACTCTGGGGCCAAAACCCTATAAATATTTGAAGAATAGCTCTCTTTTCATGTCCTGCTTGAAGAAAAAAATTCTTTTTATGTTTTTTCCTTCCTTCTAATTAGTTTATTTTTTTGTGGAGCACTGGAAAGCAAAACCATTCTGTTTATATATATATATATATATATATATATATACACTAAAATGTGTCCCTGATGTTTGAAGACTTATTTTCAATAACATCTGTAATTTTCTATCATGCCGGGTAGTGTGGTGAAAAAATACAAATAAATCTTTTGGAGTTTTAAGTAGGTTTTTAGCACATATAAATTTAGATTTGTTAGGTGCTCCTGTGTGGAGGCTGTTGTATCATGCTGCTGCTGCTGCTAAGTCGCATCAGTCGTGTCTGACTCTTCGCGACCCCATAGACGGCAGCCCACCAGGCTCTTCTGTCCACGGGATTCTCTAGGCAAGAACACTGGAGTGGGTTGCTATTTCCTTCTCCAGTATCATGCTAAAACTGGCTTAATAATAACAATAATAATACCTGTTATCATGTAGATGAACTCAGCAGTATATTAATTCTATTATTTTATTTAATCTTTACAACAATTCCAAAAGGCACATATTATTCTAATATCCATCTTTTAGGGGAAAATCTGACTTAGATACATAAGTAGAGTGATTTAAGTTCATATGGTTTATGGATGAAACAGGGTTTTAGGTCTAGTCTTTTCTCCTCACTTTACTGTGATATAATTGATACGTAACACTGTGTATAATTTAAGGCATACAACATGTTTATCTAATACAGTTATTTTTTGCAATCTGATTGCCATGGTAGAGTTAGCTAACATATTTATCACACCACATAATTACCATTTTTTTTTTTGCAGTGAGGACGTTTAAGATTTACTCTTTCAGCAATTTTCAACTATATAATGCACTATTATTAACTATATTCTTAATGCTATGCATTAAATCCTCAGGACTTATTCATCTTCTAACTGGAAGTCTGCACCATTTGATCAGTATCTGCTCATTTCCATGTTGCTGCAAATGGCAGATTTCCTTCTTTCTACTGACTGACGAATACTCCCAATATGTGTGTGTATGTGTATATACACATATATCTCACTTCTTCTTTACCCATTTATCTACTGATGGACACTTAAGTTGTTTCCATATCTTAGCTATTGTGAATGATTCTATAATAAATATGATGGTGCAAATATTTCTTCAATATCTTGTTTTCATTTCCTTTGTATATGTGCCACAAAATGAAATTGCTAGATAATATGATAGCTCTATTTTTAATTTTTAGGATCCTCCTATTGTTTTCCATAGTGGCTGTACCAATCTACTTTCCCACTAATGATGTATGAGAGTTACCTTTTGATCACAACCAATGCTTTTATCTCTTGGCTTTTAGATGGTAGCCTTTCTAATAGGTGTGAGGTGATATGTAATTGTGGTTTGATTTGCATTACCATGATGATTAATGATGTTGAGCATTTTTTCATCTAATTCACATATTGTGTATGTTCAACAGGTATATTGTATATATATACAGGTATACTGTATATTCAACAGTGAAATATCAGTATATTGAAAACTATTAAACACTAATGGAAGAAATTGAAGAAAGACAAACAAGTGGAAAGATACTTTATGTTCATGAATTGGAAGAATTAATATTGTCAAAATGTCTACATTACACAAACAATCTATAGACTCAATAAAATCATTTTCATAAACCCAATGGCATTTTTCACAGAAATAGGAAAAAAAAACTAAAATTTTTATGGAATCACAAAAGATTCCAGAAAGTCAAAACAATCTTGAGAAAAAAAGGACAAAGCTGGAAGCATCACATTTCCTGATCTAAAACTGTACTATAAAGCTATAGTAAATAAAACAGTATGATACTGGTTTTAAAATAAACAAAAGACCAAAAAAAAAAAAAATAATAGAGAGCCTAGAAATAAACACACACATGTATGATCAACTTATAATTGATAAGGAAAACTAAAGTATGAAGTAGGGAAAGAATAATCTCTTTAATAAATGGCATTGGGGAAACTGGATAACCACATGCAAGAAAATACAATTGTATCTTTATCTTATACAAGTAATAAAAAGTGACTTTAAGTAGATTGCAGACTAAAATATAGGATCTGAAACTGAAACACTCCTAGAAGAAAGCATAAATAAAAAGTTCCTGAACTTTGATATTGGAAACCATTTTTTCGATATGACACCAAGCAACAAAAGCAAAAAATCCCAAGTGAGACTACATCAAACTAAAAAGATTTTGCACAACAAAAGAAACAATCAATAAAATGAAAAGGCAATTTACAGAACGGGAGAAAATATTTACAAACCATTTATCTGATAAGAAGTTAATATACAAAATACAAAAAGAACTCATACAATTTTATAACATAAAGCAAACTACCAACCTGATTAAAAAGTGGGCAGAGGAACTGAATAGACTTTTTCCCAAAGAATCTAATTTTAATTAATTCTAGTTTTATGTTTATAGGGGCTTCCCTGGTAGCTCAGCTGGTAAAGAATACAGCTCGTAAGAGTTCAGCCTGCAATGTGGAAGATCTGGTTTGATTCCTGGGTTGGGTAGATCCACTGGAGAAGGGATAGGCTACCCACTCCAGTATTCTGGCCTGGAGAATTCCATGAACTGTATAGTCAATAGGGTCACAAAGAGTTGGACACGACTGAGCAACTTGCACTGTATGGCAGAAGCTGTCCTTGCATCTCTCATAGTCCCTCACCATGAGTGAATGTACGATAAGTCACTTCAGTCCTGTCTGACTCTTTGCAACCCTATGACTGTAGCCTGCCAGGTTCTTTTGTCCCCCGATGGATTTCCAGTTGCCAGTTTCTGATTTCTGAAAGCCTGAGTTCACTCTGCCTATGATGTGGCTGAGTAGGAATACTGGAGATTTCATGCCCACTCGCCAGAAGTCCTCAAGTATGGCAGGAATTTGTATTGAAATATTCCAGCTCACTAATATCGCAAATGGACTAACTCTTAGAAGCAGTGTCTTCATTGTTCTAGAATTCTCCAAAGTGATAACAAACCCTTATTCCTTGCTTTCTGTTCCACATTCACTCCTTAGTCCTCTAGTGTGTGTGTGTGTTTTAACTTGCACCTGCTTACTTGATACCAAGTCTGCACCTGAGTGAACCCAAATTGAGATAGCTATTGTGCTGGATCCTCATGGAAGACCAGCTCCACTTCCAGGAAAATAACCTGGAGCCAACAGAGGAGGGTGAATGCCTCAGTTCTGTAGAGCTCTGATGAGGATACAGTCCAGGAGAGGTCTTCCATTCCATATGTAGCACCAGGGATGACTTATTCACAGGAAAACACAAGTCAGTATGAACTGAGAACTAAAATCCAAGTACTGAAAACATGAGAGGAAAATGAGGGAGTGCAAAGATGGGTCAAGACATATCTTATGGAGAGAAGAGACTTGAAGTATAATGTGAGGACAAGAAAGAAAACATCACAGAACACAGAGACATTCTGAGCACAAGCACAGAGTACCTGACAGACATTCATTCACTGATGAAAATGTTTATAGAATGCATTCATTCATTCACATTGAAAGACATCAAGTTTGTAGAAGAGACCTCTTATGTGTTTGCCACACAGCTCTGAAAATGTCACATAAACCACCAGTCACAGGCCATCCATCAGTATGGGCCACAGCATTTGAATTGTGTCCTCTGATAAATGCTCTAATTTTAGTAACCCTGTGCTCAGATGCTTAGTCATGTCTGACTCCTTTTGATCCTGTAGACTATAGCCCTCTAGGTTCCTCTGTTCATGGGGTTCTTTCGGCAAGAATACTGGAGTGGGTTGCCATTCCCTTCTCCAGGGGATCTTCCTGACCCAGGGATCCAACCCATGTCTCTTACCTCTCCTGCACTGGCAGGAGGATTATTTTGCCACAAGTGCTACCTGTGAAGCCCACTTTAGTAACTCTAGTAGGTAACAATTTATTATTCTACCCTTCAGTTTGGAAAAGTGAAGTTTCTAGAAACAAATCCAGAGGTTACACAGCTGGCCTGTAAAGCTATGTTATTGAACCACAAAGGAGAAAACCATTATTTGGAGCTACAAGCCAAGAATTATGGAGAAAGAACTGGCAACCCACTCCAGAACTCTTGCCTGGAAAATCCCATGGATGGAGAAGCCTGGTAGGCTACAGTCCATGGGGTCTCAAAGGGTCGGACACAACTGAGCAACTTCACTTTCACTTTTCACTTTCATGCATTGGAGAAGGAAATGGCAATCCACTCCCCTATTCTTGCCTGGAGAATCCCAGGGACAGAGGAGCCTGGTGGGCTGCCGTCTATGGGGTCGCACAGAGTCAGACACGACTGAAACGACTTAGCAGCAGCAGCAGCAGCAGCCAAGAATTAGGGTGAGCTCTCTGCCGTGTGAATTGTATGCCATCCAGTTCTCCTGGCAGGGCATTGTAATTTCTATTTTTCAGGTGAAAAATCGAGGTCCATGATGGTTAAGTTATTTACAGAGCTGATGAGTGATGTATATCTGAGTGTGAGAGAAAGAAAAAGAACTTGGAGTCAGTTTAACTTCCCTGGCCCTTTCATTTTTACAGATCACATGATTTTGTGTGTTACTTCTGAATTAAAACAATTTCATCTCTTCTGCCAGGGTAGAGATTCCTGTCTCCTTGACCAAGTGCTTTCTTCAGACTCATCCTGGTCCAAAGAACCTGTGTGGATACTTTGCTATATAGATCCTGCCAAGGCAGGGCCTTTGGGGCAGGGCCTCTGACAATCTTGGAGGAGAAGATCATCAATCAAAGAACACTGTTTCTGTTGTCACTCACATTGACTGTCCTGTTATCTCCCTGAGAATTTTGTTTTACAATCACGGACTCTAGGTTCTGTTTAATACAGTTGGGCCGTGGGTCAGTAAGAGACTCTGACCTCTCTTTGTCTGTGAGAGGCTCTAAACTCTGCCAGCACTCAATAAAGGCAGAATATCTACAACGTGCCTGACATCATCAATCAATATAGAGCTGAATAATATCCTCTCCAAAGATGTCCATGTCCTAATCTCCAGAGCCTGTGATTGTATTACCTTATAAAGTGAAAGAAACTTTGCATACATAAATAAACTAAGGATCTTGAGATGGGGAGATGACGTTGGATTATCCAGATTGATTATCCAGGTTGGCTTACTTATTCAGGTTGATTCAGTGTAATCATAAGGTCCTGATAAGGCTAATTCAGATAGACATAAGTAAAAAAGATGCAATAACAAGCAGAGGGGAGTGGTGGGCTTTAAAAAGTGGAAGAAGGGGACATGAGTCACCCATTTTGTACCTTATGATGAGTGTATATTGGTTTAATTTAACTAGTTTGAGGTGCTTCACTATAGTAGTGATGGAAAGCTAATGCACTAGTTAAAAATGTCATCTGCTCAGTCTCAGTTAACCATGAATTAGTACCACGGTCAGAAGGGGTGTGTTAAGGGTCAAAATCAGAGTTTAATGGTAAAATGTCTTGAATTTGAATCCTGGCAGGGCCTGTTTGCTAGCTTTATGATCTTGGGTATATTGATTATACTCTATATATCTTAAATTACTACTTTGTAGCTCAGAGAGCATGCTAGCTTTCTTCAAGTGTTATTATGATTGAGGAGTGTAATAGATTAATTCATCCTGGGCAGTGGCAGCTGCATTCTGCATTTGCTTTATTCTCATTTCTTTTCTTTTCCTTCTGCCATTCAGTAAGAAGCATCTTTTCCCATTTCACGCTATCCAGGCACTAGAATTTTTGCTAAAATTCTCAATAGCCTCACCCTTCTCTTATTCGTTTGACAACATTCTTAGTTTAGGATTTCACAAAG